>NW_027286874.1:39745974-40345974 GCF_022747635.1 Hetaerina americana
TGATAAATACATAGAAATAACCAATATTTATTAATAGTTCCTATTAAGTTTATTGTTTATATAATTTGAATTGTTTGGTATTTTAGATTAATTTGAAGTCTTGCTATGTTCATTTGTTCAATTTTGGAATGTTTTAAAATTTTGAAAACAGTGAAAGCATGTTTATTGAAGTTGTGGGAATATCTAGTTTTTAAAGAGCCTATATTAAATTTTATATGCAGTATCATTATATTTCATATTATATAGATTGTATAAAAACTTGCTAAAACATACATTTTGCTAATCTAATGCCATGTCAAGTGCTTTTGACTTATCAACTCAGTTGCTTTTTAGATATTTGGTACAAAGCATGGTAAATTTCGGTATTTCACAATAATAATTTAGAAAAATACTCAGCTATTTTGATAAACCATGTATCTTAATTATGCTTAACATACTGAAAAAATTTCAATTCACTGCTTAAAAGTCACTTTATGTACATACAGATGCCTAGATAGAGTTTTATGGATGCAAAACTTACTGCAAAAGTATAACTTACATTGGATGATTAGATTGGACCTATATATATAAAGTTTATTACAAACACTTCATTGTTGAATGAAAAATTAGGAGATATTTTCACATGTGAGAGTTGGAGTAAAGTGTCTTGTACAATGAAAATATCTCCATAACAGTGGTGTGTGGTCTTCATAAGTCAATTAGTGGCTTTGGTAAGTGACCATATAAAATGAAGTTTTTACTTTTCATTTTGACATAATAAAAATTATGAAAAGACATTACTTTTGGCTCTACATTATCAAATTGAACTTTTTGGTGTTCTCGTTTTGATGATGTGATGCCCATGAAAAGAATAATTCAGCAATATGCTAAAGACATTGTCACTGCACACCACTGCTCCATTTTCTGACTTTAGTGCCTAATAAAACTTCCTCCACCAGTTAAAACCTAACTGAGGCTTCATAATGTTGGTAGAGAGACCAGTTTTTGTGCTAGTATTTGGTTTGTTGTGTTGATGCAGAGTCTATGTCCAGTGCGAGCTTTGACTCCACTCAGTCCACTCTGAACCGGGATTTGAGTGAGCATGATGACGATGGTCATGATGATGATGATGATGATGATGATGATGAGGGGGAAGTCCACGCTTCTTCGTGTACTGGTAGTGCTGTCGTGGGAACAGGGCCAACAGGTAGACACGCGTGGACATATAATTAGTAGATGTGATTCCCCTGTATCTCCAAGTGTATGTCACCTTTTTAGGCTTTTTTTCTTGTATCCCCCTCTTTAATTGTATCATAGTGCCATAGTCAATTGAATAGTTTTCCCTCAACAGTGTGATTAGAATTTACATTATAATTTTGATGTAGGCACCCTTTACCCATCCAAGTTGATCCCCAGCTTATAGCTCCCCTTATATATATTCACTGTCTAGTAAACCCTTGTGCAACTTATTTCATCATTAATCTGGTATTAATAATAACTGTTCAAAACACAAAATGATCTTTTTCATACTCTTTTTGTAAATATTTAAAGATTATCTGCTATATTTTTCATTCCAAGTCTTACCATGTTTTAGTTAAAGTAAATTGCATGGAATGTTTATTTTTGAAACTTTAAACAATATTTGAACTTCAATAATTAGTTTTGCTTTCTAATTTTGTGATGTGAGCTAGCCAAATTTTAAAATTTGTTTACAGAGTTTTTTTTTGCTTCTCTCATTGGCAACTTTTACGTGGCATGTTTCAGATTTGTCTCTGCCAGCCTCTAGTGATGATCATGTAATAAGTCAAAAGTCTTCATTTTTGTCCCAACAAGTGACTGCACAACAACATGTAGCATCTACTGTAGAGACTAGATACTCATCAGGTAAAAGCTTTTAGTTAATAAGCTTTTAGTGAAATCAGAGTCATAATAGTAATTGAAAGTTGTTGCTTTTCTCAAGTTATAGTACCGTTTGCTCATATATTTGTTGATGTAGTAATTGTAGGTTTAGTATTTAGTAAAGTGATTCATTTAAAGGTATTGCAAGACTATTGTCAGAAATATTTTTTTGTAAGAAGGCATACTTGTAAAATTCCTCTCAGATTCAAAAGACCTGGTTAATTTATGTACAGTGAAACAATCAAGTTTTATAATTTGTAATCTCAAGTAAGTGACCATAATCCATGGAAAATAAAAGATTTACTAGATAAATGTATTTACTTTAATTGAGGATAGACTAAGTATTTGGCTGTGAAGATAGCTGCCCGTAGTGCCAAATTTATGAAGGATGCTAAACATTAGTAGAGCAATGATTATTTGATAACTTTGACAATGGGCAGATTATGTATTGGTCTAGTGAGTGAGTGAGTATTCCTCTTTCTTTAACCCATTCCCCATCCTCCTCCTCTTTGCTCCTAACTCAGACTGAGACATGCGACCCAGCAGAAAGTTTTTCTCAGAACTCTCACATGACATACAATTTTTAAATCTGCAAGCACACTTTGTTGAATTTTAAAATAATCGCTTTGCATTATTACTTTGAGTGACTGCATATTTTATATTAACTAATGTTTTAGTAGTTTCTCTTACATTACCTTAAGGACAGTTTCAAAAGAAGTCTGATTGGGAAAGTGAAAGAATATTGGCAGCCATTAGATACTTCATAAACTTTTTGCTTTTGATATAGTTTCTAAAAGAAAATCATAGTTTATTTAACTAGAAATGTAATTTGACTTTGCATTCATTGAGCTTCAATAAATATACCATACTACTAAAAAATGTACATAGATGAGATTAGTTGCATTGGAAGTTTGGGAATAGTGGAGGATGAGTGTTACCTTAATTTGTTAGTTCTGGAGGAGGGGATAGGATTGGGAGTTAGGAGAAATAGGGAGTGGGACTCCTGGGGCCCAAGGTTGATTCACAGTTGATGTATCAGAGATCCCAGCGCCACTGTCAACCAAAGTTGGGGGGCCCCATTCCTTGCTACTATGTTCTCCAGTGATAGATTATCTAGAGGGTTTTGAGGTTTCATAATGTGTCTGAAGAGAGGCCATAATTGATGCATTGAAGATGTTATTAAAGTAACATTGTGGAGTGGGAGATGTCTAGGAACTGGTAGAGAAACTGATATGAAAGAAGAGTTGCAAGAGGCATGGTGATTGTTTGTGGGGATGTTAAGGGGTTAGGTGCATTTCCCAACATAGAAGAAGGGGAAGAGCTTGCAAGGATTATATTTTTAGTGGTTTATATGATCATCATACCTGTGAGTATACTTAAATTCACTTTTGTGGCTTAGATCAATTGTAGAGAAATAAAATTGAAGTGAAATTTGTTACTGAATAATTTTTGTTTAAACATTTACTAGAGGAATATTAAATGCTGTAAAAACTATAAACAATGCAGTAACAGTAAGTTTTACTGCTTGGAAATTTGTGTAAAGGTAGATGGAATAAATACTTGGTTTAACCCTTTCACTACAGTTACTTCTGGTACTTAATCCTCACCATGCCACAGAAGTGATAGGCATCATCCCTCCAGAACGGAAGTAGAGTAAGACAATTGATATATAGGAGAAGGTGTATCTAAATTTACAGTTAAATTTTGCATTCATTTTAAAATAGTTCTTGAGAACATATGGTCAAATCATCAATCACTTAATATTAGAGAAGTGGTGAGAATGGGACCACAAAGCTCAATAGTGCAAGTACATTAACATCGAGTGAGCATATGAGTACATTTATATTAGTTGAAGGTTTGACGGAGCATTGGGAAAAATCACCTAAGAAGTTTGTTAAAGGAATATTTCTCTAGGGGCTATCATAGAAAATATGGCCAAAACAGTCTTGAAGTTGAGCATATTTGGATTTTCTTTTTATTTCATTTACCCATCACCATTTTACTGAATTGCTACTACATTGGTGTTCTACAGTAGTAAAAATGGCTCACTACTACATTTGTGCCATTCAAAATAATTGTTTTCTCATTCCTTCATCAATGAAGATTTTCCAATGAGAATATTTTCCATTAATAAACAACTGATGTGCTCAACATCAATAATATGCAGTTTAAATGAACAAAAGTGAATTGAACAGCAAGCGAACAAATTAATATAGAGAAAACAGATATCTCTATTAATATGTTAATTGTCATGCCAGTCAGCAAAATTCTTCACATTCAGAAATTCAACTGACATAAGGTGTTCACCATAAATTTCAATCAGAGTCAAAACTAGTTATGTGAAATTTTTCTTTTATCATTACAAATTACTTCTTTCCTGAAGCGCTGCTATGTGGAGATGTTTATTTTATGCTTAGATAGCTTTGTTATATGGCAGTCAAAAAATAAGAGCTTTTAAAATGACATGATTGTATGTCTTATGAGATGATATGACTTTATAGTTGTATACACCCACTGTTAGGGTTTGGTTTTTTGAAATGCTGAGATTTTAATTCGTGCATTGCATCTGTCAGGCAAACAAAAAAAAATATTATGTTATATAATATCTTATATTGATAGTCTTTAAATGACAAGCCACTTGGATTCAGATTGAGTGTAGAGACAGCCTCAAGCATGGGATTTGTGTATTGCAAGTAGAATTTTATATCTTTGTTCAATTAGTATCTCCACTGTACTCATTCCTCACCTCATGAGGACTTCCTGCAGACCTCCTCTCTCCTTCTGATGACCAAGCAGTGAAGATTGGAAATACGATTACATCGATAACTAATTACTATGCTTTCTTTTTTTCCAACTGCATCATCTATTTAGAATGAAATAAATTTTTGATCACTGTAATATATCCTGCTGTTGATAAAACATATTTGAATTTCTGGGGACAGTAGCATTGCATGTAGTAAGGAAAAGAATTAGGGTGTTTATAAAAGAGTAAAATTATTCCTTGATCATGCGATTATGCCAGTGTTTTCCATAGCGAGCTGTTTCTCACTCCAACTACTATGATAAATGGAGCCACAACATCAGAATTCATCATAAAAAGGGCTTTATAGGTGAAAATGGGAAAGGTTCGGAATCACAATGAAGCTCTGCACACAAAAAATATAAGTTATGCTCTGGAAGACCGAACCATTTGCATGAGCATTACTCAGCAGCAAAATTCTTCACATTCAGAAATTCAACTGACATAAGGTGTTCACCATAAATTTCAATCAGAGTCAAAACTAGTTATGTGAAATTTTTCTTTTATCATTACAAATTACTTCTTTCCTGAAGCGCTGCTATGTGGAGATGTTTATTTTATGCTTAGATAGCTTTGTTATATGGCAGTCAAAAAATAAGAGCTTTTAAAATGACATGATTGTATGTCTTGTGAGATGATATGACTTTATAGTTGTATACACCCACTGTTAGGGTTTGGTTCTACTTTGGCTCTACTAGGCATTGCTTCTATTTTGATTTAGTGATGCAGAGATAAGATTTTCATTTTATCTCCCTATTATTTCACAATGTTTATTAAATTAGCCGAAAAGTTTCCCATTTATGGGAAAATGTTGTTTTCTTTTTCATGCAATGGAGAATAAAAATGCAATGCCTTTGGCCATGTATTCTGCAAATTTTTTATTGCTGAAATTCTTAGAGGTAGACATGTATATTGATGAATAATTTCAAATTAAGCATTACTTGATGAATTATAGTGCAAATCATTACTTTTAATTTTATTTTGAATAAATTGTAATAAATGTTGTACCAGGAGCTAAGATATCTGCATTTTTAGCTTTGAAAAATTTCAAATTGATGCCAATCAAAAGAGAAGATTTCTACTAAAGTTTCAGTGAGTAAGACTTTCATAGATTAAAATGCATCAATTTCAAAATGTAATAAATCATTCTTGTAAACAGGATTCAAACCTGATGCACTCAGTATCCAGCTGAGTGATCTAGTCAGTTAAGCTACAGAGGCATCCTCTTTTTTGTATAATATTATCTTTTTACAGTTGTGACAAATTTTTAAAATTCTTTGGTCACTGTCACATACATACAAGTTTTGAGTAGATGCATGTAGTCAGAGAATTACATTGGCCATTTATCAGTAAGATTGTTATACTTTCCTGCCAATATCTGTATTACATTATGAGAATCTCAATTTACGTAATTCAAATGTTTTCATATATTAGACTTTCAAAAATAAAGCAGTACATAAAATTAAACTAGTCTAGTAGAGAGAATAGTATGTCTTATGACCCAAAAAAATACATTAGACAATATAAATTATCATAAAGTGGTTATATGGTGACAGCTTATGTTCTGTAGTGTAATGGAGCATTGCTTGTGGAGCGAAATGTGAAAGTTTTATTTTTTGTTGTTCCCTTCCTAATGATTTTATTGATAGTGTTGAAACAATTTGCTGTTGTTAATGTGTTATATTATTAGTTGAAATTTTCTTTTCAACTGACTTTTCATCTTTTTGTGTGTAGTGATAACAGAAAGTATTAGTAGAATTCTGTAGACTTGATTTCCAATTGTGACGCATTTAACATTTGAATGATGAAGTAATAATGTTTAACATAGTTTATGTATGCACGCACAAGTATAATACACCTGTATAATTTGTACAGTACATGTTTTACCTTAATTCATTCTTACCTTGTTTGAAAGAAATTAGGAAATTGCCAATTTGATTTGTCAGGACAGTTGGATTGTACTTTTTCAGGAAAATTAGTTACTCTTGAATATCTACTGATAATAGTTTTTATTTATTGAAGATAAGTTTCCCGGTGGAAGGTCCTTGTGGATGTTACCTTACAGGACAGTAATAAGTTATAAAGTGTAAAAGTAGAGCATGTAAAAGGGATTTTACTGAAATAATATGTATGATGTTGACAATGATTCCATACTATGATAATCATTTCTAATTGTTGGAAAGTAATAAGGGAAACAACATTACAAGGAATAAAAGTAAAACGAATTACAAGTTTTTCCAGTTCAAAGGAAAATGGTAGAGAGATGATAACACCCTTGAGCATTCAAATTTGTATTAATAGCATTAGTTAATTCATACTAAATATCTTACAGAAATAAACAATTCATATGATGTGATAGCTCTTTCTATTAGTCTAGCTGAGCACAGTTTATGATATCAATTGCTGCTCCCTATAGTGTTTGGCACTGGGTCTACTGGTATGAATATGATATAAATGTGCAGTGTTTGCTGATGTATTTGTATCATTTTACTATTATCGATGCAACCTACCATTGACAAATAGCATGAGATGGCATTCCTCCCATTGAACTAAGCTGAACGTTAAATAAACCCCCAAATGGGATACATAGTGGAGACTACAGGAAGGATGATATCGCTCAAAATGTATAGATATGAGCTTAAAGTATATGTGTGAATGCTTATACAGAAGTTAGGAACATGGGACACATGATCATGTAGAGTTATTGGGAGTGTGGAAAATTCAAAGATGGAGATGGTTAAGTTAATTTTGGACTTATTTGGGCTCAGAAAAATAAATTGAGGAGTATTGAACCCATAGTGATTGGGTATACTCTGTGATTGACTAGAAGATAGCAGGAGTTGGAATCATACTAAAAAATTAATAGCAAAGGAGAAAAAAACATGCTGGCAGTACAACATGAAAATCCTTATGATAGTGATAGTAGAACCTATGGACACAATAATAGCACACACTTCCAGCCATGGAGAAGGAAAATAGAAGGTCCACATAAACTGCCATGTCTTCAGTAATTTAAAGGGAATCATAATAGGTGACTGGAATGCAGTGACCCTCTATAATGCCCACTGATTTGGAAGAGAAGAAAGCAACATAAAACAAGTAAGGCTGGGAAATAAAATTCCAAAGAAGAAAGGTAAGTGGAATCCTCCAGAGAAATTAATGTAACTGTGAAAAATGCCCTCTTTGAGTAATGTGAAGCTGTAAGATGAACTAGTAATATACTAGAGCTCAGACCTGAATATCAAACCAAGTGCATTATCACACAGGCACGAAAATCAAGAAAGCAAAATGTATAAGTTATCCTCTGGTTGATATACTTGTAAAAGGTGAGCACTAACCAGTAGTCATGGAGAGTGGTCACTGATGTTCAAATGCAAAAAGAGGATAAAACAGGATATTATGATGCAGCAATAAAGACACACAAGAGAAAGATAAACCATAGCTAGCAGTGAAAAGTGAATATAGAAAAAGAAATCAGCGTAGAAAGAAGATGGAATATTCTGAAGAACAACAATTATAGAAGGGAATGAGCAATTTATGAGTTTTAGAGCTCCCAGGTAACCATGTACTCTAGTGGTAACTAATTATTAATTTTTGGTGAAATATATGTAAACTTGAAAGTTTTAATTAAAGAATATTTCTTAATAGGTAGTAATGACAGTGATGTAGACATGTTTTCTGTACATACATATTGTTCATTTAAATTTTAATGATATCCAGACATTGAGGGTTCTGGATTCAAGTCCCAGTCAAGGTGAATGGTATTTACTCTGAAATTCCTGCATTTGGCTTATTAAGTTCCAAGGTGTGTCCAATCGGTCGTGTTAGCTGTGGAATGTAATGAAAATTGTAGGTAAAGGTATCATAAGGAAGGCCAGCAAACAAATCTGTAGGCCAAGTAATGAGAAATGTAAGAGAGCTATCAGGGCGTACATAGTATAAGAAAGGGAAGGATAGGAGGATACAGTCCACCAGTATATAGAAATCATGATATTAAGAAATTGATTCCACTTAAAATTTTGAATTTTGGTGGATTTCCAAAATTTTGACAATATAAAAAGACATAGGGATTAAGAAAAAGGGCATTGTTAACCTTTGAACAACAGTACTGCCAGCATGTTATTTCTGTAATTTTTAAATATTTGTAACTGCCCATTTTAAATTAAAAGTAGTGTTGTTTTTACATACCTTAATTTGCCCACAAATTAATAGTTTGTAGAAATGAAATGAGTGAGACCGCTGTAAATTGACAGCCAGCGAATTTTACACAGGCTGAATGGTCTGGCAATGATTGTATGCTATAATTGCCAATAAACTTCATTAGCATGAATGAACTAAGTTACATTACTGCATGAGTGTGATTATGAAGCATTTCCATGAATCTTTTTATTGTAAAATTCTATATAAATTATTATGTATGTATGTACTCTTTCAGATAACACAGGAGATATAAATTTCCTCCACATAATATGGCTGTGCCATTATCATTATAATCCTATGTTGATTACCCAATAGTGCAAAACCTATGATAGAGTATTAAATGCTTATTCAGTATAAAATTTTAGTTATAAGCTCGCAAAATGAAAAATTAGTTGCACATGCATTGTAGTTATTTGGGTAAGAATGAAAGTAATAAGGATAAACAATTGTTCTTGGGTGTTAATTGCTTCATTTCCTGTAATTTTCCATGTTAATTTTTCTCTGTAGTTGCTGTAAGTTAGAATCACTTCATTCACAAATAGATAAAAGCATTGGGAAGCTGGTATTCATGAATCCATGGTAAACATAATATAGATATAATTCATGTTATGAAGACTTTCTAAGCTGAGATGTTTAGCAAAACTTATTGAAATAAGCACTTTGAATTGACATATTGTAATTTTCATCATTATTCATTATATTTTTCTGTTTTTTTGTCCATATCAGTACAACATTTGTGAACGAAATCAAGAATAACGTTGGTAAAATTCACTTGAGTGAAGTTAAATTGCAGTAAATATTTGTACGAAGGTTTCTTCGGCATTGCATTACTTGTCTGCATTTCTGGGTTATCCATCCACTGTAATTCTCTCAGTCAACATTTTTACCATCAGCAGCATACTCATTAGATAATTAATAATCATTTTTATTCATTTCAAACTTTGTTTCAATCAAGGTTTTTCAGGTTGTTATGCTGAGAGAGGTTTTTTTTTGGGTAGTCTCTAAGAAAGATGAGTGTAATAAGAACAGTAATACTGAAATAGAACTGTAAATTTTGGTGATTATATTAGATAATATATGATAAGGTACATATATATTCAAGCCCTAAATAAGATGTAAGGGGCTAGGTTTTTCACTCTCTATATCCACATTACCAAAGCATGCTGTTATTTTCCATCAGGCAGAAGTAATAGAAAACTGGGAATGTTTAATTTTTACTTGGTTTTGCCGCTGACAATCCCCAGAGTATTTGTCAGAAGAAGGTTAATTCATTGCATGCCACCAATTAACTAACTTCTGGAGACAGGTGTTCCTGTTATTATGATTGCTATTCTCCACTCTATTATAAACTTTTCCGCAGTAGACACCAACCAGGTTCATGCAAATGTCTATCTTAATAAAATCGTCCATTCACATTTTCCAAGTGCATGAATGAAAATGGCATATTAGCATGATTTAGTGACACCTAATTTTTCATATTTATTAATTTATTTACTTATTACTACATAAAAATTAGTATGCTTTTTCAATGACTGTTAGCAGTCATGCGTAGATAAGTAATGCCAGTTCCATGCTCATATTAACTTAAAAAGTTAAAATTTGGTTTGTTGCATGCAGTGTGCCTGTTTTGTGGCTCTGCTTTACCTGACAATCAACAATGACTTAGAGGTAGGTGAGTGTTGATGTTTCAACTATCTGGAGAACTGGTTTAATTCTCTGATTTAATTTCCAGGTGACACTTCAACAACTCCACTTAGTCCAAGTAGTCCAACTGAAGAAGGATCAGTTGATATAACAGGCCACCCAAAGCCCCGCTTACAGAGGTCTAAGGCCCAAAGCAGAAAGACTTTCCGTCTAAGGAAGAGTAGGAAAAGTCACATTGAGGTAATTATTATTTTTGTCCAGATACCCCTGGATGAAGCTGGTGCAATAAAAATTAAAGCATATATATACCAGTATGTCCATTTCTAGTTAATCGCTGAGTTATTCAATATTCTTGAGTTTTTTTTACTAATTCCCAGTCCATTAGAAACAAGACCCTAGCCCTCAAAGCCTTGTTAGATGATCTTAATGTAAATGTTATGCTTATCTGCAAGCACTGGCTCAAAGTCAATGAAATTATTGTATTCAGCATTAGAAACTTCAATCATATTTTCAATTCCAGTTGTAACTAGGGGTGAGGTGGCAGTGTTTATTTATACAGGGTGCAGCAACATAACTTCCTTTTTTTCAAATGCAAAATGCTTTCAAAAAAGGAAGTTATGTTGCCATACCCTGTATTGTCAGGAGGAAATCAAAACCTCTTGTACCAATTTTCCTTTCCCTTTTTTTTTACTGTGAAAGCTTTTGAATGCTGTACGGAAATTTTAATATTGAATGATTTGTGTCATGGTATTGTGTGTCTATCTCTCCCCTAGTAATAAGGCTACTGACTTTAATAGTTTTATTCTTGTCATTCACTTAGAATTGATAGAAATAACTTGCAAAAGTTGCAATACTATCATTATTTTTGGGGGCCTTAATTTTGACTCACTCACCTGCAAGATTAGACTGTATTCACCTTCTTACATGTTTTGGTGCCAAAGTGGTGAATGTTAAACCTATGAAAACATCCTCTTGTTATTCATCTGTACTTGACTTGGTAATTATCAATTTGGCTGTTAACAGTGATTTTTTATATAAAGCAATATATCCCATTGGCCCTATATCATGTCCAGCAGTGGGGCAGGCAAGGCTTCTGCGGTCTTCATCTCACGAAATCCTTGCAAAGCAAAAATGACAGCGGCAGCACAGAAGATGCAGAAAAATGCCAATTTGTTAAAATAGGGACATGAAATGTTTGGACACTGTTAAGGACAGAAAAATTTGAAAATATAAAGCAAGAGATAGAGGGGGAAAATATATATGTGTCAGGTGTGTGCAAAATGAGATGGAATGATAGCGGGGATTACCGGAATGATAGTACTATACAGTGGAGGGAACAAGAGCCTGCTAGGAGTGGAACTAATATTGAATAAAAAGGTAGGAAAAAGTGTAGTTAATGAATAGTAAGCAATGGATAGAATATTACTACTAGAAGTAAAAGCAGAAACTACAAACTCGGTCATTGTTCAAGTATACATTCCACCAGGCAATCAAAGGGAGGAAGAAGTGGATGGGGTATACGATCAGTTAGAGACATCATTGGGGGTGTTTATGGAAGGAAACATTTCACAGTGATGGGGGATTGGAATGTGATGGTAGGCAAAATAAGAGATGGTAGAGTGGTGAGGGACTACAGTTTAGGAACAAGAAATTACTGCAGGGAGAAAGCAATTGAGTTATGCAGGAGACAGGGGTTAGTCATCACCAATACTTTGGCTTAGACACCACAAAAGATATAATTACACTTTGAAAATGCCAAATGAAAGGTATCTGTGTGACTATATTATGGTTAGGCACAGATTTAAGAACAACATGATCAGTTTCCTCAGTTTCCCATGAGCAGGTGCAGACTTAGATCACAAATTAGTAATCATGAAGTGAAGGGTCCGATTCAAAAAGATAGGGCGGGGGCAGTTAATTAGGAAATGGAATGTAGAAGCATTACCTGGATTGCCAAGGAAGGAGTATAGGTTTTAGAGGAAATCATGAGTGAGGGAAAGGAGCTGAGTGCTATTGAGGGAAAATGCAAATATATCAAAAACACAGCATTAAAAGATGTAAAAGAAACTATAGGAACTGTTAATAGCAAAAGGACAAGGAAACTATGGAATATGGATGAGATAATTAGAAAGGCAAGAGAAGGAAATGGAAGGATGTAAATCAGAAAAAAGGTAGGAGGAAGGATAAAGAGCTAAATAAACTGAGGCAGGTAACAAAGAGAGCAAAAGAATGGAAAATGCAGTGTGAGGGTATGGAAAGTCAACATAAAAAGGGTGAAATTGGTGTGCTTTACAGCAAGGTTAAAACTCTACCAAGAAGTAAGAAGGAAAAATCCATGGAAACAATCAAAGATAGATCCGGTAAAATATTAGCTAAACCAGGAAAAATCCAAGAGAGGTGGAAGGAATCTATAAATGAGTAAATTAGGTAGAATGAATGAATGTATTGCAGAAAATAGGAGTAGAATGGAGGGATATGAGACTTATCTGCAAGCTGCAATCAGAGAGCATAAATTCCTCTCAGGTCTTCCACCAGGTTATGTCATCCATCTCGGCCCTCGGTGGAGGACCCGAGAGGAATTTACGCAGCTGATACGCCGGGAAAATGCAATCAGACAGCTCAGGTATAAGTGGTGGATGGACAGTCCAGATAGGCAGTGTTAGGAAGAGGGGTAAGGCCTTTATCTCCATTATCCATTATCACCTGTGCTGTTCAATGGATATGTAGAAGAAATGGTTAAAAAGGCATGGGAAGAACTGGGGACAGGAATGAAAGTCTGTGAGGAATACATAAAAACAGTTTGGTTTGCGGATGACCTAGCATTTAGTTTGTCAGTGAGTCAAATGGTTGCTAATTATGCTGCGTGCATTGAAAAATCAGTGTGATAGGTATGGATTGAGAATAAATGTGAATAAAATAAAGGTTACATGGTTTCTAGAAAGAGGATAGCTAAGCTAAGTGTTAAAATAGGATGGCAATAACTAGGGCAGGTGGAAACGTACCCATCTCAGAAGTGTTATGGAGCAAAATGGCCAAAGTAGTAGAGTTATAAGGAGAGGAATTGCTTAGGCAAAGAATCTTTCACAAGGAAGATGGAGTCGATGACAGGGACTGTGAGTAGAGATATCAAGAAAAGGCTTGTCAAAACCTTAATATGGAGTGTGGTTTCGTAGTGTTGGAACATGGTCAATGAAGCAGGATGATAGTTAAAGATTGTAGGCTTTTGAAATGTGAGTGTAGAGAAAAAAACTGAATTGAAATGGAAGGGCATTGCTGCAAAACCATTTAGGAGCTTTTGACCATCAAAAATATACATTAACCAGTAGATAATTGATAATAATAACAATATGACAATCTATTCCTTATACCCTTAATACCTATTAATTTTTTCATTAACATGTCCAACTCTTAAACCCTATTTTTTATCTTTCCAAGTGAATTAATTTCATTTTTATCTCAAAAATTAATTTCTCATTAATGTTATTCTTAATTTACAGGTTTCACATATTAAAGTTGAACCTCAAGAACTTCCACGAGTTGGGGGTTCCCAAGTTCATACTGATGAACCCCTAGAGCTATCTGTAGCTGGCATGCCCTCTGGAGGAGCTACTGGTGCTTTGCATCCTTCCTCCTCCTCACCTACTGCCGTTGCAACTCCCAGTGCAACGGTGGCAGCAGCAAAACCTAAAATTCAACACCAGCCTAGCTTAAGGAAAACAGATCCTCCCTCTTGGGATGAGGACAGTGCCATGTCTCAAACTTCAAGTACATCAGGGTATCGTGAAAACCTTAGTACTGCAGAAAGATATGGGTTGCTCGTCCTTGAAAGTCCTCCTCTAGCTAATGCCCCACTTTTGCCCTCATGTGTACAACAGTCTCGTACCACTCATACACCAACAACATGCACTTCAAAACATTCACCAAAGCCTGTTTCAGCTGTGCCACTCCTAACATCTCACCCTCATCCTCCCCATACACCACCATTAGCTTCACCTGACATGCATGAATTAGCATCCATAAGTAGCACATCGAGAGAGGCAAGTGGGAATTATGGCAGCCCTCACAATGTACCAGGGGGCAGCTCGGTCGAGTCTTTAAACAGTGGTGAAGATACCGCTCTCCTGAAAAAGAGTGACAAGGGTGATTCACATCAATCTCTGTTGATGGTGTTTGAAACACAAGATGAAGACACATTGATATAATTGTGTAGAATCAATCTAGCCATCACAGATCTCTTAGAGGAATAACTCTTACATCAGAAAGAAGAGTGAATTAAAAGATATTTATTTTTTTGTGTTTGTGATTTATATAAAAATTTTAGAAAGTTATGTGATGCATATGCATTATCTTAAAAAGTATTTACTGTGTGTTGGCTAATTCATAAACCAAGTTTTAAAGTTCAAAGAAGTTTTTTTCATAGATATCTTGTTGTGTTGAAAATGTTCATTTTTATAATAAAAGAACTAAAATATGCATACTGATTATTTCCAGACACATGATTATCATACAATAGCCAGGGAAGTCTTGTTTAAACCTTCACTAAAATAATTAATGGCATTTTTATCTATGTATTTAATGTTTAGAAGATCCCATAGATTCATTGCCAGAGCTTAAATTTAAGGATATTGTAATTAGGAATTACACTAAAAATTTTTTAAGGTTAATAAGGCTGAGGCCTTATACTATAAATGAATTCGGAACTGTCTAGCCAAAAGTGATGTCAATCATATTTTTTCAAGTTAAAGTTGTGGCGTCAGTGTTGGAGTTAGATATAAGCCAACCCTTCAAATTCATTTTGCCATCTTCAACATTTGTTAATTCATGTGGTGTTTCATTATGCTTCACTTGTCCTAATTACTTGCAAGTACTGCTATCCATTGTAATTGTTTCAATTTTAAAAGTGTCGATTGTGATGATTCTTTTTTCTCCCATTATGAGTTTAACTGAAATAAATCATTAAGTTTGGAATTTTGAGTTACATTTACAGAATATATTAATCATGTTTGTATTTCAAAAATAGTGAAAGTTCATGTTGGTTATATTCCTTTCAGTAATCTATAAAAGATGACCTACAAAAATTAAAAAAAAGACTTTGTCAAAACTTGAAAGTCCTCTATTACAAGCATGTGATCAAGTTGATGCTAAGCTAAACCAGCTTATCCACAATAGGATTCATTCAGGGGTGTTTGCTCAAGAAAACACTTTATTAAGTACACATTAATATGATACTAGAATCCAGTCATGGAAGAGAGTAGAATTGCTAGGACAGCTAGAGGAAGGTGCAACTAATTTGATAAAATTGGAATCGAGTTTTATATGACACATTTATTTTCCTCAAGAAATTTGTTTATTTATTTTTCCAATCAGTGATGATGTCACATTAAAAACCCTATTGAGGATGGTAAAAGAAAACCACCCTAATTATTTGTTCCACAACTTTATGATAGACTTGGTTACAAGAATGAATTCTAGCAACTTTAGGACCAGGCCCATTAGGCCATGAGTCATACTTAGCTGCAGGAGATACATTTGCATGCATTATTTCAATATCTTCATCCTCATTTGTTGATGTTGGCATATGAACTTGTTTTATCACTAGGTCCTTTGGTAATGTTCTCATCCTTCAAGTTATTATTCCATCATGTCCATACATTATTTACCTACCTTGTGTTTTTGTGTCATTTCTCATCATTATTCCTACACATTTTTTTGCTTTATTGATTACCGAGTAAAGTATGATTACTCTCCCACTTCTCATTTCCCTGTCCCTCCCAATTTACTTGAGTCACCCCTATCACATCTATTTTATTTTCCTTTAGTTTTTGTTATTTATTTTTACTTTAGTTAACCCTATCACATCTATTTTATTTTCCCCCATTTCAGTATTAAGGGTTTCCAATTTTGCAGCCTGTTGATACTTCTCTCATTGTTTATCCTGGAGATTCTAGATGGAAGTCATTTTATCTTCAGATAATTTAGCAAAAGAAGATCTATTTGTGTACCTGAGAAAAAAATCTCTTGGGTTTCCTACTGAGTTAATTTATCCATGAAGTTTTGATGTGCAACTTGCCCATTTTCTTCAGGGTTCCCAGATATCTGAAGATAATGGACAAGTTACACCTTGAAGTTTCAGAGGAGGAAATGGAAGAAATTGACTTGGTTGAAAACCATAGAGATTTTCTCCAACAAAATTTGCCTAGGAATCATGAGATCATATTCCATAATGCCTCTCTAGAAATTTGCCCAAGGTCTTTAATAGAGTGGTTTTCCATTCGCTTCTGTGTTCTAATAAGGTGACCTCCATTAGAAGTTCCTCTGCTTCTGAGGCAATCACCCATCTCAAGGGCAATGGAGTACCCTGCCCTTGCTTGTCCATCCTCCCTGGAGTCTATTGGCACTTTGTAATGGGGAGGCCCCTTATTCCAGGGAGACATTTGGTCACTGTGGCCTCACGTAGCAGGGTGCACCAATTGAAGGTGGGGTTGGCATTTGTGAAGGAGGGGTTATCAAAAATGTATCCCTCCCCTTAAACTCCTAATTTCTAATTTACATGTAGACAATGTGATAAGCAAAGTTTTAAAAATGCATTATTTTTTCAATATAACAATTACTTTGAGTTTTAAGCAAATTTAATCCTTTTAACAACTTTATATTACGTCAGCCTCATGTCGAATATGCTCAACATTTGGTCACCTCTTTATTATGTTCTCACTAATGTAATTTGAAAGGATTCAATTTGTAAATGTTGTTTGATAAGATTTGGTAACTAAGCTCTTCACTTAAACTGTCATACCAATGCATTTATTCCAAATTGTTTAAATTTTAGGTGCATATTCTGAACTTGTGAGTTATTCATATAACTACAGTATCTGTTATAATATTTTACTGTAATTAAATTGCTTTGAATCAAAATTAATTTTAGGGGCTTCCACCAGGATATCAAAAAAATTCATTTCACTTATTTCACGCACCATAATCCAATATATTTTTATTGCTGCAATATTTTGAACTTTTCAGCCATAGAATATGAAAAGATTGGACCAAAAGCAAGAGAGAAGATAGTCTCACTATTGATAAATTAATTTCTCTCATCATGCACTAACTGTGATTAGGGTATTTTCCATGGTAATTACTAATTAGGTAATAATGAGGGAGCGCATAAGAGGAAGATTCATTTGGAAGTCACAATACTTTTCTGGTATTACAAAATGAGAGAGTGTGTTCAAATCAAATCGATCTTTATTCATCAAAGAGCAGCACTTGTCAGTATAGATGTTGTCAAAAGAAAAACGTATTAAAACATTCGTTTATTACTGTGGTGAAGAGATACATATGCATCATTATTTCACTCTTTAGAAGCCCAGTTTAAAATATTCACTTGAAGAATACAAGGGGTTTGAAATCAACCAATCCTCAGTTGCATTTTTGAACCTATTATAGCTAGTATGTCTTGCAGTATGGGGAAGTATATTATAGAATTTAAGGCAAGGTTATCCAACTGATTTAAGGTTTTGGATAATCTGCATTGGGTAATGTCTAACATATTTTTTCACCTTGTATCATGGCTGTGTGTATTGCTTGTTAATACATAGTTATTTACACTATCTTTTACATGAATTAAGCTCTGGCTAATGTATATGTTAAAAACCATCATCACTCTTAGCCTGATAAGTAGTGGACGATGGTGATCATCATAGGCCACAGCTTGTGCTAATCCTAACTGCTTTCTTTTGTAATATAAGCAGAGCTTTTGTGTTACTTGCATGTCCCCAAAGCCTTAGGCCATAACTTAGGTGACTTTGGAAAAATGCAAAATAGTTAGGTCTCAAATTTTCTTCAGGAATACAGCTTTGAAGTATCCTGATTAGGAAGAGATTCTTCGAAGTTTTTTGGAGATTGCAGTTACATGACCTTCCCAGGAAAGATTAGAGATTTAAAAAACCTAAGAGCTTGACAGAGCTTTGAGCTTTAACAGCACTTCTAAGATCACAAAGAAGATATTGTGCTCTTTTCACAATTTAAAAATAGATCATTAGCTGAGACCCATTAACTAGCTTGCCGTTGCAATTCTTTCAGTTCTTCATGGGCGTGATCAGGATATTTAAATTTATTTATGAAAGAGTGTTATCTGCATTCAAGATACAATTAGCTGGTATGTTACTTGGTAAGCCATTGATAAGCAGAAATAGCAGAGGATCATAAATTTTAGAATAGGACCATATATTTACACTAGAATTTTGACTTAGGCTATAACTTCTATCGTTTATTTACGGTTTTTTTAATATAACGTCATGAGTTTTAGTTTAGATCCTTGGTTGCCATAATCCTGCAGTTTTTCAATGAGGATTTGGTGATCTAAACAATCGAACGCTGGTTCTTCCCCTAACATCAAATGTTGATCTAACTTTGAAAATATTAGACACTACGCAAAAGCAATCCAGGATCAAGAAAAATATTTTATTCTCTTCGGCATGGTTCCTCGTAGAAAATATCTTTTGACTAGATAGTACCATCGCCTAACCATAAATAGTGCCCCACATTACAAAAATAAGGGAAAACTATATTACAACCTCACTATTAACATACAATTACTGCCCTAGGTTATGAGAAACAAGCGTACTTTAATCATTTCAGCGTCAAATACGGGAAAAAATTGCTTAAGAAAAGAAATATCAGCAATAATTTGAAGTAGTTTTCTTTCACATATTTTAATACTCGTTGCCTCCCGGTATGCTTATGAGACGAAGACGTGGTGCGTAACGCGCTTCATTTGATGATGGAATCTTGTAACTATATTCACAACAGAGATAACGGTGAACGCGATAACAGTCGTCGACGGAAGAGCGAAAAATGTCAGAGACAGCCTATATGAGCGCTTCAGACTGGGATCCTGTGACAAATAATGAAAAGACGAAAGAAACACCAAGTCCTCAGTGTAAAATGCGTATTAAAGGGTGAGGGTTCGTTCAGCGTGTACTTACTTGTTCGTATTATATTGTAGTGTTAGTCCTAGCCTATACACCACACTGCTGTTACTATCAAAGGATATCAGTTAATGTTTCTTCCAGTTGAAAGTAGTAATATGACTGGCAGCAAGTAATTTGGGCGTGTTTATTTTTAAAATATAAGTCCTTGTCAAATTGACTTTCAGAGATTTGATGTCAATCTATAAGGAACCGCCGCCAGGCCTTTTCGTTGTTCCGGATGATAGTGACATGACCATCATTCATGCCTTAATCACTGGACCATTTGATACGCCATATGAAGGCGGTTTCTTTTACTTTTTCATTCGAATCCCACCAGATTATCCATTGCGTCCACCTCGAGTGAAGCTAATGACCACAGGTGCTGGCACAGTTCGTTTCAATCCGAACTTGTACAAATGCGGAAAAATTTGTTTAAGTATATTGGGGTAAGTAGTTTTATGGTCAAATAATGGCGAAATACAATTTAAAGTATAATGGTTACAAGTAGTGTTCCGCTGCAGGACGTTCACGGGACCATGTTGGAGCCCTGCTCAAAATCTCTCTAGCGTACTAATATCAATCCAAAGCCTGATGAACGAAAAGCCCTATCACAATGAACCCGGTTTTGAACGAGTAAGTATTTTTTACTCTTACTTAACTTTCAATATAGACGCTAGCGTGAATGTTACATTTCGCAAAGCATGCGAATCTGATGCGTATATTTTAAATGCGAATGTGTCATGACATTGGATTAATCATTAATAAATAACGGTAAAAAATGCATTCATTATGTATTCTAGGAGAAGTCCCGAGGAGATATTGCAAGATATAATGACATAATTCAACACGAAACCATTCGTGTAGCAGTCATTGGGATGCTGGAGAATGATACATTACTCAACATACCCAAACCGCTAGTTGATTTCATGGAAAAGTATTTCTTTGAATTTTATGAAAATTATGAAAGTATTATTCAAAAAAACATTCATCTTCATGGACACCCAATGCAAGTAAGTCACTTTAACTATGCCCTATTTTAAATAGTTCTGCTCGATCAATCGTAAGATCAATGCTATTTAACTTATGAGAAAGAAAGTTGTGCTGTAGTAGTAATCGAGGTTTTAGCAAGGAGAATTTGGATGAAATGATAAGTATTAATATATCTGAATCATTTGAGATTTTTAAAGTGATGAACGTTGAGAGATTAGGCATGTCGACTTAACTTTCTCCAATATCGAATTAGATGAACATATCATGTGATCTCTCAATTTCCTTTATCCACTTTCATAGCCTTTTTATATTTCTTCTTGCGAGTAATTGTCTTCACCCACCATGCCTAAAACCTTGGTGTTTATCTTCTTTTCTATCCAACTAAATTAATTGAAACATATTAATAAATGCTTACAAAAAAAGTTATCTAAAGATTTCTAAAATTTGTATGTACTGTTTTGACAAGAGTACCCATTTATTTTTTTCTCATATTTTGTTAACTTGTTTTTTTAATGTTCTCTTCCCTGATTGAATTTATTTTGTTTTGTTTGCTTAATTTTCAGTTAGTTTGAAGTCCCATGTGCTATAGCTTTTACAGGGATCAGTTGAGATAACTGAAGGTGTTATTTAAATGAATAAGAAAATAGAAGTTTTGCTCATAATAACAGCATTGTTCAGTTATTAGGCATTTTTGTGAATTAGGGCAAAGCTATGCAATTTCAATACTTGGTGGAAGTAAATTTATAATGCTTCAGAGCTAATTTTAAACATGCATGGATGCACATTAAGCATTTTTTGTCAGAAAAACCTGGAAAAGTTGGGGAATAACTAGGCAGAAGTAGCAGTCCTGCTGCTTCATTTTGGAGCTAATGCTTTATTACATAATGCATTCATTTATATTCCTAGGATCCTTTTGGAGAGGAAAGAGGAGTGTTCATGTACAAAGACCTACTGATTAGACTTAAGAATTTGCATCTAAGGCTGAAAGAGAAAATAACCTCAAAAAAAGAAAATCAGAGGAAGGATGAGTGTTCTAGTCAAGAATCTGATCTAGAAGATGAAGAGACTGCTAGTTGGTATGGCAAAGTGACAAAAATGAACTTGGATTGATTCCAATTCATTGATTTCAACTCACAGGCTGCCTTGCCAATTTCTTTAGGGAATACATTTTCATGTGGACCAAGTTTACTTTTTTTCTTTCACATTCAGACGGTAAATTTGTTAATGATAATTGAATTGATCTGTTTTAAAATGTGTTATTTTATGATCACAACAGTGGCGTCAATGCATACCTCACCTCTTATTTCCTGTTGTGATTTCAATTGTGTACTGTTTATTTCTCTTTTACATATTCAAGGTTAAATATGTCACTCTATTTTTAGCCATATGGTACAATTTTATTAATACAATGAAATGATAGTTAGCTTATTTAATATTTAAATAAGTATAATATATTGATTCCTTTAAAATTGTCGCATTGAGACCAATTATACAATACCATTTTAATTGTCATGATTCAGCTTATCTTGCTTTGCTGATATTTTTCTATGGTTGATTCAGAGTGTTCTTGAATTCTGTTTAAAAGCTGATCCTATTCATATATTACTGACTGCAATTTGTTTTTTTTTTTTGTGTATTCGTTCAGTTGTGGATAAATGATATGATAGTGAAAAGGAGAATAAAAAATGGACTGTTAAAATTGAATGTGTAGATATGGTCATAAGGATGTTTTGTGTAAGTGTACTTTAATTTATTTAAAACAAATTATAGCATTGAATGAATGTTTTGTTGTATTTCTGAATTGATTTTAAGTATTAGAATTTTTAGGATGGGTTTAATTTAGCCCAACTCAGTCTTAACAGTTCTTCTTGAAATCTACAATTTCTTTCAGTATTTTCTACCTTGGTTTATGGCAATTGGTAAATAATATATCTGTTGCTGTTGGTAGCTAGCTTTAAACTCTTCTCATAATTGTGTCTGTGTTGTAAAAAGTACTATGGTATAGTTAATTGAAAAATGAAATCTAAAGAAAACTTATGCAACAAAATATCTAAAAAATTGATGAATCTGTTGATTCAGCACTTGAATTCCAATGTAATCATAAAGATCTTTATATTGAGTTGTCAAATTATATTTTTCAACAGAGTAACAGAACTAAATTTGATTACTGAATAATGGAGTTAGAAATTATACCTGTAGGAAGGCCTTATGTACTATATTTGAATATGGATATGTTTTTAATAGCCATTATAAATGTTCACTTTAGTGCAAAAGGTTCTGTTGACATTTTTGTACCGGTCTGTTATAATTAATTGCCATCTTTTGAGATAAATATGGGTTACCAAATGGATGATAAATATTTAATAAAATAATATTTTTATGAGAAAATTAATGGAAAAATATTAACATGCTTAATAATCATCATGCTTTGCATTTGAAATACAATCCATGAACGAAGTACATAATTTCATTTTATATATTGACCACTGGCCTTGTGCATGAAGCAGTATTACCAGCTCTTTAAATATTCATGAAAGTGATTCACATGAAACTATGTGAGATTGATTAGAAATGTAAATTCGTGAATTCATTTCATTGGGTAATCTGTATTAATAAATTTTGGCCATGTCATAACAAAAGTTGCTGGGGGTTGCTTCATTTTATTTCAAAGTAGATTACTGGCAAACCTATAGGGGTGCTTCCCACCAATAAAGTATGTTTCCCTGTCATATGTGCATGTTTTTGCAAATCACATGGCTGAAACTAGGATGACAGTTAAAAAAATCAAGTAAGTTAATCAAGCCTTGTCTTCTGCTGACAAAGAGGTGCTGAAACCTGTTGCAATTCTGAATAAAATTATGATAGTGTAATACTCACCAATTGTGACCTTAGTCACTATTTTAATTTGTATCTTAGGAAATTGGAGACCAGGGCTTCAATGATAGTGTCATATGTGGTCATAATTTCATTTTGATTAGCATCCAAATAAGAATTCATTCACTTTACAGACTATATGGAGTGAATGAGTAGTTAGTGGATATTATAAAAACTAGGTATAAAAGTAAAGATATAAAGTGATTAAGGCCTTGAGTGACTTCAATGAAGTATTGTGTGAAACAAGGATGCATAGTGTCTCCATGACTTGTCTTTTTGAATTAATGTGTGTCATGTGGATGCAAAGATAAATGTTTGGAGTTTGTCCTTTGGTATGCCTGAGCAGCGTTATTGGCGGAAAACCATGGTTAGCTATACTGAGGTAGTTCAGAAAATAAAATTGAGGATAAATGCAACCAAAAAATGCAGTCATATGCAATAAGGCGGATACGAAGGAAGATTGCAGTGAGAGTATGAAACAAATGAACTAATTAAGGATTGTTTATGAGAGGGTGGTCAGAAGAGCTCTCAGCCTCGTCCATGGATGGCATCACTACTTGCATTATTTTTTTCTCCTGTTGGCACAATTGTTCCTCGGAGATGTGTGAAATTGCTAGCCAATCTACCCAGCAGTTCACTGTAGGCAGTCATTTCAATCAGTCGAGGTATGTGTGTTGTTAGAAATGGAAAAAATCAAATAGCATGCAATGATAAAATTCTCCGTTAAAGGTTACATGCCAACCAAAATTCATTCGAGGATTGTAAATGCATAAGGGGACTCTTTTCCTGCAATTTCCAATGTAAAGAATTGGGAGGCCAAGTTTAAACATGGCCATGATAAGATGACCCACATGTGGGATATTTGAAAAGTCCAACCACGCCAGAAATCAGTGAAAACGTGCACAGTATAATTTTGGAAGATCCTTAAACAAAGGTACATGAAATTGCTAATACTGTAAGGATATCAAGAGAGTGCATCAGTGACATTTTGCATGAGGAATTTTTTGTGCATAAGTAGCTTGCACTTGACGAAGCTTGGTGCAGCAGTCCTCACTATGGATCAAAAGCGCATTCGGATGACAATTTCCAAACGGTGCTTTGTGTGCTTCACAAAAAACAAGATTGATTTCTGCATCTATATGCGGCAATTCATAAAACATGGATACACCATTACATGACTAATTTAGACTAACAAGGGTTTTTTGTTTTTGCCTATCCTATTAGGAAATGGTATGTAATGGCACTCAAATGTGATTAAAGTATGTTGAATGATGTGAATGGCATATTTAGAAGGCAATTTAAGAAGAGGGATAATATTAAAAAATGTTCCAATAATGAAAATTTTTTTTTATATGAGTGAGTTAGATCTATGAAAGAGTACTACTATAATGTATAAAAAAAAGTATTAAGTTAAATGTTAATGAAAATAATTAATTATAGAAAGCAAATTTTTGGATGCCTTGTCTCGAGGTGTTAAGGCATTAGAATACCAAGCAGTATTGAAAAGGTGTTAATTAGTGTATTAAACATCATTATGAATGCTTTATCTTAACTTAAGGACCTCTTTGCATTCTTAAAACTTAAATGATAAACAGCAAGTCAAAGATAACTAGTAATGGATGACTCGGGATCCAGTTATATGCTAGTACTTTTACACTTGGAGAAAAAAATGTTACCAGTTTTTAAATAATATCAAAGCAAAAAGCTGATTCTTTTTGTTGAAACCCCATAATTTACAGAAAAAAATGAGCCATCATACTTTCAAGCAACTCGCACAAATTTCTTTAATAGTTCATTGAATAAATCGTGGAATCTAAATTTTTTTTAAAATTCACAGTACTACCATTTCTAAAATAAAAAGTAAACCTTTGGCTACATGCTAGGAGTTGTTCAAATTAGGTGGTTACCTTTGTAAAATGCATGCTTGTCACTAAAACGTTTGGAAAATACACTGAAAAACCTAGCAATTATGAACCATGCTTGGGAAATGAATTAATGAAAGAAGTGGGGAGGAAGTAATATTTCCTATCACTGATAGAGGTCACAGTTGGGGTATTGGCTCAAGATTTTCTCAAAATATGAAGAAAGATTAACCACTTTGCAAAAGACACTTTCAAAATAATGTGAAAAATCATGCAATTATTACAAATTATGATGAGAGAAAAAAACGGCTTACTGTTAACATCCTTTTTCCTATGTTGTGCAAGTAATTGAATCCCCTAACTACAGTGTCAGAATATTAGGTGGGACTGACCTAAGGATAGATTTAAGGATTTGTTTTTTCCACCAACATGTTATGACCACAATACAGAATTAAGGAAACTTAGGGATGGGGCATGGCAATTGTTAAAGAGAATGTAAGGGCAATATCGATATTGTATGTTTATCTATGAGAGGATCATGAAAGAGAACAGAAAAGTGTCGGAATTGTGGGAAAATTTGTGCTACTTAAAAATCGAACATGAGAATGATTGAATGTATTTTTCCACAAAGCTCCATATTATAAATATTACTCTTCCTGGTGAATTCAAATGATGTTGTAAAAGCTATACCTTTAGCAGAGAGAAGGAACAGTATGTTACTTTATGCAGATGATGTTATCATAATAGCCACCTAAATCATTTCAATTGAAGGTTGATATGAATACGAAGGTGAAATGTGATGCACAGTGACTGTGTCAGAACAATCTTAAAAGGAACTTATGTGTGTCATGTGGATGACTCTGGTGATTGGTGAGCATGAACACATTCTTAGGTCAAATGATTGATGGGCTAAGAAGAAAGGGCATTAAAACAAGTTATGCTGGGTAAAAGTAAACGAAGTGGAGGGAGTTGGCCGTATGGACTTCAAGGGAAGTTGAAACTTTGGTGAGGATAGTTTTTCTTTGCCTGGATTTGTTCATTGAGGCTAGGGAATGGTAAATACATGTCGGTGTATAGTAGAGAAGTTTGTAATGTAGAGGAGAATGGTACAAGTGAAATGAAAGGGAAAATGAGGCCATAGGGAGAGCCTTATGATGTTTCATGAAAATATTCAAGTAGCAAAATTAAATTTGGAGTTTATTGATTGACATTGGAATGTTGCAGATAAATAGAGATTTGAATATTTGGTGAAAAGGAAAACAGTAGGAATTTTGGATGGTATTAAGGGAGTTCGAAAGTTTTTGATTTTAATTTGTAGCTGAAATTTTTTTTAATGAAGGGTGTCAGGTATCTTATATAGCAATGCGGAGTCTCACCATAAAGTTTCAATGAATGCGCCAATAGAGAAATATTCCCCAATGAACATTACCATAAAGCCCTTTAAGGATAAAAACTTCTGCACAGGAAACCCTCTAGGGATTTATTATTCCCATTTGTCATCATCGAGGCATAGCATAACCTGTCTTCTAGGAAGAATTCTAAGCCCTATTGTTATGTTCAATGGGTAGTTTTTAAAATGGCAGGATTCTTAAAAAACCTGAGTACCTTGACCAGTTGATGACTTAAGTAGTGATTGTTAATTAAATTAATTCTAAATAGAAACCAGAGCAACAACAATTGTAGTAATATGTTGCATTTCCATTCAAATAATAAATTTTTGCGATATATTATTTGTGACAATAGGAACATTTTTGAATATTACAGAGGACTAAATTTCAAAGTCCATGTATTTAGCATGAAGGGATGTGTCATATTTCATAAGTGATAGCTTTGGTGTTGGAACACAGATCACCTGATGTAAGTCTTATGCCAATTAATATTTCACAAATATTTTAATACAGATATAATGAAAATAACAATTGAAATTAAATAAAAATGTATGTTTTGCGTGAAGTTTAACTACTGTCTCGTTATAAGTATAAATATTTTTTATCAGATTCAGTGTTTTGTCGAAAAAATAAATAAGGAGCTCCATTGTTTCGGTAACAATTAACAGTATGTACGATTTCTATCAACTTAAAAGTTATTAAAAGATCTAGTCCATTTCAGTGCGAATAATATACTTATTAAGCTGGCTCGATTGAGAAATTGTCAGTAGCGAAATATCTATTGATATTTGATCGATGGCTCGTGAAATTTCATGCCAGCCTATCTTTATTTGCAATATGTGGACCAATCAATAAAAAATATCAACCAACCAACCAATGAAAAATAAATTTCAATATTCGCGCCAAATCTGCTCCAAACTGGACATGTGCAGACAGATTTGCGCCGTTCCACTTCTGCTCATCAGGATAATTTAACGTTCCAACTGTTTCAGCAGTCTAGTCACATCTTTTGACAGGAGCCATCCGGTCACACGTTGCGAAGATATTATCAACTGTTGTTTAAGTTAATTTAAAACTCGAAGTTTTGCTGTGCATTTTGTGACTTCCCGGATTTTCATGTGATAACCATGTGTGGGGGATTTACGTGTTCCAAGAATGCATTGACAGCTTTGAACATCTTATATGTCGTATGTATTAAAAAATGTTGCGATTATTTAGCAAATAACTGCGAAATATGTAATATGGCTGGAACTTCAAGTTCTCTATCACCCAAATTTTATAAACGGATCAATATTACACAACCGTATCGTGTGATTGAATTATAACTCCACTTCCACTGATTTTATTGTGAGCTGTAAGGCGTAGCTGGTATTTATTCTTTTGCGTGAGTATTGTATTGTTTTTACAGCTCGTCGCATCTATTCTCATCGGAGTTGCGGTTTATGGAAGAGCATCTGCATTGGTTACCAACCTACCTATAATCGGAGGAATTTTAGCATGTGGCATCATTCTCATCATTATATCAATACTTGGTTTGATTGGGGCAATAAAACACCACCAAGTGATTTTATTTTTTGTATCCTTTCGGCGATAATTTGCCAGATGAGACTTTTAATTACTGGATCAATATTGTGTATTCTGAATGTTGTGGTTTTAATGGTTTCCCAATCTTTGTGATTCTGTATTGGTGTGCGTATGTGCAATTTCAGCATTTCATAGAATTTCTTCCAGGGTCTGATCCTTAACCTAGTGACCAGTATATGCTTATTTTATTTTTACTGTTTTTGGTGCAATTCAGTGTTGCCTGTGCCTGCCTGGCTGTAAATAGGGACCAACAACGCCAGCTAGCAGAAAGAGTAAGTAATATCACAATATGGGTAATTATTGTTTTTAATAAGAAAATTAAAGAGATGTTTTGGTTAGCCCAGAATACCCTTAGTTTCCAACTTTCTTTCCACTGTCAGTGAAGTTGGAAACGTAGGGTATTCTGAGATTATGCTTGGATAAATTAAATTAGGTGTGGCGTATTGGGATAGTCATATTAACTGAATCCCATTCGAAAAATTCTCAGTATTTATAAATTTTTGAATCAACAACTTCAAGTATAAGTCATTTAGCGAACTTATTTTGACTCTCAATGATTAAGTGCATTTCAATCACGATCAATTTAATGACAATATCAATTTAAATGTAATTAATTTAAATTGTGCACCAATATTTCGGAACTTCAATTTTAATTTAATCAATATTGTATTCTTTGTTACCCCATATTAGTATCACGTAGTTATTCTTAACCTAGAATTAATAGTTATAGTGTAAAGGAAACAATTCTATGTAGTAGTTGTTTGAAGTTAAATATTCAATATAGGTTTATAGCCGTCTTCATTTGTGCTCTCCTAGGATTAAAAAAAACACAGAAATTTTATGAAGAACAAAAGTTAGCCGCCTGCAACCATCCCCAAACTTTCATTTTTGATTGCTAGGTATACATCGCCAAAATATTGGATTTCCTTAGGAAATATTTATTTGGTGATCCAATTACAGTTTGACTATTATAGAATTCCATTTTCGTGGTAAATGTTCTGGTTTTCATTCAGTTTGTAAATAATAGCAATGTATGGTTTCATATTGGAGTAGTCTTTTAAGATATATTATGACCAAGTTAGCGATTAGTATTGTTCTGAAAGTAAATTGTGTTGAATTCCATTTTTCAGTACCAACTTCCTTAAAAGATAATTAATTAAGAGCATTTTCGAGCTTGTCTGTGTTAATTCATTTTTTCTCTGCAACTTTGCTTTCTATGCTGGATAAATGATAACGAAGAGATCACTTTCTGATCGAAGTGACCATTATGAAAAAGAGAAAAAATGAATTGGAACTGAGAGCAAAATTAATTAAATTGTTTTGTTACCTCTCTTTATTTAGTAATCTGCCTAGGTTGCAAATGAAACCAAACATTTGACTAATGTTTATTTTATAAACATAGGGTCAAAGTAGCCTAAAACCGTTATTCTGTAATAAACGCAATTCTGATGTTTTCAATGAATTAATTGAAAACTTCAGCATTTTTAGATTTTCTTGCCATGTTCATTGACATTGATTAACTCCTAAATTTGTAAACATCTTTTTGTGAAAAATAGAGAATTTTCAAGATGTTAACTTAAATAACAGAAATAGATGTAACTTTTCAGCCACGTTCATTTAATTTTAAATAAAATTTCTGGGGAGACTAAGGGAGGTAAAACCCCATTGTACATAAGATAGCCATTTATGAAAACAGTAAATTATTGTGTGAAAACTTTTCACCCAATGAATAGCAAGCTAATTACTTAATAATGCAGTTTCTTAGACTATGGTACAAGGTGCCCATTTTAGTTGGTTTTGAATGACAATTTGTGTCACAATAATTTATACATGACAATAGTTCGCTGAACAGTGAATGCAAAATTATAAGAGTAAAGATAAAAATAATATACTTCTTTCCAAGGCACTTATGTGTTCATTTCTCATTCAGTAAAGTAGTGCTATAACCTAAAGAAAATATATTGCCTATAAAAAAAATACAGGGTTTTAAATTTTTGCTGCTCTTAGATCAGCATCTAAGGTCAAGGTAAATACATATTTGGTGTTAATATCTGGGAACCTTTCACAAAATGATAAATATAATCTTTAGTTTGGTTGCCGACTTTGGTTTTGATTGTTTGAAGTTAAGCTCAGCGGAAGGGATCTCTAAATGATTAATCATTTGCTGAGATTATTTTGCTCTGACATGTAAGAAATCTATTTCACTGCTCACGTATGAATGTTTTAGACATACTATATAAAATGAAATACAAGGGTGTTTTATGAGACAGGTGAATAACTTTTGTGGGTGAAGGAAAAAATGATTTTGTTGATTTTTTATTTGGTTGCCTTAACAGAAAGAATGAAATACTACCTTGATCAAAAAGTTCCCGGAATAACCACCGTGTGGCGCTCCCATCGTTCCGATTTGAGTTCTGTTTTTTTGTTAAATTGGTACATCTGTTGTTGATATTCCCTTTAAATCTTAGTGTCATAACTTGACATTTGCAAAAGTTACGTAGCCAAGAGTACATCTATCTCTCTGTGTGTTGGCGATTTTTTACAATTTCAGAAATGGATTTAAATTTGCAACAACGAACTTGTATTAAATTTTGCGTAAAAAACGGATTTAGTGGCGCACGGACGTTGGAAATGTTGGAAAAGTGTTTCAGCAACGATTCTCTAAAAAAAACGGTCGTTTACCAGTGGCACGAGCGGTTCAGAAGTGGTGGTGAGTCAATCGAAGATGATGAACGCAGTGGCAGACCATCGACATCGAAAGTCGGTGAAAAAATTGATAAAGTTAAAGAAATGTTGGTCAATAACCGCAAATTAACCATCAGAGAAATAGCGGAGGACTTGAACATTGCCTATGGATCCGCCCAAGACATTGTGGTTAATGATTTGGGTTTCCGTCGTGTAGCAGCAAAGTTGGTGCCAAAAGACCTCAATTTCATGCAAAAAAGAGACCGTGTTGACGTCGCAAAAGACATGATTTGCGAGGCTGAATCCGATCCCACATTCATCAAAAGGATCATTACTGGAGACGAGACGTGGGTTTATGAGTACGACACGCAATCCAGACATCAGGCAAGTGAATGGCGTTCACCAAATGAGCCGAGACCAAAAAAACCACGTCGTTTTCAGTCAAAAAAGAAGGCAATGCTGACGGTTTTCATGGATTACAACGGTGTAGTGCATCATGAATTTTTGCCAGAAGGCCAGACAGTAAACAAAGAGTATTATTTGGGCGTTATGAGACGTTTGCGTGAAGCAATTCGCCGAAAGAGACCAGAAATGTGGGCAGAAAACTCGTGGATTTTGCACCAGGATAACGCACCGTCGCACAGTGCTATCATTATTCGTAATTTTTTGACGAAAAATGCAACAAATACCATCCAACAGCCACCGAATCCACCTGATTTGGCTCCCTGTGACTTCTTTCTGTTCAATCGAGTTAAAAAACCATTACGGGGAACGCGTTTTAGCAGCCGAGAGGAAGTAATGGAAAAATCGCAGGAAGCACTGATGGACATACCGAAAACCGACCGTAACTTTTGCAAATGTCAAGTTATGACACTAAGATTTAAAGGGAATATCAACAACAGATGTACCAATTTAACAAAAAAAACAGAACTCAAATCGGAACGATGGGAGCGCCACACGGTGGTTATTCCGGGAACTTTTTGATCAAGGTAGTATATGTATATTTTAGAAGGATGGTACATAACTTGTTGAGGTGGTGGGGAGTGTGATATATAACAGTTTTTTCATCTATGAACATATGCTAAGAAACCCTTACCTTTGTACATCAGTATGATAATAATAAATTTTATTTGTCCAGTGATCAAGTTGTGACAACTTTTACATTTGGAATGAGACACGTCAGGGGAAAGTAACAAAGTTCATGCATTGGATACCAGACACATATCAGGCATTATTAAGAAATTCAGCAATTGAATAAAACATTTTTAATTTTAAGAACCTAGTGGAATGTCCATAAAATTTGGACCAGCGCCTATATATGTTGTGCTTAAATATAAAATGTGCAGCTGCTTATTCTGCCTTGTAGAATATTTATGGATACCGCAATTTTTCACATACTCAGATTTCTTTTTGTATGTACTAATACATGAAAAATAAAAATGGCACTGGCAATATATCCAGTTTTTTAAATAGGGGACGGCAAGGGGCATGGTGTTTAGCAAAAGTCATAAGCTGAATGGCTTTTTATTGGACTCTGAAAATGGCCAAGGCCTTAGATAATGAACTCCAGTAAAGGATACTATGGGCTATGTGAGAATAAAGGGGATCAAGATTGGTGCGGTGGCTATCAAACTGGCTTCCCACCCAGAGGGATCAGGTTCAAATCCTGGCAGTGTTGAATATTTTTCAGAGGTATCTCGATCCCTACTTGAGGTGCTTTGTGGAGGGCATTTTGAGTGAGTGCGCCGTCCGTCGGATGGGACGTTAAGCTGTGGACCCCTTGGCACCTGTCGTTCAGAGTAAGCTAATGTCAACGCCGGGTTTCTCTCCACCCTTTATCCCTCCCTGTTCATCCCTAATGGTGCAAATTACCTCAGCAGTCTGTTGCCTCCCCTAAATACTATTACTGCTGAGAATAAAATTCTCCATAGCATAGTGCACAGAGAATAGCTACTGAAACAGTTGATCTCATAGGCCTTATTAAGAAGCAGGCTGAGCTTAACTAAATAGTTAAAGTTTTGTGTGTTTATCCGAAGAGATTTGAACATTGATGGGGTAGCACCGTTTATGTGTTGAAAACTATGTACAAGGTCATTTATATAAGAAAGAAACATGACAGGCTCAAGAATAGAGCCTTGAGAAATACTTGTATTAAGGATTTTCTCGGGGAAATAAAAATGCACCATTTTTAGAAATTACCATGTGTTGTATTCTATCAAATAGGTAGGGTTTGATCCAAACATTAGGAATGCCGTGAATACCCATCCTGTGGAGTTTCTTGAGAAGTAATTGGTGGTCAACACAGTCAAAAGCTTTCCTAGCGATATATTTTTGTAATTTACTTCCAGATTCTTGTGTTACAAAAGACAGTGTTTGGATTGACTGAAGTTTACTGAACTATTAGGTCATGTACCTGGTGATGGCTAAGTGAGCCAAAACCCATATCCTATAATATAATTTTCTTTTAGTGGAGAATTGGGTTGCATATTTAGGGCTTGCAATTTTATTTGAAGTTATTTTGAATAATGGGTAGCTATTGTAGGTGGCAGGATGGCGGGGGTTTGAGATAAGAGTGAGAGGTGGTCCTTACCATATTTTTCTTATGAGTTCAGTGCAGCCTTTATTAAAACCTTCATGCTAGTCTTTTAGTTGATGATATAACTTTATACTCTCATAATATATGTATATTTTTCGGATGCATTCTTTATTTTCCTGAATTACAGGGGTAATTGTCAATATTTCTGGTGTAGTAGTAATTTATATCCCAATTTATTCGAAAAGTTCTCTCAAATTTTAAAGCTGGTCTACTTGTATCTTTGAATTAGTAAAAGTACTTTCATTTTTACTCTTTTCTCAAATTGTTAGCCAGTTCAGTGTTTTAATTATCTACAATTTGAGTCCATTTTGTCTTATTTAAATTTACTTTCCTTGCTTATTCGCAAGTATGCATATTCCATCTAAGTGTCCATCAATTGTGAAATCCTTAGATTAATTAACTGCTGCAGTCCCCCTTCCACAAGATATTGCAAAATGAAATTGGGTTAAGATACTGAAACCATTCTTAATTTTCCTTATGATAATATTTTGTCCAATTTTAATTTGGGATCCCTCAATGAAAAGTGTATTTTCACTACTTTGATTTGCTGATTAAACTCTGCTGATGCATTTTCCAGTTGGTGTTCTGTTGAAAAATTTTTAGTGTAAAAGTTTATCAATGAGGTTCTCTCTCTACCACTTATTTCTTTGCTATCAATGTTATGCAATACATTATTGAAATCCATTTAAGATATTATTCTGTTAAGTATGAAAAGTGTTCAACTTTGCTATATATTATTTCAATAGTTGAATGCAAAGAGTGAAGCACATGACTGGAAGTAGTTGTTTCTTGGAAAATTTCAGGATTGTAAAAATTAAATATATTGTTTAAATAATGATGTCCAAAGAGTTAAAATTCCTCATGATACTTGTTAATATTCCAAGATGATACTCTTTCATAATGTTTAATAAGTTAACATATATAATCAGGTTGTCTTTTATGCTGGTCCTCACTGAGAACACATCACTTACACAGTGCTGCCTTCAATCTAATTTTTTTACATATTCCATAACCAAAGTGAATAGTTTATCTTCCATGTCTATAATTGGCCCTTCCAAAAGTGGCAAAATAGGGGAGCCCATTGCCAAATAGTCCACATTGCTTATATCCTGTCAAACCTTCCTTTGGCTATTTTATTATGAATGTCATTGACTTCATTAATAGCCATCTACCTCATTAATTCACTTACCCTTTCTCTGCATATCATAGACATCTTAGTTTGAGTACCATTTAATCATTTCCAAACAGCATGGGGGGATCAGGATGGTGTGGTGGCTAACATACAGGCTTCCCAGCATGAGGGCCCGGGTTCGAATCCCACCGATTCTTTTCAGTGGTATCCTGATACCTACTTGAGGTGCTTTGTGGAGAGCACTTAGAGTGAATACAAAATCTGTTGGAAGGGACGTTAAACTGCAGACCCTTTGGTGATTTTCAACGAGAGTAGGCTAATGCCAACTGGCTTCAATGCCGGGTTTCTATCCACCCTTCCTTTCCGATACATCCCTAATGGTGCCAACGACCTTAGCTGTCTGTCGCCTCCCCTAAAACTACTACTTCTACCAAATAGTATGGACTGCAGTTAAATAATTATGCTACAATAAATGCGATATCAAATGATCTTATATTTCTTAATTTGCTAAATTCTGTTTCCACAAAATAAGTATGCTTCTACCATATGATTCTTATATTTAAAAGTCTATTTTTTTATTCCCAGGGCTGGGATCAGGTGGATGATGACCTTCGTGTAAATGTTCAGAAAGTGTTTGGCTGCTGTTATTCGAATCAGACATCCACACAAAAATCTTGTGTAAGTGAATATTTTTGTGTAGCTTACAGACTGCTTTTAGCATGAATGGTTTAAATAAATTTCTTCTTTGTTGTACATAAATTGTTTGCCACTGATTTTGGCTGTTATAATAATTTTACGAGCATGTACATGGACATTTTCTGTGAAAATGTTTCAAAAAGTTAGGGTGACTATTATTGATAAAAATATAAATGAAGCATTTTTTTTAAGGTGCTATCAGGTAGGTATTACATTTTAGGCAGTTAATGCCTTCTATTTTAAATCATGTACATTATAAATGTTCACAATTAGTAAAAAGAATATTTAAATGAATAATTAAACTTGGTAACTTTTCATAAAACTTGAATAATTTATAGATTAAAATCTCATTTTTCAATCATGCTAGTTAGAAGTAAGCCCTGTCATATTTTCATGTCTTCAGTCAAAGTCGAAGATATATGTGTATGTGGTGTTTTTAGAAATTAAGCATTTTTGAATAAGGTATGAAAAATCAATTTTGATATTTTTCTTAACAAAATTAAATGCCCAGCAATTATCAGAGCTTACATAGGTGCCACATCCTAGAAATAATATTACTGTAGGCAGTAAGAAATCAAGGGAAGGTCTTCGGAAAAAAAACCTTGCATTACTGTGCAGCAAGCAAGTTATGCTCTATGAGAGGAGATTCTTACTGCATACTGTCAGTAGTGCTGTTTTACTGTAATTCTTTTATGACAAGTTTTATTCTATTGCTATGTTCAGTGTTCTCTTTTGGAATTCCTCACACTATACTGATGCAATTTTTAAAATAGGAAAGAGAGGTGCAAAAAACTTCACATTAAACCTCTTCCATGTGTGTGCAGCATGTTGCAGTTATCTATATAATAAGGGGATGTATATTACAGACACATCTGATTACTTTGTCTAAATTAGGTATGTATTCTTTATCATGAGTTCCATTAGTTAGCAGTGAATAAAATATTTATGGGCCACTGACAATTTAACATAGATATCCAAGTCAGAAAGTGTTGGAATGTCACCTTGAATTACATGATCATGGTGTCTTCATGATGAACTTTCTTCACATCTATATCATCTGAAAAAACTGACCAGAGCAATGCCCATTTAAAAACTAATGTTACCTTTTTCAAATATCAAACTGCACTTTTGTTTAATTGGCTACCAACATTATAACATAGGTAGTATAGTTCAAGAAACACACTTCTGGTCTCAATCAAGTACCATATTTCCCAGCCCATAAGATGCACCCTGATTCTTCTAGTTAGAATACACGAAAAATACTTGGGTCAGACAGAAAAGATGAAAGCATGTTGATGTTAACATTTAATGCAGAGAAAATTGAATTGTTACATTAAAAAATTAAGTTACCCATGTATCAATGTGTATTCATCATTGGATCCTGGCAATTCATCATCACTGGGCCAAAATACATTTTAATGTTCTGAAGCATAATTCATGCCTTTAAGTTTAAATTCAATACTTTATGACCGTCTTCTCTCTTTAGATCCCATGAGGTTATAATCATTTTATCTTTTTATGAAATTCTTATTTTCTGTCAGTATTCTGATATTATCTAAATATGTATCAAAAGCGACCATTTTCTATGCCTTTATGGCACTCTCATACTATGTAATGTTGAATGCCTGTAGACTCTTGAGTTTATCGGGGGGTATACAATGTATGTACATATATATGGATTAACAGAGGGGCGACAACCCCAATAGCCCTATGCATATTAACTTTTACAGCCGCACCACATGTGAGATAAAGCTAAGCATGGTACATTGCATAAATTTAAGATTGATTTGGGAATTTTTTCAGGAAGTACGTTCAATAATATATGAAAACTCTGTTGTGTACTACTGACTGAAAACAGTGATATTATCAAGATTTGTGATAAAGGTAACCCTTTTCTATGCCTGGTGCAGGAAAAAATACTAAAATATAAATATTTTTCAGGTAGATCAGTTTGTGCTTATTTATATCTGTGCACTCCTGGCCCATTAGACGCAGGCTGATTTTAGAGCGCATTTTGGAGAAAAAAAGTATGTGTTATGGGCCAGGAAATACAGTAACAGGGAGTAGGTTACCAAAGTATTGCTTTCCTAATAAATACCATTACATTTTTCCATGTAAAATTATTAGTATTTATTAGTGTACTATTTAAGTTAGGTTTTGGATGGACACAGCCTGAATACTCCTACATTTCTTAGCCTTACCTAACAAGACACAACCAGTTCTTCAATTCCTCTCATATTTTATCTCCTGTTATTCCATTAACATGTTTATCCTTTTCCTGTCCCTGTCTTGCTTGTCTAATGTCCTCCTCTCTATCAGTATTCAGCATATCATCACCAGTCAAAATACTTTACAGCCGTATTTTCTGCCTTCTTTGCATTTCTCCCAACAATGCTCACTGCTTAGTACTTCATTTGATATCCTATCCATCAACTTGACCTTCTCTGTCTTTCTCCACACCTACATCCTGAAAATGTGATCTCCACCTGCCATCTTGCTTCAGGGACTTACTTTCCAAGCATAGAAAAACATGTCTACTTCCAAAGTGTCTACTAGTCTCTTTTAACCTCCTTACTTAATCATCCCTGTCATTTATTCCATCCTTAGGGTTAGGTGGTAGAAGAGACTCCATAATCTCCATCTTGCCCCAAAATAAAGAAGACAAATCTATCCTTGTGAAAGCTTTTTTGCCCAATACAATTCTTCTTATATCCTTATGATAGGGACCATCTTGATTCGAGATACTTCCATGATATGTGAACTATTTTACCTGCTCTAGTTTTCTGTCTCTCCTGTCTGTTAATGCTTAACTTAGTCTTCATCTTTCTCAAAAACCTTATGACCTTCAATTTGCTTACACTACTGCTCATCCCATATATCAAACATTTTCTAATGTGCTCAAGAATGGCTGTACCCTTATAATGACTGGCTAAAGCTTGGCAATCCCCAACCTAACTGATTTTATGTATTCCCTGTGGACTTAAATTCTTATCCCCAGTTCCTCCCATGCCATTATTACCATTACATCTGGCTAAAGGTTGAAAAGCATGGGTGACGATAGCATCCTTGACTAACTTCTCTTCCTAACGCGGCATATCCTAGCTCTCCATCTACTGCACTCACCTGAGGAGTTTGACACATGTGCAAGCTATGGATAATTCATATATTCCTCCAATTCCTCATCATAAAGTCTACTAATTAGCATATGCTCTTCCCTCCATGTTTTCCCAAATCCATAGTGACCAAAATAGTAGTTAGGTTGGAATGTTATTTATCCCCATGGCATTGCTTGATTTCAAATCACTTAATATCCTTTCTATCTTGCAATTTAGTTTACCTGGTCCTTAGCTATGTCCATCTATGTATAATTTTCTTCCTGTGCCTTAACTTGATGGCCTTATATCTTTACCATATAGATCCTCAATGTATTCTTTCCATCTATATCAAATCAACTCTTTACATTTTAAATATTATCAAAAAAAGTAATAATTAGTGATTACCAAATTCCTACCTTAAATAGGTATTGGAAACAGAAAATATACAAAATAAAATATTATTCTGAATGAAATTTAAAAAAAATAGAGCAATCAGATAGTATTAATAATAAAAGTAATACCTTTAACAGCTTAATTCACTTATTGTCATGGATATTGTTTTTCTTACGAATATTAAATTTTAAAGTGCTCACATCCTCTTAACTAGTCTTTCTAAGTATTCAAGTTATGATTGTTATGGCATTAATTCTACTGATCACTATCAAATGAATGTAAGAGCTACAAAATCAGCTGAATCCTCGGGAAGTAAAGAACATTCAAACACAAACCCAGGGACTATGAACTGAGTAACAAATTCTGCTTAGTGGGTGAATTTCTTCAATTAAAAATTTTTTTAAAAATTATTCCACACACTTTGCCGTGCCCTATATTAAACCTATCAAATTGCTGGATAAGTAAATATACTGTTATTGTGTGCCTGTAGAATTTTCTGTCTTGGGAGAAGGCTGTGAGGAGGTGCCACCGTTTCTGAGACAGAAACTCATAAGATTAACTCGGCATTTCATTATATGGTTTTCATTTTCTAATGACTTCAGATTCTAAAGTATTTTCATCTGAATTTGAATCTATTTTCTTCTCTTTCTAGCCTGCATCTTGTTCATCTTCATCTTGTCCTCCATGCTTGGAGATACTTCTGGATACCATTAATTATGCATTCAAATTGTGTGGTGGCATTGGATTATTTTTTAGCTTCACAGAGGTAAGTATCAGTTAACAGGATAATGGGACATATTTTTATATTTAGAAAAATAGTATTTAATATAGTATCTACGAGGTTAAGGTGACAAGTTCTCGGCTTGACTACGAATGACTACGATTTTCAGTTAAAAAATAATTTTATTTTTCTACATAGTCTCCCTTGACTTCAACACACTTAGTCCAGCATCTACAACATTAGTATGTTGTTGTTCTCCAACGTCCAGTGATAGTCAGGAAGGCTGTGAAAATATCCATCTACGGCCCTCATCTCAGCATCTTCATTGGATGTGAAACGCTTCCCAGAAAAAAATGTCTTCCAGTTTGGGAACAGATTGAAGTCTGACGATGCTAGATCGGGAGAATAGAGTGGATGGTTGAGCAAATCGTACCCCAAATCCTGTAGTTCTCCCATCACCAAGGCCCCTTTGTGAGCTGGTGTGATGTCCTGGTGAAAGATTTTTTTTTCTTGATTTTGGGGTTTATAGCCCAAGAGCAAGCAAGGAAGTCAAGAAATATGTCGGAAGCCTATCTAAACTTGGAGGGATTTCATCTATTGTGAGAATCAGATCTGCTGGAACTAATAGTTATACAGCAAAATTCCAAGTCCCTTGGGGGCTTTAAACTTCATTTTCCTGCCCCATTCACTGATTTTATTTAACCCGTTCTCTGGTTTTGATTGGGCATGGAATTAGATTGAACTACTGTTAAATAGAGAATTCCAAAAGTACTAATCAACTTTTAATATTAAATTGAAAAATGTTTGATACAATATAATATACTGTTACCCCCTCGCTATATGATTACATATATGTTTATGAATGTTTGCAACCTGTCTGTTGATTTCCATAATTTAAACGTGTAATTTAAGATTTGACTACTTTTAAGTTTTTCTATTGTTAGGAAGGACACTTATCTTTCTTGCTTTTTTTCTACTCTCCAATTATTGTTCTGTTTTCTTTGAAATTTTTTAACATTTTTTACTCCTTGTTTATTCTCAGTTTGTATTAATTCCTCTATTAGTAGGGCATATGCATGCAAATAAGTATCTAACCTTTTGGTATTACATCATCTAATACTAGCTATTTATAAAGACCATTCAAGTTAAATTTGACTTGTAAAAACATGGTAAAAGTTCTTTGATATAGTCTCATATTTATGTGACTGATTTTTCACTAATAATGTACCTGTTTACATTTTCTTTATTCCAGTTTCTTGGAGTATGGTTAACTGTTCGTTACCGAAACCAGAAAGATCCCCGGGCTAACCCCAGTGCTTATCTCTAATTCATTACCACATCATAGTTTCCTGTGTAATTGGACTGACCATCGATGTAGGTATTTGTCATATATCACATTAAAATATATTGCATATTCCCCTTATTAGTGCATATGCCACTTTTTAATGCCTTGAAAATTTAAAAATAGTTAACTCTGCAATAGCTATAAAGTTGAAGCTGTTCCTGGAATAGTTAGTTTTTAGTGACTGAAACACAAAATTTTATTTGTCTGGCAAAACTATGAACCAATATGCCTTTAATTTTAATGACATCATTCATGACCCTAATGTGAACCAATGGAATTGGTAGCTCAACATAAATTGAATTAAACTACAGACTCATCTATTCCAATCTGTGATCTTACCAGTTAAGCGTTAACTCTCTGTATTTGTGTTTGCCTGGCGAAAGTCATTTGGTCTACTGTTGTTTCAATTATTAGGGCCACTAAGATGAACTGACTTGCAAGCAGTGAAAAGTAAAATTTTATAGAATTGTGGCATTGTTTTAAATTTTGGCCTTTGTTATTTGTCTGACCCATGTGCTGTGTGAGTGGATGGAATGTGAGAAAATGACTGGCAGTGAGCATTGGTTTTCATATGCTGCCGTAACTGTAGCGCTGCAGCCTGTGTTGAGAGTTAAGAGAAGGGCAACTTTTGCTACTCCACAACCTGTAGCAACAATCATCAGCCAGATTGTCTGTGCAACCGGATGAATGCAAAAGCAGTTGCAATAAAGCATACATTTATCCATCCTGGTGATCTTTGCATCTCATAATGGCTATATTCTCTTCGTGCAGACTTCAAGTACATCTTTTGTCTTTGTATTTCACTCCTGCTGCCCTCAATATCTGCAAAAATGGTTCCACTCAACTTTTCAAAGACCTTCTCAGAGTCAATAAATGCTATGAATCAGTTTGCAATGTAATAATTGTTAAGACATACACTCTAGGCAAGTTCAAAGCTTAATGTTTAAATCTGCTCACATATTTTTGTGTGGGTTTTTTAGTAATGGCATGAATATGAACCTTTTGAACTCTTCAAGTCACAAAATAGTTGTAGTATACAGCACACAACAGATTGTTTGCTAGAAGTTATACTTTACATTGACCCATGTCAGTGTAATTGTAATTTCATCATCACCAAATTATTTCTCCTTCATTGCCATAATTGCCTGATTTAACTGCTTGCAGTAGGGAGTCTCCAGTATCCCTAGGTCCACATTCTCTGTCCTAAATAATGAACATTCACATGGTGCCCCCAGTTTTTCCAAGTATTTTTTCCATGTCTCAGCTGCATTGTCTTGTTCAGGTACTAGGTTGTTATCTTTTTCATTGAACCATGATAGTTTACTGTCCTGTTGCGAAAGGATTTTTCTCCTTCAAGGTTGTTTCTAGTATACCTGCCTTAATTAATTCTTCTACCTCCCAACTTCTTCTCTGCGAAAGTGCTACTCTTTTCTTTCTATTAATCTCTTATTTCCTTTTGCCTTCATGTGCATTATTACTTTAAAGTTCTCTCTGCTGCTTAATCAGTTTACTCGTTCATGGTTTGAACTATTAGCCTTCCAAGGACTTCAACATTGGTTTAGTATTATCTGTCTTAATGGTGTTTCTCTTTCTCCGAATCTCCTCTCTCTCTAGCAAATCTTTAATTTACTTTTTTCTTTTGGCTTTTTCCCTTTATTAAATTTAAATGAAAATTATGGTGGCCATAAATATCGGAGCTAGAGAACCTTGAAGTCTTTAATTTACTCTTGTCTGTTTTTGACATTTGGATAATGCATTTGATCTCCAGGATTCCTACAAGTGGGTTTTATGTGGATGGTGTCGCAAGTGTGTGTTAGATAGGGCAGTTTCTGATACTGAATTCCTCCAGCTCATCTCTTAGCTCATTCCATGCATCAAGTTTGAATTGGTCTCCAATGTCATTTCAGTCTTATTTGTTATTAGGAACCATTGAAAGTATCTAATGATTAACATGATTATTTCACAAAAAAATTCTGATATTTTCAACTGTTTGAACTGCTTCTGCCTATCAATATCATGCACTTTGTTTTTACATTTTTGCGGTTTGCCAAGCTGAGCATTGGCTTGTAGCAATAAGTCATTTCTTATAGTGTGAATAGCACAGACTATCCTGGGATGAAGGTAGGGAAAATTCTTCATCCTGTGTTCTCTTCGTCATCACTTTAATCGAGGTGGGAGATAGGTCATGGGTCTATGGTCAAAACCCTGAAACAAAAGCCCAGTCTTCCTGACAGTCAGTTGACAAGATAAAGGAGAATGTGATGAGGCAGCTGATGATAATTCCAGAAAAGGACTGCAGATTGTTTTGAGAATTGGAAGAGATACTAGGATAAGTGTGTGAAGTCCCAAGTGCTGTACTTCGAAAGGGACGAAGGCCTCATTGTTCTAGATGGGCTATTTTTCTCAAGCAGTGCATGGATGGATAGTTTCGAGACATACCTCTAATTATATGGTTTGGGACCCAGATTATGAACACTTCATTTAAAAATTTTCAATTGTGTATCCCAATATTGTCCTCAGGCCAAGTAAAGCCCTTAGAAATATAATTTTGAACCTTCATTACATGCCAGAATGCTCAAGTGATTGTGTTTTTTCCATTACAGGTTATTTCTTCAGTAATTACCTATAGATTTCATAACCAGGTCAACCCAGAAACCAAAGCTCCACTTGTATATTTCAATACCAAAGATAATAAATTATGGTATAAGAAATGGATTTGGGTCATTTTAATATGAACAAGGCCAAAGAAAAAACAAAAGCATTTCCTTAGTTTACAGGTATTTTGCATTGTTATTTGAATGATATATACAAATATAAATATATACGCTATAATTTTCTGTTAATTTATGTGTGTATGAATTTTAATGATTTATAAATCATGCTTATATAGCATCAGAGGAGGTGAATGTATGGTGTTATTTTCTAGTCCATTGTGCTTTCTAGAATGAAGATGTTTTTGAAAAGTTCATTCTTTGCGCTTTTTTGTCTTTGTGTGTGTATTGTGCTTGTAAACATAAATTGTGTTTATTCCTTGTACATCGTATGAACCAAATAAAATGACATTTTTTCAATACGTTCTGTTCCTCTGTATAAGTTTCTTTGAAAAAAATAGTCTAAAAGAGAAGCCAAAATGGTTTTATGCCTACGAGTCAATGCCTTCTGTTTAAATTTTAATAGCAAATCTGATTTAATAATGAGTTTGATTTTTCAAATGTCTTACGATTTCATTGCATATAGTAATTGCTACAAATTTTTTTGCTGATTTTCTCAAATTGAGAAATATATTTTTTAATATGGTTGATGTAATTTTACTTTCGACTGATCATTAATGTTACCTTTATGTGCTGAACTTCACTTTCTTAAAGTTTGGTATACATTTGGGGATGTTCTTGAATGATTATATTTAGACAACAATAATTTTCCATATGTGCTTGGATTTTCTATTACACTTCATTACTAGCCAAAAGGAGCCTTTGAAGCCGGAAAGTGCATCTTATGGGCCAGGAAATATGGTATATATCTCATTTGGGGTCTTCTGTTGTTATTCTTTCCTATCATTTTTCCTAAAAAACAATCTTCATCAGGCCCTCTCTTCTCATTTTGTACCTGGTATGATTATCCCTTCTTTTTTAAAGTTTTAATCGGGCTTCCATCTTCTACTTTTCTCAAATAAGAACTAATATCTAGCTTCTGTAGCTCAAGTCAAATTTTCAATAACTCAAAAATATTTTAATTACACAGGTGCTTGTTGAATTTTTGCTAACTTGAACTGTTTTCACCATGCCTGGAAACAATTACTCTTTAAGTGAATCACCAGTACGGTATAGCCATTTATTAAATGTGATCTTTATGGTAACATTTAAAAATGATTATTTTATCTTTCAAAATAAATGGCTGCAATTTGAACAGTTGCATTTTATTCCCTTATCAAATTGCTTAAAAGTCCCATTCATATGCTGGCAAATGTCATTCCTGTATTCATGGAATAGAAATGTTTTCTTTTGGTCCCCTCGACAATAGAAGAATACCAATATAGACAAAATATCATGCACAGTAGCTTGGTCATTATCAGAGGAAGTCAACAAGTATTTAGCCTGTGGACATGAAATTTCTTTCTATTACATTTTGGAAATCACTTTTTGAGATCGAAATGAGGTACAGTGAAATTATTCCATTCTTGTATGGCCAAATTCTGCAGAAAGAATCAAAATGGCAATATTTTTCATTAATGCAATGAAGTAATGCAATTCACCATCTCTTTAGTCTTGAGTCTGTTGGGGTAGCTTGAAATGGAATTAATTTCTTTGGTCCAGCAAACACCTGATTTCACATGAAGGACATTTCTACAGAATAATTTGAGAAGAGGAGCCCGTCACACAAATCCAATGGTTGCAGTGGCAGTGTATAAGGAATGTACTAAGCCCTATGATTTCTTTCGTATTTCACAATGACAAGCCAAGGTCAGCCTTGTATGGATGGAGCAGTCACACTTGTTAACACCACCTTCTCTTCCTAAACAACTGGACGTTTCTCCAAGGGAGCAGGGTTAAATTACTGGATGTAAGGAAATGCATACAGAAATGTAAATGTACCTTTTCTCTGCCAGTTTGGGGGTACACTCAGTCTTTCTTAGTTTTCAGCGACATACATGAGAGAGGTTTATGGCTCAAATCTGGAAAAAAATATATTTTTTTATTATTTTCTCTGATTTGAGAATCTTTGTTAGCTTGGGACAAAGAAAGCTGCACAAAATTTCACATTTTTAACTCAAAATGGTGAAATTTTGAAAATGTAACCAAGCCAAGCTAGGGAAATCTATCAATTCCCCTAGTGCCCCTTAGGCATTTTTTTGTTGTGCCACCTTTTTATTTACATTTTATCTCAATGCTAAGAAATCTCTGCATGCCATGCATAGGCAAAATTTACCACAGAATTACCTCCCTGCATAATATTCTGCGAGAGGAGCCTTTGTGTAACCCAGAGAAAAAAAGTTAAATCTACTTAAGAATTTTAACCAGGTGTTCAGAAACATTTTTTAAAATTTGCAGTATGTAGACAGGAAATTTACATTAACTTACTTAGTAATGGATGGAGAAGGGTTGGTACAGCCTTTCAAGGTATTGCATTCCATCAAATGTCTTCATTATTTCACAGTTACTTTTCCAGGTATATTGTCTAATTTATCTTTCATTACTAGCTATAATTCATTTTAAGTTTTCCTCCTTTATAAGATTCCTTCCATTTTGAGCTTTAGTAAACAGGCTAAATTAGGTTCATGCCATCCCTTTTTTTCTTGTAATGGTTTCCATAGAGTTCTCTTTTTGTCGAATTTATACAGTAATTATTTATTAGTTATATAGTATATTTATTTTATTTTCATGATTCTTTTACCACACCGCATTTTTGTTACTTCTTCTGTTCTCCATTACTGATGTTGCATACACTTCATAGCCATTTTTGCATTGCTTGTGGCATATTTCCTTACGTATCTGTTAGCACATCCTTACATATATGCTCCTCTGCTTAGTATTTACTTCCTGTTGCTTTTTTTATCTCACAGGTGATCCAGTTACCTATTTAATGAATTTTTTCCAGCTGCTGAAGTTGGTCTGTGGAAAGATTTTTTGGAAAATAAACATCTTTCCATGGCATTGGGCAAGTCATTTTTTTTAGGAAAAATGGCTAAGAAATTCCATTAACCCAAGAAGGATACTGAAGAGAAACAATGGCAATCAAGGGTAGCAAAATCAAAGTGTTCATTCATGATTCCATTGCCACAAAAGACAACTGGTGCTTGCTGAGGAAATATCGGAGGGAAAAGAGACCATCAGTGAAGTGGATGGAGATGTAGGGGAATGTTGGGAATAAAATCTGGGTGGACATGGATTTTGTAACAATGAGTATGTTAGGCTACCCTTAGGTAGGTTTTGGATAAACGTCCAGATTTAAGATGATAGCATCTCTTGCGGGAATACACACCAAGTTTCACCCAGATAAGCTTTATAATCTGTGATCAGTGATACTTTGGATCAAACAAGTCCAGTGATTTGCAAAAAAAATGGCTGACGGGATAACACAAAGAAATAAGGGGTCCTTCCCCAGGGTCAAAATGTTTATTTTTTGTAGAAAAAAAAACATGGTCTCATGCTTGCATATTTTATTTGAAGTTCAATCAAATTCGGCTGATACTATTATGTGTAGTGTAGGTTTCATAATACTTAAGACTTACTGTGATGGCAAAATTTTGTTGGATGGTGCAGTTTACAAAATGCAGCACACTTATGACCAGGGTTCCAGAAGATTTCCAAGTCATCTGCAGCAATGATATTGGTTGATAATATTTTTTAATTAAATAAAACAGCATGGCTTTATTTAGTTTTTATATTTTTTTGATGGGCATCCATTTTCTATAGAAAGATAGTGGAGTAATTGATATACCAAAAAAAATATACATTTCTATACAATTGGTGTACATGTATGACCTGGCATGCCTTAAGGAAGTTAACACACAGAAATTTGGGAGAAGTTTGCTTAGGTCTTTCCTATTTCATCTTAGTCATTTTTTATGCTGTATTTCATTTCCTGCTGTTGTTTGTCCTCTTATTTAATTTCTTTATGAGTAAAATTATATAGTATCTTTTTACTTAAATTTTGTACTATTTGACCTACTTTTTTGAGTATTTTAACTTGGTCAATTGGAAATTGTGCATATGCCATTATTTAATAATAGATTCAAACAGAATATTAATTTATGCTGAAAAATAAATTTTGTGCTCAATAGGCATGTGTTATAATGTGAGTGGTAGCAAACTATGCATTGATTTAGCAAATGAGACCCTAAGCCTCCTATTTGATGAGTTTTTCCTAAAGGTATTTTGACTTTAGCATCGAGAAAATTTTATAGAAGTTGGCAAGTATTTGAATAATTTGTTTTAAAATATATGTATTCTTCTATGATTAACCTTACCCTTGTTGTTTCAGATCACTTATTCTAAAATCATTTACAAACATCTTTTTTTTTGGCATTGGTTGAAATTTTGATACAATGAGTTGTTGACATATTTTTTGACACATTTTTAAAAACAAAGTTTTGGCAACTATATAATTTAAAGTTGAAATTATCTAAATTGGTGTTTTGTTTCTCATTTTCTGCCACAGCGTTTAGCCTTGAATGGCTGATGACTTATGCTGTGATATAGTATTCATGAGGTCGCCTGCTACTTCTGCATTTTTCTCGAAGGATGTAACAAAGTGCAATTGTAATCAGTAAGGCAATTGTTATGCCCATACCAATGCTGACCCAAATTATCTCTTCATTGATTCCAGAGTGATTTCTGCCTGAAAAGAAAGTTATTGTACTTCTGAGCATTTTTTAATAAAACAAAAGGAAACAGTGAATTCATGCTAGCACCAATTGGAAAAGAAACTTCAATCCTTGTGTAAATACCCATATCTAGAGAATACATAACATAATAGGGTATAACTACAATGGTAACTATACTCTAATTATAGCTTTAATGATTTAGTTATAATTTTTGTTTTTACTATGGGGTTTTCATGATAGGTAAGTGATTTCTTACAAATCAGAATTTATTACGTAATTATGACAATTATTCATTAATGTTATAAGAATATTTGGCCCTTATATTAATGTGTGTGTAGCTGCCAAAGAAGAAAAATTGTTTTATTAAGAAACAGCTGAATCAGATATGAATGAGTAATGCTGTAAGAAAATGTAATATTTCATACAATATTTGCAAAAAAAAATATATGTATATGTATGTATATATATATATATATATATATATATATATATATATATATATATATATATATATATATATATATATATATGTATATATAGTATATACATACATTGGCACCATTTAAAACCTCCTCCCTAAGGCCCTCCGGTTTTTCCCAGCCCCCAGCCACCACAGAAGGGTCCCAACACCTCCCTTGCCATCGACAATTCTCATGACATTGTAAACCTTTCCAATACCATCCTTTCTGATGGTGAACTTTCCATTCTAAGTAATGGCCTATCCTTCTCTCCTACACCACAAGTTAACCATGTCAACATACTAACGGATACCCTCAATTTTTGCTGAAACCTTTGATGGTACGCCTTCTGGAAATTGCTAAGCAATCCTTCCAATCATATAAGCACCAATCCCGCACTTGACAAGTTCCTCCATACTTCAACTCATGAACCAAAACCCCTTCCAAGTAACTGTTCTGTTGAAATTTTCATATGCCTACTTCTCCACTGAGTCTCAAATAAATCCTTCGTGGAATCTCTCAAACCTAAAAATAATCTCTCCATGAACAAACTTCATACCCTAAAAAACCTTATATTCCAATCCCAACATCATAGTCATCCCTGCTGATTGAGGCTTCTCAGTGGTAACTTTATACACCATTGATTACATTTCCAAAGCCCTTGGTCAACTCAATGATACATCTACCTACACCACTCTCACCAACAACCAGACACCAACTTCCCAAACAGAAATGTGGTCTTTCTTCCTCCAATTTGGACCAGAAGAATGCCTCACTTCCCAAGACATATCCCTACTCTCACCCCGAAACCCTAGAACACCCCAGTTTTATCTCCTCCGAAAAGTGCACAAACCTAACATCCCCTGTTTCCCTATAGTATCCAGTTTGAACTCTCTCGCCCATAGAATCCCTGCTTTCCTTGACCTCCCCCTACAATCTCTTGTACTTTCCTTGCCCCCCTTCACAAAAGACACATACCACTTCCTCCACCGTTTAAATTCTGACTCCATCCCCCCCATACCTCCAACTTACTTAAGGCCACCATCAATATTACTTCCCTAAATACCTCTATTCCCCATGCAGAAGGCTTATCCTCTCTCTAATATTATCTTTCTCTACGTCCCCCACCCCAACGCCTTTCAACCGAATTTCTCCTCAATCTAGCCACTTTCATCATGACAAAAAACACATTTTTATTCCAAAATTGTTTCTATTTCAAACTTAAGGCACAACGGTGGGAAGAAGGATGGTGCCATCATACGCCTATCTCTTCATGGGCCAACTTGAAGAGATTTTCCTGTCACAGCAAACCCTCCAACCTCTTTTCTGGGTCCACTACACAGACCACATTTTTATCCTCTGGACTCACTGCTTTGAGTCAGTCAATAATTTCGTATCGACCCTAAAATCTTTTTTCACAGTTAAATTCACCTATTTCCTTTCTGAATCCATCATCACCTTTCTTGACACATACATCTCACTTCACAATAACAAATTCACCACTTCAGTACCTACCAAAGCCACTAACCATCAACAATACCTACACTTTACCAGCACACCAAACTCGATTCTCACACCAAACTTCTCACACCAAACTCGATTCTCAACTCTCTCTATCCACGGACACCAGATTTCCAACTCACCACCCACAACAAATACCTCTAAAATCTACACCATGCATTTCACAAATACAGTTACCCAGAAAAGGTCCAACAAAATAAAATCCACCGCTCTACCCAACCTCATACACCACAGAAAAACAACCCCATATCTGATGCAGGACTCAACCTTTGTACTACCTATTTCCCCGGATCCCTCAGACTAAAATCCTGTCTTAAAGAACTGTTTCCTATGTAACACGATAATGGTGCTACCTCATCCTAACAGCCTCAGTGCCCCTCTCTCTCATACAGATGACCCACCAATCTTAGAAAAATTCTGAGATCCAATAACCCTTTGGCACCCTCCTGACAAATTTCCTCATCTTTCCCCTACTTACAACCACTCCCGATGTAAAATGTGTCCGCCGATCAGATCTGCTCCCCTCTCCCCACATCCCCTCATTGCCCCCTCACCTTATTTCTATGCTAATTGCCTCTTGAAAAACATTATTAATCTTTTGTCATGCAAAAAATGCTCTTCATTTTACATAGGTGAATGCATTACTCCCTTGTCCATCCGAATGAAAAATCACAGGTACTCTTGTAATTCTGCCTCGCTCTCTTCTCTTCCCATCCCTTCACATGCAGATTCCCATACCTTTCCTTCAACCAGTGTTTCTTCCTACCCACCCTAGAATCCCTGCCTGATTCAGCAACCAATATAGAGGTGAGAACTCTTGAATCCACATATATACTAGCTTTCCGAACTTTTGAAATTCCTAATTTTAACTACCATCTTTAATTCCTTTCACAGCATACCATGCACCTCCCCCCTACCCATATTCCCCCTGTCCGAGGCCTTTCTTACATACACACACACACATTTACACGCATACAAACAGACACTTAGAGGAAATGTTGATCAGCAACAAAACTACTTACTAAAGATATAATTAAAATATAGACATAGAAAAAAGGTACTTGGATATATTTTGTGTTTTGGCAGTCAGGCCATTATTGTCAGAAGTGAACTGACTGCTTACATCCCTTGTTCATAACCGAATATTTCTAAAATTGTTCATGTATATGGTCAAATGCATACTCTGAAAGCTATGTTGATATATGAATTTTCAATGTGTGGGCTCTTAAGATAGGGGGAGAATATTTTTTTTTATTTGCTTCACTTATTATGTACAATTTTAAATTCATGCTACATATTTTTATGAATATGTATTATTGTGGCACTATTTTAATTAATGTGACTTCAGTATTTTGTCAGCAGCACCTATTGCCATTTAAAATGAGTGTAGTTCAGCAATGCCTGCTTCCATGAAAAATAATTTCCCTTAAGGTGTTTTTTCATATTGGGAACAGGAAAACATCACTTGGGGCTAAATCTGGACTGAAGTGAAGATGAGGAGCATGCTTTGCTTTGATTTTCATGAGATCTAAAGTAACAACATTTGCAGTGTGTGACCATAACCATGTAAGTGAGAGTTAAAATGAAAATATTTAATTTCATGCATTTTAGAATTATTGTTGGAAAATATCAATTAAAATAGGTAATCAAAACTAGTTAATATTTTTTCTTCTGGTTTTGTGCTTATGTTTAAATCTTATACCATTGGGTAGTTTATTTATGGTTCTGAAATAGTGAATGAATATTGAGCTAATCCTCATCTTAATTCTTCTTTGGCATACCTTCAGTTGTCTACTTTTGACTCAGCCTCTTGCTTTTGAATCATGTTTAAACTTTGAATGAATCATGAAATTTTGAATGGGTTAAATATATTTAATGTGTAGCATGAAGGCATCTTAGGGAAGTTGCAATTGATATTAATTTTAATTAATCAATGATAACATTTATGGGCACATTAGGAATTATCGTACTACTTAGCGGCATAAATATGTATTATTAATCTGAAGATAATATTGTAATTAAAAAGAATTCTTTTCAGGCCTATTGACATACAGGTAGTCCTTTCTTTAGGACAGATTAGAAAATCGAATATAAGCAAAAGGTTTCTTGAAAACATTACTCATTTTACTGACTTTTATACTGAGTGTAACCGCACCCATGCAATCCACAATAGTCCTGGTCATTATTACAACCAGGTTCACCATGCTTGTGCATTGAGTGATTGCATACTCATTCAGATGCCATGATATACTTCAGAGATTAATGTGAGTCACAAGAATCAGGACTGCATGTTCTTGAGTAATAAGCATGCTTGATTTTCCTTTTAATATAAAGTTTCATAATTTCATGAAAAAATATCATCTCTATTTCAAATCCTGAACCATCAATGTTATCAATTAATATCTCCCATCCAGGGGCCTACACATTCACTAGCAAGGGAATATTACTTAGAAATCAATGGACTGATTACCAATTGAATAATATTTTGTAACCAGTGACATGAGCTGATTGAATAATTAAAAAGATAAAATAGGCTATCCCAAAGGAAATTTACCTTTTAATTTATTTTTAAATTTAATGAATTTTAATTTTTTATTAGATGATTATTTCACCCACGTCCTTTACATTTACTAATTAATTTTAAATCTGCGCCAATTTCCATGGACTCATTTTGATTATAATGACGTAATACCCCTAAACATATGACATTGTCTCAATGACTTAATCTATCCATACTTACATGTGTGTGGCATGAAGACTTATCAACTTCCTACGAGGTAACTATAAGAATGTAAAGGAATTATAATTACTACAGTAATCAACCCAAAAGTTGGATTGATAGGTGAGGGTAAGACTCACCTCATACTAAGCTGTACAGCATTTGAAATTCACACATCAGGGTAATTGGGTCAGTTCCTTTTCCTGTGACATCTTCTGGTTTCCCAGAAAGATCTGATGAATGAAAAACCACCCAGTTTGGGTGAGACCTGGGCTATCTAAATTCTCTGGGAATCCAACCTAAAATCTACAGTCTATAGCTGAATTCTCCATGCAATAAGCTTTCTCTATTTGTATTTATTCACATTTACCAATAATAATTTCCATTAGCAATAAGTTTCATTATAAATATTGTTATGAAATACAGCGGAATACTTTTATTTATGGGATCATAGATTTGTCCAGTCAATCCAGGAAACCTGATAGATACATGTTGAACAGAATGTAAAAGTGAAACACACACACACACACCTACATATGGTGTTCACATGCACACACACTCACATATATAGACAGACATTCCTTAATTGGCATATATATTGGTTTGGTTCCCCTTTTTCGTGTGAATAATTAAAACTTCATGTCACTGGTTAAATATATCTATATCATAGGCATTGATTCCCACATTTTTGTTCAACCTGTAAAACAATGCACATATCAAATGATTTTCCAGTTTCAGGACATATCCAAATTGCAAACATCCTGACATAAGCAATCCAAGTCATCTTAAACATAATATAATTTATATGTTTAGAATGACAGTGCATACATAGCAAATAAACACAACGGATTCCTTTACAAGAAAATGCTCTGGCCCAGCTCTTGTCTTTTCCTTTGCATTACAGTCAATGGAAAATTGAATGGTTCCAGTTATCTCACATGAGAGTTGATAATATTTGTAAATGGATGTAATATATCCTGATTGGTTGCCAAGTTTGAAAAAAATTCATCTTGTGAAATTCATTAAAAATACTTTAAACAATTGTTTTAGATAGAATATCTAAAAAAAACTGTTGACGTAGTTTATTCATAATTGCTATTGTGGAAAATACAATACCTGTACTGTGGAAATCAGTACCTCTACATATATTCCTCCCTTTTGTCTAAATTAGGCATTTTGTAGGCATGTAAATGTACGAGTGTGCTTTAAATAAATTATGTAAGTGTAATGGCACCAGTGTTATATTTTTTAATATTAGTGTTAGACTAATTAAAAGCTATAAATAATAATAAAGTATCTATATGAAACATGCAGCCATGCAAATGAAGAACACATAAACAATTTATGTTACTGAAAGTGTCAAAAGAATGTCTAAGACTGTCTAATTTAGGTGTACTTGTGAGGATGGGACGTGACTGAACTAACACCGCTTCATAAAACTTAGTATGGAAAGTACAATGGAAAAAACTTAGTATCTCAACACGAATAACTCTTCTGGAAGGCGAAAATGCATTAATAATTCTATATGATGAGATTTGATGAGGAATTGAAGTAGGAGGCAATTCAATGGACTTGATTATCATCATACTAAACATATGGATGTACATATACGTATATAAAAAACCATAAACAGAGTAATCAACCTGAAGGTTGGTTTGGTAGGTGATGGTAGAGTTCACCCAGTACTAAACCCAACGGCATGTGAAAATCCCACATCAGGGTAGGGGGGCCAGTTCCTTACCCCCTGCTGGTTATGGTTTCCCAGAAATATCTGGTACCCAAAAAATCACACAGCTTGGGTTAAGCTGATGGTGCCCAGAGAGGCCAGTCTTAACAACCTTAATCCCTCCAGGAAGCATCTCTACTTATATTACAATGGCTGCCGCCCACGCGCGTAAAATGATCCATTCTGTACGGCTTATCCCACCGAACGTATAGAATTTTTCGACTGGACCTTACTAATTTTCTCGAGACTATTAAAACGGAGATAAACTCTTAAAATCTTGATAGCTGTATCCTGTGAGCCTCCTCCCGTTTCTCACCGCTCTAGAAAAATGGCCATAATAGCAACACTAACGAATGCCTCCCCCCCACTACCCAGACGAAGAGAAACAAAGAAAACACTTGGTGATTTACGATAAATCCCATCATATCCAATGCAAATTAATCCGCTTCAGACTTGATTCCCTTCTGCCCTCCCCTGACGTTCCGCTACCCGCACAACCGCCAAGACGGGCCAACATTTACAATTCCAACGCACACACTAGCCCCTCTTCTTCCATTCCTTACTTTACTCCTTTGCTCTCTTCTACTGCCCTCCTACAGTCCCCCCACTCTTTTCAATACGAGCAGAAATTGTCTCTCTAAAAATTAATATATTTCCAATGCAATTTGTGAACGTATTTATACGTTGGAAAAAATACCATTTCCCCATTCCTCCACATGAACATATCATGTTTACATCACGATCACCGCACGTAAAATATTTGCATCAGCCGAGCCCTTCTCACACCTACACAGGCCTATTCCCAAAAAAAAACAATCGACTGCTTCATGGTCCCCTTTTTACAAAAACTTACTCCCCACGCCTCCAATGTAGACGTACGAACCCACGAACTGTGGATCGCAGTCTCTTTTAAAAACTGTGGGTGAAACCTCCTTCAATGATAAATTACCATCCGATAATAAAAAAAACCAATACACTCCTCTTTCCCCCACATCTCCTCCCTTGCCCACATTTCTCCCTATTCTAAAACCCAACCAGCGCTCACGCTGATCATTAATACGTAATGTGATCACTGTTAAATTTACTACGTAGGATCAAAGAGCTCGTTAGATTTCTTTAGGTCAACGGTTTATTATCCTACGTTGCCCTTATTAGCACAATAGACTCACGATGAACCAGGATGCTCCAAAGCAAAGCTTATCCTGCAAAACCACGTAATTATTTGGAATCGAATAGGGAACCACTGGAAAACGATGAACAAAAGCCAAGCTTATTAACCAACGACGTTCGAAATCGTGGTCACATAGTTTAGTCAACTTTAGTCAGGTAGAGGAGAGCAGAAACGTATCATATTGTTTGTAGTTCACATAAAAAATATCTAATTGATTGCATACATAAAACTATGTGTCGTATGTAATTTGGTATCTGAAGGCGAACGCTGAAAAATGTTTCGCAAAAGACAGTCTTGATTGCGTAATTTCATCTACCCCGTATTCTAGTTCGCTGAGTGAATCATGACAACATACGTGTTTATGCACGCACTTAATAGCGATCGAGAGCGTTATTTAATTGACGTTCATATCTCCGAAAGTTCGCCAAGCATAATGTTCACAAGCTGGTAGTACCCGTTTTATTGTTTCCTAACAGTCTTATATTCATTCTAAAAATATTTTCATAAAAAAGGGTATTTCCTCGAATATACCGAAGTCAAAGTTTTTGTCGTAGTTCGCAATGAAAAAATTACCCATCGGTCTAAATTTGAGCTTCAGAGAGTAATGCTTTTAGTTGTCAGGGCTATACAGTGTGTCATAGAGAATTAAAGTTTGTATGATGTTCATCATATTAAAAAGGTGTATGAAATTCTGATTTGATGAATGCCTTTTTTATTTTCTATAAAATTTTCAGGTAAATAAAAAATCGGTATATTAATTAAACAGGTGTTTGCAAATAATTCTGTGGCGTATTCCGATGCTCAACTCTTTGAATTCCGACAATGTAAATAAAGAATTCTCCAGATGTTTGACCAACGCCGCGAACTAAAATCCATCTAATAGGGAAAAGAAGAACTCTACCCTCAGTTCTTTGAATTGATTATGAGAGAGGTGGCTGAAAAGTGATAGTTAAACACTTTTGAGGGAACAAAGCGTCCATGACAATTTGTTGGTGTTTCATATGGCTTATAGAACCAATGCCTTTCGTAGGATATGTTGTAAAATGTGGAATTGCAGTGATATGGAAAGAGGAGACGGCGCGAAGCAACGGCAGTGATCAATTTACTTAAGCGTGAGTGTCTTTAGGCGTGGTGTCCATTCGGTGGAGCGAATACATGGTGGAGCATCCGTCGGGAAAAGTTTGGGCGGTCGACTTAAACTCGAGCAGATACAGCACGTGAGTACATGCGACATATTAAAGTTAATTTTTGCGCATGTCTTTCCTAGTATACTCAGAGATTCATGCCTATATGAATATGAAATAAATTCAAATGCATGCATTACCGATACCCTTGAACGTATTTTACAATCTTTGCAGAGAAATATTTGCAGCTTATTTGGTTGAATGGCAATCTAAAACTTCTGAATCAATTGACGTATATTCAGTTTTGTTTTCCCTTACAAGATGTTTCATTTGAATAGCACTAGAGTAACTAAATAACTTATAATTTGTAATATAATGCAACGAATAGCTCAAATTCCAGTCTTTTAGAAGACATACTCATCATTACTTTATCTCGAATTTTGAATTGATATAGTTATATTTACTCGCAACTGTATTCACTATGGGTAGTCTACCAAGAGGATATTCTGTCAACACTATTGTCGATATTGTGAGATGTAGGATAGATTGGTCCCTTATATTAATGCAGGATATTTATGAAGTTGACTTGGGAAATTGCTTTCATTTTGAGATTTAATGCAAAAAACCGTGCAAGGAGTCAAGATGACTAAAGAGCTTTGAATTGAAGGAAGTGTATCAGAAAACCACAAGACTGAATGTGAAAAGTTAAGAGATTAAGGAGGAATACCATAGCAGTTGGGATTAGGGAGGAGGAGAAGTGTTATCAAGTCTGCAGTGAGTTTTGACCAGAAGCGTAATTCATAAAATTTTGCTTCATACGTATTGATCCATGAAGAAGGTCAGGACAAAAAAATAGTGTTTCTCCTAGAAGTAGGATTCACTCCTCTAATACAGAAGTGAAAATTGTATCCTATTTGGACGGAGAAGGATTGTAATTCCCGCATAGGAGTGCAGAGAATAAGGAAAAGAGAGAGTGAAGGAAAAGCTATGCAGGGAAGACGAAATACGTCACGAGTGTTAGGAATAATAACTGGAAAGAAATGCGCTAGTTATATTTATTTAATATGCAATGGAAAGACTATGACTATGAAAAAAGACTATAACAGATTTCCGATTAGGATATGCAATTAAAGGGATAAGACATTCGTCGGATCAAAAATGGAGGATTATTTTTCGTATTAATGGTTTTATCAACGCTAAGCTTTCATAACTATAAGGATACCAATTTTAATTTCATCTTCACAGTCCCTCGATGTTAATTAAATATTAAGGACACCCATAGGGGAAACGTAGCTAATTTATAAGATATTTTGCATGCCTTTGTGCTCCGTAGATGCTTTATTTACAATGTACAACTATTGGGGTACTAAAGTTATCTGCATTAAAATGTGTTCTCCCAGTGATATTCCAGGGAAGAAATATTATTCATACAGTTAAGGTTCGATTCTTTCATCGGGGTCCCTGCATGGAATTTGGGGGACGGGGTAGAGAGGAATAGTCCGGGATTATAAGACTACTCAGGAAGAGTAAAGTTTAAAATTTTTCAAGGTCTTGAATTATTTTAAAATTAAAATATGTTACATTGGTATGTTCCCTTAAGGATATTACTTATGACTGTAAACATACCTGCGTATCAATTTTCCAAAATCCATAGTTGAAATGAATGTTTAAGTAAGGAATTCAATACCTGTACATAGCTTGCTGAATAATGTGATCTTGGTGCGGAGAGGGAGGGAGGGTAGGAGTTGGCCGGACAGCGAGGGAATGGATGGGAAATGTTTGCGGTTGTAGGTTAGGCTGTGGTGACTTTTCGAAAAGTTGAAAATATATAGAGTACGTTCATCAGAGAAAGTTCACCAGTCTCTTTTCGGGGAAAAACATTGATGACATTTTAGATACGATTTCTTTATGCTTGTATCATATTCTAAGGCTATCCATTTCTGCCGTCGGTGACTGTATTCATTCAATCTAGGTGATCGTACCTTCAGGATGAAAGTGGTCCAAAAAATTTGGTTCCTGTGTCAACTTGGTATTTTAGGCTTCAACCTTCTATTAAAAATACTAGTTCGCTCCTCATCTCATTGATTTTCCTATTCCATGAAAGCGAATGATTAACTTTTTGACGCAACCTCTCTGTAGAAGGTCAGTGAGCGCCTGGTCGGGATCCGGATATTTCCGAACTGGATCCGAAATAATTTCCATGCGTAATATTTTTACCCTGCCCTTTATTTGATTGGTTCCTTTATCCAATTTAGAACCCTTTAAAGCCCTATAAAGGTTTGATAGATTAAGAAAAATTCTACTGAGACCGTAGGATACTATATTTTAATTAACCCAGTGCATAACTGAATTTCTAATGATTAACCATATCTTATTTTCATTTGCGGTAATCTTGGGTAGCACCTTTCATCCACATTAAATATTTTATTTCGCTTTATAATTTGGCTTTCTTCGGCGAAACATTCTTGGCCCTAAACCTAGGGTAACAGTTGACATTCGATGTCAAGTATCAACATCGTGATGCATTTTCCCTAGTTCACATTTGTATGAAACTTTCTACGATACGATTTGTGGCGTTTATTTCTCACGATAGCTTCCGTAAAAATGAAGAAAGGGGCTGAGTGATGTAGCATCTTGATGCATGGGTGACGTTTTTCTCTTTATGATGAAGGAGGATTGTAAACCTCCCAGACATTTACATACGAGGGTTCTTTGGAAAATACGTGTGTCCCCGATTACATTCCATTATTAGCTAAAAAATACTCCCTTGCCTATTGAATATTCTCTTCCTCTTACGCTGCATGAATCCCATTTTCCGGATCTATGGAGAGTACTCATCTACTATTCATTTCACATTCCCATCCCTCTATCTGTTTTACAGATAAACCTTACCAATTTAGTCATTCTTGACAGGTGAACTAGGCTTATTAATTGTCATTATTATTATGATTATTTAACCTTAAACGATTTGTGCCACTTTATTCTGTTAAGTTTTAATGAAGTTGAATGGAATTATTTGGCGATTCTAGATATTTATAATTTATCTTGTGCTTGTTATTTATTGATATGCAGACTGCCTCCATTATTTTTTGCTCTTGCTTGCTTTATTTGGCTACGCTTTGATGATTTTTATTCAAAGGTTTGGTATGAAATTAATTAGTAATACTTTTGAATGAATTCATTTTTCCAAGTGCATAAATGAATCATTTGCCTTCTGTCGTATATTAATGAAGGACAAATTCATGCTTCAATTAAATGAGTCACAAGAAATAGTATTGCCTTCAGTCTGTCGCTGACAGTTCAACTTTAAATACAAATAATATGGGAAATATGATCAGTAGCATTCAAACTTTAGGAATAATGGTTAAGAGATTTGGGAATTTCATGTGATTTAGTCAGGTTTTGCACGGAGTCACTACTGATGAGCTGAAAGCATGATTGAAATGCATGTCTCAATGTTTATATGTTCTGAAATGAAATTAAGAAAACAAGCTCACTATTGTGTTTTACTAGGACTTGTTTTTGTTGCTTGTCCATCATATTATACTTTAGATTTGTTGAACTCGTAAAAGTGAAAGTTTTTCGAGATATTAGGTCTGGGCACATGCGATTATCCCGATCACTCTCATGACATTGAACAACCAAAATAAAAAGAACCCGTATCCCACGTTGAGGAACAAGCTTTTCATTAATTTGAAGGTCTTAAGCTCAACCTTGTGAAAATTGATGATCACCGAATGACCTTTGCATATCTGAACAATAAATTTTTTTCGTTACTACTAATTTTTACGCATGGGCGACGACCCAAATCTACGGGAATGAATCCTATTTCCAATACAGATTTCAGAATGAGTCTCCGTGATCAGTGAGAACCTAATTTTGATTCTTAGGTTAATGGGGACGAACTTAGTTGGAAAAACATGGGTTAGTGACCACGGTGTCATATTTCGATCTGCGTGAGTGTCATTGAAAGAAGAATGAGAAGAAGAAGAAATAGAACGGGGACAGCTGGACCAAAGCGCTTACTGGATCCGTACGAACTTCGGGTATCCCAGAGAGCGACCGACGGACTCCTGCCGCCTTTCCCCATTGTATTCTCTGCTTGGGAAGTAGTGCTCACTGTTTCGGATAGTTGAGATTATCCCGATCTTGCCCGCGACCCGGCCGCCGACTGGCATCCTGTGCCGGTGGGCGACTTCAAGGCGTCACTGTTTCCCCCTTTCCACTCCACTCGCCTCCCGACCCCGTCTCGGGAAGGGGCGGGGGAGAGGAGGGGCGAGACGGGCGGGGGGATGTAGAGACGCTTCGCTACGGCGAGGGGCGGAGGAGGGCGGCCTCGCACCGGGGGCGCCGCCGGCTTCTTCCCTCGCCTCCTGCTCCTCCGCCGCCTCCTCTCTTCCTCCTCTCCGACTCCTCCGCCGACCGGCCGCCTCCGCCCCCTGGGTGGGCGCTCGGGGGCGGAAGCATCGACGTCGCCGCCGCTCGACTCCCGCTGCTCTCGGGCTCCCTGTGGTACCGGGGAGAAAGAAAGAAATCTCATATCAGCGGCGCCCGCGTGCCATGGCACAACCCACCCGCCTCCCTTTCCTCGCAATGTGGCATGCCTTCGAGCGATAGATGAAGAGCGTTAGGCCAGTAGAGAACCTCACGATGAGTGTTGCTTTTAGCCATGAAGTGCTCCCATTTATGATGAAGCGTTTCCTCTTACTATATAGTATTCGTCTCACCCGTTGAACCACACTCGATGGGATTAAGGCTTAAAGGGCCAACGCGAACACGAGGAGTTGGAGCAAAGAAATGTGTCATGAACTCTTCATTGCTTCCATACTCGCCACTGATTATTGAGCTAAGTATGTTTATTTTGCCCATCTGCCGCGCTCTTCTGTGTCGTATAATATATAAATTTACATATTGATTAATCGAAGAAAAAAGGACGGACCGAGTAGCTTAATAAGATGTAAAATCTATGAAAAACTGATGAAAAATGAAAATGAACATATTCTAAATTTCAAATAATCTTGATAATAAACCTTACCTGCAAATCTATTCGAGCCCTTTCCTAACAGAGTGCTTAATTTTAAGAAAATATGTAAGGAATAAATGTGATAATTTGATTGATGTGTAGTGTAAAATTATATGTAACAGATTATTTTTTTTAATTTATCTCTTTCTTTTCTTGCTGATTAATTGATGTTAATGAAATGGGGATTTTCTTGTTTTGTGATAGAGATTTGTGTTTTGAAGTTTCCTTCATACTTTTGTTTAATGACTGATTTTACCTATTATCTTTTGTGATTACTTGGGACTTGTGTGCCACCTGACACTGTCTGTCCGCACTTGTGGATTTTAATAAATAAATAATAAAAAACAAAAATAAGACGGAACGGTCAGTAGCAGACCTGGATGTAAAAACACACGAAGAAGTCAGCCGATGTGAGATTTGTGTAGTCAGAACCACAGAAACAAACTATGACTGAATGAATAAATTTTAAGATTTTTTTGCGAAATAATCTTTTGTCTGTTTCAGTATTCATAAATAGCGAGAATCAATTCTTGTCTAGTATCTAATGCCTGTAGAGTATGTATTAGTATATAGTACATCTGTATAATCTGTTTCAGGGTTATTGCCCAGTACCTCCTAGTTTATATTAGATGGGCCGAGTGAAAATGAAGGAATAATGATTTCACTATAAATTTGTATGTAAATCCCAAGGTCTCACAGATAAATACCACAATATCGCATGAATTCAATACTTTAAACGGACTACCGCTTACATTGAAAGGTGATAAGGCCGCTCTAATTTGAATGAATACAATTCGCGGATTCACATTCTAATTATTTCTTATTCAATATTCAAAATTCTAATCACGAGATAAGATGCTCCTGAAAACGACGTGATCTTGAAACACATAATTGATAAGATATAATGACAATGCGGCAGTAAAAAATTATATTATTTAACAATAAATTTGCCAGAATCCAATGGAAAAATTTTCAATCATTTAGGCTTTATGTAATTGCCAATAAAATATTGTTTCTTAAAATAATTCTTCAAGTTACTTAATTACTCCGAGTGAAGCAGTCTGGCGATGGTGGTTATTATTGAGACGGGAGTTTGTGATGTTCTGTGTGAGTCTTGTTTTAGTCGGGAAGCTTCACACTTTTAGCGGTAATTTACCGAGTCTTCGGAAGTACAGATGTGCTAAATTAGTTTTCAAAATAAAAGCCACCTCCATTGTGCAGGTATTCCTGTAATTCACACCATATGAAGATTTAGTTTCCCCCGCTAGCACTGTGAGCGATATTACATCCTCGCCACTTCATAGGGAATACGCCTGTTTAGGGCACGTCTCCAAGGAATGATGGCAGATTCTAATGGGTGAAATTGAAGCATATAATGAAATAATAATAATTCTACTATTCTACGCAGCGATTTATTGCGCTCAGACGTTTCAGTGGCAATTCATCATCTTTGGATGCATAACACATCATTCAAGATGACGTGGTATTAGCATTGACACGTTGTACGAAATAAATCTCTGTCGAAGAGTACCTATTTCATTGCTTCTGAAGACATTCCTAAGTTGGCCGCGTTTTTTAAAAGTGTCTGTCAAGACGTACTTTGGATGATTTCCTCTCGATATGACGCAGCTATCAAACTCTCAACACAGCGGGGTGATCCTTTTGCAAAACAAAAAATAAGCTTGCTGGGCCCCTTTGGCGGCAATGTAGGTTGTTTTATAGGGAAGAATGCCTTTGTAAGCTTGGCAATATTGTGACCAACGTACCTGGCACAACTCAAGGGACGACATTTGCTTCTCCAGGTCATTCTTTTTCAACTATGCAGTATACTCCTAGGCATCATTCATGGTTGCATGGTTATAATTAGTTCGTTGACAATATTTTTGTTATGCTGGATGGCATTATTGAATACTTTATTGCACCCGGAATGAATGATTTTCTTTTCAGTGTAGGAGCTTTGAAATGTACTGCAAAAAAAGATTTGAAAATATTTCAATTATCAATTTTGGCAGTTCAGTCAATTTTAATGACGTTCGTTTAGTGTAATAATGACTATCTCACACAATAGGTCAATTCCTATTCTATTTCCCTCATTTAATATTAAATTTTTTTGAAGGGTTTCTTTTTGCATACCGCTTCCTTCTCTGTATGTGATCGTGATCGTGATCGTCTCAAGGTCATCCTTTTTGAATTCATCAGGTCATTATCAGCGGCCTTCCTAATGAGATGGATGCTCATTAGCCTCTCCGATGGGGAAAATTCGACATCCTTTGGAAAAGGATTCTCGGAATTCATCGAATTTGGCAAACTTGAAACTCAAAATGAGCTCACTTTCTCAAAGGAAGGCTTTATGTTCATTAAAAAATACTAAAAGCTTTATCTGGGACACTAATTCGTAACGAACTAAGAACACAACAGTGATTTTATAGTTTCTAGTTGACAAAGTTATCAATTTATTTGTCATCATTTTCATGGGTTTTCATGAATATAGCAAACGATATGTGATAGTTTGTGCATGAATTTCAAAACACGAGAACTTATGAAGTCACACGAGAAACGCCGACAAGATATCGATTAGAACAAAGATTATGCGGAATATTTGGATCATTACCAACTTTTCCATTCGGTGAATAAAAACGGTTAACGATAGTTTTGTAAATATCTTGGGCCTTACATGCTGAAATATTTAAATTGAAATTATTCTAATATCTACGTCAATTACATTTCATATAAATTACATTCCATAAAAACAAGAACGATTCTCTAGAATGTTTAAGGAATATTGCACATGAAAATGGCAGTATTATTCCCTATATCCTATTGAGCCTTCGCCACATTTGATAGCTACCTAATCTCATGGTTTCGCTCAGATAGGAACCTTCAAGAATATTTGTCACAGTGTGAATTTATTGTTTACTCTTTGCTTTGCCAGCGGTTTTGTTAATATGTGGTGATTTATGATTTTTCTGTTTGCTTTTAAAAATTTCAAAGAAATAGTAAGGACTATAACCACAGTGTTTAATGTTTATCCTATTTTAGCAGCAGGGATTTTTCATGATTTCTGAGGCACATATAAAAACTTGTGGCAAATTTGATTTAGTTCATATGTTTCAAATTGATCTCATAGAATTGTGGCACAATGAGAGAAAATTGACATTAGAGTAAAGAATTTCTCGTGAAACATGTGGACTTACAAAGAATTATAAGACTTACAAACAAGCTGTGAAGGATCAGATTTAGATATCAAATTGACTTCGGCCTTGTCAGATAAGAGGGCAAGACAGATAAGTCGCCATGGAATTGAATAATAAAAAAGGATGACTGCCAGAGGACTTGGAGAAGAGCAAAATGATGTCAGTAGTCAGAGAAAATGAGAACTGAGAGATGTGAGGTGAATCAAACTTGATCTTCTGTCAAATTCACTCAAAACCACTTACACAAACAAGTATTTTGGGGCAAAAGTTAGTGCTTACTGAAGAGGACCTCTTGGAATAGCATTTCGACTACAGGAAAAAAGGTGAACGGGAATGAATAATGATAATGATCCAAGTATTCGGCATAATCTTCATTCTAATCGATATATTGTAACCATTTCTCGTGTGACTCCATAATTTCCTACGTTTTAAAATTCGTATACTCGTTGGAAAAAATCATATATATCAAATGGGATCGTAGATTTTCGCGGCGTTCAGATGAAAGACTCTCCATTCTCGGGATGTCACCGCGTAGGTTGTTTTGTCACTTCGACTTGAAGACGCTCATTGAAACACGGGCGAAACTGTTGTCAGAAGAACAACCTACGCGGTGACATCCCGAGAATGGAGAGTCTTTCATATATATCAAATGCATGACATTCGTATTCTTGGAGAAAGATTTTGGTACCTCGGAATGAACCATGACATTGGAGAAACAAAAATTCCACTGTAAATAATTATTGACGATAATGGTTCCACCACCGAGTGGTATCATCCTGAAACATAGCTGGAAGAGGCAACAAAAATACGGTTGAGAAGGGCATCAAAGAAATTAGTTGAAAGAAGAAAAAACAATATTGAGTCGTTTCGCTTACAACATTTTAATAAAAAGCAGTGAATCAAGAAAATCTCTAGGTCTTATTGAAGTGAATGCCACTATTACTCCAACAATGTTGTATATGGTCCTTTATGAAAGTAATACGCATGTTTTTATTGTGACGCGACTATCCATGGCAGCGCAGTAAAATTAGTCTGGAAATATGGTGGGGGGTCTGCCCTTTCAAGGCAGCTAATTTTTAGTTTCCTCGGAGAAGTTTGAGCGGAAAGTCGTGCCTCCGCGTGAAGTACATTTTTCGATTTGGTAACACGGCAAAGACACGGTCAAGCTCCACCATGACAATGCCCTCAGCCACATGTATTTCATCGTTACCAACTTCCTAGCGCGGAGCACCATGGGAACCCCCAGCCCCCTTACAGTCCCGACTTGGCTCCGTGCGGCTTTTTTGTTTTGCCGACTGAAGAGAGAGAAGAAAGGAAAGCATTGGGAGACCGTGGAAAACATGCAAAAGCATGTAACAACGCTCCTGAAAGTCATTCCTATCGAGGTGTTTCAGGGTGCCTTCCAGGCGTGGCAGACACGTCTCCACAAGTGCATTGATGCAGGGGGAGAGTATTTTGAATAATTTTAAGCATTTGACAAGTACGATCCATTCATCTAATTTTCCCAGAGATTAGAATAAAGTCATGTGAATTGCATTCATAATGAACCATGCATGACAGTCAGTAGGAAAAATATTTCAATTTTAGCACGGGGGAGTGGGGAGCTGAAGGCAGACGCACTATAAAGGAAACAAACAAGACGGTTAATCTTTTATATACCCCGAAGACAGCATCATATGGAATAAAATTCAGATACGGGTGCTGTCATTGGCCATTAAAAGTGAAGTAAGAAGAGATAAAGGAGTGATGGTAAAAGTAGAGGTCAACAAGGCTTGATAACCCAGTGGGATTTTCTGCTTACTAGATAATCCATTGACGATGGGCGCCTACAGGACCATTTTAACATTGTCGTATTATCTTGTTGTTAAGCGCGGCTTAAGGGGATGAGGGTGGTCACCGGGTTGGGTTATAAAGAAAGATGAGGTTAGATGGGGGGAAGGGTTCCAGGAAAAAAACGTTTAATGGGAAAGCTCAAATGAGAGGAAAAAGAGGAAGTCGCATGGAGTAGAAGTATCTTATGGGATGGAAGAAGCTCGGTGGACAAAAACCACAAATTGAAGAATCTAGCAGTACATTTGAACATACAAATATGCTGAACAGCAATAATTTTGCACGAATAAGGTAAGTTCAAGAAAGATTAAGTATTACGTGAAAATATTCACGTGGAGTGTGACTCTATGATCAAAAGACACAGCCTTTTAGGAAGAGGGATCGAATAGAAGCTTTCTAAAACTGCTATTGAAGATAGATAAGGAAGATAAAGTGGTCAGATGAATAGATAGACGAAAATATGTTTGCAAAATTAAAATGAATAAGTGGGGCACTTTACGGAAAAGAAGAATAAGATAAATTAAACTCTGCTTGAAGTACTGTGAATAGATGATGCGCAAAATAGAAGGGGAAATAGAGGGAAAAGTTAAATGAGGGAAATTGAAAGATAGATATGCATGAAACTGATATAACGAGGCATATGATGCGGAACAGCAATGAAGTAAGATAATGGCTATGGATATGGAAAAAATGAAGGGCTGCAGAGAGGCAAAGTTACGGCACCCAGGTGCTTGCCCTCGATCTCGAGTGGGAAGTTGCAGCCGGAGAGCAAGGGGAGAGAGAAAACTGTCAAGAGTCTCTAGGTTTTACTCATGGATTTTTCCTCGAAGGTTAGGTCTTTTTGAGGGGCTATTTTTGTAAGGACTTTAACTAGCTCATAGAATCAATTGTTGTTCATTCCGGTCACGTGCTACTGAATTTATTACGTGCTTCCTTCGTCTGACTAACCCGAACCGCCCAAAAGTATCTCACACACCAGTGGTGAGCACTCCCGCTAAATTTGCAGCCATATCAGACTCGTTTTTTTTGTTCATGGTCGGTTACACCGATGTAATTACGCTCTCGTGATACGGTCTTGGGTCTGAAAATCCCATGCCTTAAGTGTCATTGAGCTATAATACAGCTCGCTCCCTTTTCTTTCTTCCCCTTTCTCAACCTAATAAAGCAAGAAGCACTTTTTATTTTATCGTGAACATTTCTAATGAATATGAATAAATGTGCTTCCTGAGTTTTTTCTCATGAAATTAGATAATTTCTAAATTACCCTATTCACTAGAGTCGTCTTTAATTTGAGATTGCACCAAAGGGGAGTAATATCTCCCGGGAAATGTTTAATTACTTTTAAAGTGATGTTTTTTATTTCTGTGTCACAAAATTGTTTTTGCCCGATATCTTTCTCTGAGACCAGGCCATAGCATTTAATCCGCCGAGACAAGTATAAAGTATTTAAAATGCTGAAGTATATAGGTGAAGTATTCAATGATTATTTTTTTGCACGAACTTATTGAAGGATCATTCATAACTTTTCAGATTTAACAGTTTCCAGTTTACACAGCCAACCCAAATATTTTCAAGGTTTTCTGTGTCCCTGTCTTGGTCGCTTGATTTCCCTGTATTTTACGGTTTGATAAAAAAATGTGACTTTACCAGTGAATTAAGGAAGTGTCATAATTTATAAATTGATATAAAAATGATAAAAAGTAAGGATGTAATCACAGTACTTTGTATAAATCTCTATAATACTCATGCGTCTTCAATTGAAAAATATTAGATAAAAACTTTTAGCGTCCAGAAAGAACACATGACATATTTATTAATCCTTATAAGCTCAAGTTTATAAATTAACATCTTAAGAGAAACTTTATCGAAGAATTTTTTTGAAATTCAGATATATATTCCATGTTATTTATTTTTTTGTAGCTTAACAATTGCTCCACATCAAATGTTTTTTCGAATTACCTAGATCTCTTGAATAAGTACTGCGTGTTAGTAAATTTTATGATCTGAGATATTTCATCAGTAGGCTAAGGACTATACATTCTATAAGTTTGAAAGTTAGTACTCCTTTGACACGTACGAGTAAGTATTTATTCGAGCCTTCTCTATTTCCGTCTTCGGGACTTGATTACGTAGAGGCCGATAAACAATATTTTCTTACGTAATGTCTGGAATGCATTTTATTGAGCATGATTTTGTCATAATTTCAGAACTCATAAATCCCCTAGAATCCCAATTAAATAAATATTTGGGTATTTGGTGTTTGTGGGGTTAGTCCAGGGCAACTGTTACGCAATTCACTTCTTACGATTTACATCGTCTCCTAATTAGTAGATCTAAAGAAACGAAAGATGCAACGGGGGCATAGGAGAGGAATAATATATTCCCCAAGGGGTATCGTTGGGTAAGATTTGTTTTCTTGCAAAATGAGAAGACACCATCTATTGCGTGAAACTTACTTTTGTCTTTTTTGAAGCAACATATGCCTAGTGTTTTTGTTTTAAAGTCATTACGGCCTCATTTTTTCTCTTATTTCATACGCAATCCTTTTCACTGATAATTTTATTGATTTAATTTTTCATCGAATGAGAAAAAATGTACGGCCTAAGCCATTAGATAAGCAGCTCCCTGGCTCCGTCCATTTCGCTTAGAAAATTCTCTTTTAAATGCACATGATGTAACACAAAGTTAAAACAAATTATTTATATATATAATATATTCAGTCTTGTCGTTATAATTGTTACGTTAAGTTTTTGTGGTTCCCGCAAAAATCTTCAAAATCTCAATGACCTTTCCTTTACCATATTCCTCTTGCTCACCTCTTACGCCCCCGAGGTTTGCTCCTATTTTTGGTGAATTTTGTCAACAGATTTTCTGCGTAATAATATATTAGACGAATCAGAATAACATAGGTGTTAGATACTTTTTCATTTTTTACACCCAGTAGCAACTTAAAATTGGAATATCATGCATTTTAGTTATTCAAATAAAATGTTTAAATGAGTTTATATACATACATGTGCTCTGTATTTGAAGCGTTGCAAGATTATATGTACATGTGCTGTAAATGAAAATTTTCATTTACGTCTGCATCATTTTCTCTTCCTCGTCTTCAAGTAGAAGTGATGTAGTGTTTTAGAATATTTTTATTGCGATAACGCAATTCGAGTACGGATTGAGATGAAATAGCTTGCTTTTGTTCGAGTTTCAGAGTGAGGGAATTAGGATAAAAAATCATGAGGGCGCTCTGCGAGAAGTTGTTGGCGTGAAAGCAGAGAAGTTGTTGGTGTGAAAGCAATAAAAGATTTGATATGAATAGCAAACTCGATATGAAGTAGAGAGGGCGAACGAAAATCTGGGTGTAAGGAATGGTGAATACGATAAAGACGAGGTGGGAAAAGTTTGAAAGAGAGGAAATGATGAAAGGAAAAGAATACGAGTTATTTTTCAATTTATGACGAAAGTCCACACGGCCGTGACTCAAACATTTTTTTTTCCACGAGGCCCATTCAATGGGCCGTTCACACGAAAGTTTTCAAATTTAGAACTTCATGCTGAGTTTTTCATTGACAGGGAAAGAACGTATGTTAGCCTATGTAAAATGGAATGGACAGCTAAAAACGTTGTCGAGGTAATATCGTTCCATCTTCGAGGGATGTCGAAAAAATGTTTCAATAAATTATGAGAGAGGTTCCTACTTTCCATTTTATGTTATTAATGTAAACATTTGATGCTTTTAGAATGTGAATTGCTCGATGCTACACAATTTAGGGACAAATTTTACGAATTCCTGGCTCAGTCGCTAAAATTTATTATTTTTGCGAAACGTTGTGAAAATATTGAAGGCTGGTTGTTACTCACTTATTTATAATGACGTATAATAATAACTATTGAAAAAATATTTAGATATCCTCAATGGGCTTGCATTTACTGGGTGAAGAGATCAGCTTCGGGAATAATGCTTTGAAGGATTCTGCTGAAGACGTATCTAGTTATTATTTTTTTTACTGTACGACATTTTTACATTCAGCTCCAACTAGGATTCATGAATTTGCATCACAGTGCAATGAAAAGTTGATTGAAATTTGTTTTATTTCATAAATAACATACTGCCTTATATTTAATGACAATTCCTGTGTCGTCGTTTTTTAAGTAACACAATAGTATTATCTTTCGTTTGTGATAACGTAAATTTATTCATCTTCACTTTTGGTTGGTCTTATAAAGTGTCTTTCCAAACATTCTTGTATGTGCTGGGTGGTTAATATTAAGATGTGATTGGAACATCCATCTTCCCCGAAGAAGAAGTTATCGGCTAAGTGGAGAAGAGTCGAGGAGGGAAAATACGCAACAATGAAAATTTATGAGATCTCTTCCTTTGCATTTACACCTTCCATTTATCTTTCCTTGCCTAGAAAAAATATTATTTCTGTTTAAGGCTAATTTAAGAGTAATTAGTGGTTCTTCTCTTCAAAATAAAATCCGAAGTCTAGGTAAAGAGAGATAATTTTTTCATAATACTACGCAAAAAACTGTTGTGCATTCCAAATTACTACTAAGGCTCCAAGCTAATTTAATACATAGGACCAGCGTACGCTCCATAGAATTAATATTTTAATCCCTGAAAAATTATTGAACTAATAAAACCATGCATTATTATGTGGAAATATTTGAATATTTCCCCTTTAATTCCATCTGGTTCAATAATAATCATCATGAACTGACACCATTATCACTATAAATTGTCGATGTACCTCAAAATAAAATTAGAACAGTTTATCTATACCGAAATTGTGAACAACAATATTTTTTGCCCCAAATTGAGAAAATATTATCAGTAATGGTGATGAGCTTGAGATGTCCATTGTTGAGAACTCGATATTGTTTATAAAGTTTGTTTTTATTTATACTTTGATTAGAAAATATGTTTTAAATACGAATACGATTGATTTACCTCGGCTCGAGTAAAATAATGGGACAATTTTCAAAAAGGCTGAATGAAACCATTTCGTATTGGGAGTGAGATACCCTGACAGTGAAGTGTTCACCCTTAAAATAATGCGTCTCCTAGGTAGCACCGGGACGCCCGTATTGCAGACGCCCCGAAATCCCATAAGTGCCCCCTCCCAGGTGCCTTCATCTCCACGGAGACTTCGTCTCCGGCGTGCCTGGAATTTCGTGTGCATTTCTGATCACGGCCACGCGATACCCCTCTCTCCCTCCATGAGCTGAAATCGCGCCGGACAGATGATAGACAGGCTAAAACATGTATGCGTGTCACGAGGCTTGCCCGTAGATTGACACGCAAACATAATGCATTTGAGAGTACTTTTTTGCCCTTAGCGCTGAACCCCCCCTCTCCCTCCGCTCACTCAATAAGGCATGAGAAATGATGTGGTGGATAAAGGGCGACGGCTTGTGGAGGAAAAACGTGGAAGAAGAAGCGATGTGGGAGAGGAGAGAGATATGATGAAGGGAAAAGAATAATGGTTGGAGACCGAGGACACGGGTCGGAGGGAGGATTGAGTGGGTAAAGGAGGGAGGTGAGGGGAAGAGAGGCTGGAATATGTGGGTGGATACGAGTGCCGAGACGCCGCGGGAGAGAGAGGCTTTAGAGAAGAGAGTGGGGCTGAAAGGGTTAGGGAGGTAGTCAGGGACTCGGGGAAGAGGAGGGGGAAAGGAAAGGATGGCTGACCGAGGCGGAGGGGAGGAGTGGATGGATAGGGGTCCTCTAGGGTATTTTGCGGATTTGCTTGGGGAGGGAGTCGTTGCTTGAGGGCGAGGATTATTGAATAGGGCCGGGGGTTGTGGCATTTTGATCCAGCCTCTCCCCGGGGCCATTGCTAACGGAGCCTTCTCGGAATGATCCCGGGTAGCTTTCCTATCCCTTCTCTTCCCCCCTCCCAGAGCGTTGTAAATTTTTTTCTCACACCGCAGCCACCGTTAGTGTGCAACTTTGCGACGTTTGACGGTGCCTGTATCCGGTGGTCTACGGAGGCGTCACCCGGATGGAAAGAGGCTCCCTCGACCATCGCGGAGGAATTTTTCCAATTTGCCGCTTCAGATCGCCGCGCTTTTTGGAATGACGCAGATGTTTACCTCCTCATTTTTATTCCGCTGACTCTATTTGCTATGGTCATCGTGATAAGCCTGATGCTTTCATTTGACCTCTCCCCTCATCTTTCCCTTTTTCTCTCTTTCATCCGTTCCTCTATCACGTCTTGTGGTAGATTAGTTTCAAAATGAACGGTCCAAGTTCCTTGTTTTCTTAACCTTATCGCGATTCACTTATCTTGCAAGTTATATATGTAGTTTTGAAAGGTTTTTAAACCAAGTTTTGGTACGGTCTTGGAAAATCTGTAAACCTTGAGAAGGAAGGGCATTGAAGTTAGAGCCATGGAAAAATCTGAATAATTCCCCAAAGTGCTTAGAATTTATAAAAAAGATTTTGCACAAGTTCCCCCATAAAGTGCCTTATTTATGCGATGATTATAAAAATTAAAAATCTTCAAAAATTCCGTCAAAGTCAAGCATATGATTGAAAAGTAAGTGGAAAATGTATTTGCAGTGGGCAAAGTCATTGCAGTGAATTACTTATTAATTTTGATTAGTATTTCGATTAATTTAGGGTTTTTATGGCAAGGAAAGTACTTCCTCTCTAATCTAATGTAAATACATGATGAAAGAAGCGCAGAACTAAATAATTATAATTGATATGATTTTAGGCTTATTTAAATTTAGTTCTTAAATCAGAAAAAACACACTAAATAAATTTGCAAGGTGATGTATTTGCAGAACTGAGATAATAGGGCACTATTCCCATAAAATATCGTTGCTTTCATTGAATTTCTGTCGGGAAAATTATATTTTGGACTCGAAAAAATGACTAAGGAAAATTTATAAATCTCATCCTTATGATGGGTAATTATTTTTATAATGCTTTACTCATCAGAAACCGAGTTAGAATGATGTTCTTCTTTAAGGCTGAATTCATAGTTCCAAAATTTTGCTTCAAGTAATTGGTATTCGTGAAATGAAATTAAAGGAAATAATAATAGATAAGCTTTCATTGCAATGCTATTGAACATTTTCTTTCCATCTACGGTTCTCTTCCCCCAGGATTATAGACATATTAAATCTCCACTTGGGCAGAAATTGAAGTTTCTCAAACTCTGCTATCCAAAATAGTCTGCCATCGATCGATTTGGTGCAAATTTTACGTCCAAAGTTTCTGTGCAAAACCTCAAGTATATTCCTCTGGGGACATAAATTAAGCCGACGGCCGACGGAGTGGCGGAAACACTATCTCCTTTAGTTTCCTCTCCGTTTCGCCCAAGTTCTCCTCTCAGATATCATACGCAGAAAGCGGCAGGATTTGGCTTTTGTTTGTCTTGCGAAGGGATTGGGGAAGGTTAAAATAGAGTGTCACCAAGATGGAGAGTTTGGCACGGTCGCAAGCTGTATTTCAGTAATAGTTCTTCAAAGCTCGGAATATAGACACTGGGTGAGCATGTGAACCATGGGGAATCAAGGCCTTCTTTGTTTAACAGTGCAGTAGAATAAATCATACTGATGCTATGATGAAACTCAAGATATTATTTACCAATAGCACATGAAAAGGATAGGGAATTGGTTTTTGCAGGCTTCCGGGTAAAGGCTCACGAGAGCGTACGTGGCAGCTATATCAGCAGAAAGACTGTAAGTATTTATGGGGAAAAGGAAATCATGTTTACGTCTGCGCATGATTATGCTTACTCTAATTTAAAGAAGGAAAAAATACATATTATAATGACCTCTAGCAAGTTTAAAATTTGGCGATAGTACTTTCATTAGAGAAATGGTTGTTCTCTTCAAATTTATTTTTAGATAATCCATATTAGAAGGTTACATTTAAAGATATACTACGTAGACCTAACGTTAGTCTTAATGAACGCCTTTATAAATGAATCTAGGTGAAATTTATTGATGTGTTGGGTGCAATTTATTAAGATATATTGATGATGCATTAGCGCATGAGTGATTAGCGTTGTGGTTTCTTATTGACTTTGTACAAGTGACGTACAAGTATATCCATAACAGTAAAAAATTCGTACTTTTTCACTCTCTTCCTCAACTCAGCGACTGGTTTCTTGTCATTAAGATATTCATTATTTTAAATATTTACTTGTTATAAGTAGTTTTTATAAGAAATTTATAAATTATATGACTTATGCAAATTATTTGCCCTGTATTAGTTTTTATGCGTAAAATTTGAACTATCAAATTTGTATATATTCTATTGTTTCAGGCTTCACTTCGTGGAAGTATTTAATATCCATACTAAAAAGAAAGACTCGTACTTTTCCACAGATTTTATTATACGCTCTGTCTGTTTTGCAAATTTGTACCTGATGATGCTGCAAGTCGGTGAAACGCGTCGTACCATATAATAAAATCTGTGGAAAAGTATGAGTCTTTCTTTTTAGTATGGATCTCAAATTCGTAATTTAGATGTATAATTTTCATGAAATATTTATAATGAATAAAAACTCTTAATTATTGGAGCAAATGCTTACGCAGCGTTTCTTAGTACTAGAATTATTATTCAGGAATTCATCTGTTTAGGTCAGCGTTATGAGGAAAGCGGTCTTCCCCGTTACATTAGGAGTCTTCTGTGACTGAGAGAAATTGTTTTTACCTAGCGTTGACCTACGCAGCTTATTTCTCTAAAATGAAATTAGGTTGTAACGATTCCTTTCATATCATTGAATTCTTGCTGAAAATTTATCATGAATTGAAGGTTTGTTGTCTGGATGTATTTCTGTGATAAATTAATCTTCACTCTGCTTCTGTTTTCAATGGGAAAGAAATGGCAACGGTGAATCTTTTTATACACGCGGATTAAACTCAGATCGTACTTCCCAGTCCAGCTATGTACCTGCAACCTCGCCCTGTAACTTGTCAAGCTACACGAGCGCGCTTTAAATTTATTATTCTACGGCCTCTTTAGAACCGATAATTGACATAAAACCGTCACCACGTGATATGTGAGAATTAGTCAGTTTTGAATTATCCTTCAAGCTCCTAAATGAAACTTGTGGATATAAAATTTTCTTTTGTCCAACTACAAAGTAAGCGAAGTCAGCGAAAAGGTAAGGATTTCTTTGCCGAGTAAAGCAGTTAATCAGGATTAATGGATTTTGCAGGAGTTTTACCAAGTCGTTGAGTCGCTGGTTGAAGTTCGAGCCTTATCCGAGACACAAGCCCTTTTGAAAAGAGAGAGAGGAACGGAGCGAGGGAGGGAATAAGAAAAACCACTAGCGTGGAGCAAAAGGTGTCGAGAATGTCATCGGGTGCCTCGGGATGATAAGAAAGATTTGGGTCGTCGGAATTCAGAGGACGTGTGAGACGTTGTGGGAAGCAAGGGGGCTGGGATCAGGTCACAGGAGACGTCTCTAAGCTCCCTGTTGGGGAGGAGGTCTAGTGTGGGGAAGAAGGGTAAGCGTAGGAAGGAAGTTGGGAGATCTCGGGCTGGGCGTAGGATTGGAGAGTTCATGGTGAGGGAGACGGTGTTGGGAGGGAGGCTCGTGTGGAGAAGGGGTGGGAGGTTTACGGCGAGAGAGAAGTGTGTTGAGTTGACGCAGGTTTTGGGCGACGGCCGTTGCATTGCACGTGGAAAGGGCGAGTAAGGATGACCTAGGAGGATGAGGGGAGCGCGATGGCAAGGGTTGTTTGAGAGGGAGAGCGGGAGGGGTAAGGGCAGAGAGTAGCGTCACGGCGCTGCGGGAGAGTTAGCTGACTCCGCGAATGCATATTCAGGCAGGTATCTCATGTGGAATTCATCAGTTTGCGATCGGACTCACGAGATACATTCCGCTTCCAACTGGAGGGTGTCGGTCGTCGTTGAGGGTCAATGATTTCAGACGAAAGGATGATTTTGCGCCCTTCTAATCTCGTATTTTCCATTTGGGAGATTATGATGAAAAGTATTGGTGGAATTGTTTCCGATGCATATATACCTACAGTATTGTCTTTTATAAATATATATTTGCTGAATAAATATGTGTACCTAAATTCATATAGATTATATTAAACAGAGTGAAAGTGATTCAGAAGTAATATATCTTTTCGGTAGTCAAAGGAAGTGAACTGAAAGTGTGTACCCACTAAAATAATGATAAATAGTTATTTTTATTTACGTTTGGCGTATGAATTATGAAACACATTAGCCAATCACGTTTATTTCATTTCTTTTATTAAGAAGAAACAACAGAATAAAGCAACCCATTTTGACCATTGGTATATATTAATAAGAATGTTTAACATTCGCAGCTCAAAAATGGTAGTAAAAGAGACTAATTCACTTCTAGCGTGGTATCTGTGGAACACGACTGAGATAAATAAATAGAATTCATGAAATTCTTTGCGATAAATCTCAAAATTCGTCAATGCAACAACCATGTACTTGGAAAGAATGTAAAACCCAAAGCCATACACTTAAGTGTACGGCTTTGGTTTTTACATTCTTTCCATGCACTCGGCCGAAGTACGTTCTTTATCTATTTAACCATGTACTTACTTCTGTAAAATCATTTACGATTTCATTGCAAACGAAAAACGCTTTTTACCACTACACCGAAAGAAACTACGTGTTAACGGCCTCTTCAATTGCACTCTGGATTATCGGTAAGCCATTTTTTTGAAAGGGTACCAGCATGTCTAGTGAGATTTATCAGGTTTTATTGAGGTAACTACGTGGCCGCATTCGCGAAAAGATAGTACGATGTCAATGACAGAAAGTAATTCCGTGTCCGTTACTAATGGGATCACCGGATCGGAAAATGGATTCATCCTCACGCACGGCACATGGGCTCATAGCGTTAGTCTCCTCCGACGTACTCGGCGTCCTTCCCTCGCACCCTCTCGGACTCGCTCCTCTCCCTCTTCCGCCATCTCTCTCCCATCTCCATCTCTCCCTTTCTCGTCGCCCTGAAACTCCTTTTTTTTGGCTACGCGTCACACACACCCTCTTCCCCCCACCTCCCTCCCTTTCACCCTCCCGCTATGCTCCCTCTGTCCGCCCGTCCAGGTTGAGAGGAGCTCGGGGTTTGGCGATTGGGCGAGAGAAGGAGCGAATGGCGGGGGAAGGCAAGGGGGAAGGGGCAGATCCGTGGGTCGTTATGGGTGCGCTGTGTCCTGCCCTCTCGAGTTTGAAGGGTTTTTCGGGAACGAATGTACGATTTTGATGAGGCCTCAATAAATCTGTAAGTACCCTGAGCCGCAGATCTCCGCTGCGGAACCCGAGCCGCCGGACGGATCTAACAATGATTCCCCGGGATTTTCGAGCACTGTCACAGCGTGCGGACATTTCTGCGTCAGAGGGTCGTCCTTGCTGAGGTTATTCAAATATTTTCCGGGCAGATTGTCATCAGTCCTGGATGATGAATTGCACGTGTTTTTGTTTTCAATCACTCATCACTCTGCAATGCCTGGCGTATCTAACTTTTGGTTGTTAAAACATTCCCGTTGGAATCTTGCCCAATAGAAACACAACCTTTTAAATTTGCTACACAATGAAAACAAAGAATGAGTCAACATTAATCTCTAATGTTCGTTGAGTTTAAATTCCTTGTATTATTAGAACTGTAATAGAGTATTTTCGTTGTGTAAATATTCTACATTGCGCTCAAAAATGAAAGCAATTATGCAATTACATGAAGTAATTTATGTTGCGCATTTCATTTCACCGGCATAGGCTAAAGTTACCCCAGGCATTTTATAATTCCCACATTAATTGGAGTAAAGAAAGATCATAGCTCATTCAATCTTGTTTTTAACGTCCAAGAAAGAGATTCTTGGTTTTTTTATACGGACCCCTGTGTAACTTATGGTCTCCAAAATTTTTTGAGAACGGTATTCTGCGCCCCTGCTCTGCTCCCCAACCTCTTGGCGTAAAAATATATCATATGGTTTTCACATTTATATGAAGCGTGGTAGAAAGTTATGCAATGCCTCGTTCTCATTATTCAATTACCGCTTTTAGTATTTTGACACGGAAGCATTAAACTATATTTAATGCTTTATGAAATCATGATTTATGGTTACTGTGTTTAAGAAGTTACGAGAGTAAAATTTTCACCCAGAAGATAGATTTATCTTCAGGTGTTACTTTAGCCATTCTCGTGCTGAAACTTGATGTTTTACCATGATGGAAGTCAATTTCAATAAGCCTCCCATTTAATGTACCGAAACTAGAGGTAGATAGCCTATGTGTAATATAGAAAAGGAGTTATTTTTATTCCATTAATATGTATAACTATGTAATACAATATTAAGGGTATCGATATGGTGCGGTTGCTGACGTAGAGGCTTTCCACCGAGAGGGCTAGGTTTCAAATCTTAGAAACAACAAATATTTTTCAGCGGTATCGCGATCCCTACTTGAGGTACTTTGTGGAGAGTATTTTGAGTGAGTGCGACGTCCTTCGGATGGGACGTTAAACTGCGGAACCCTGGCGCCTTTCGACAAGAGTAGCCTAATGCCGACGCCGGTTTTCTCTCCACATTTCCATTCCCGTCCATCCCTAATGGCACAAACGACCTTAGCTGTTAATCGCCTCCCATGAAAAATACTCCTACTGCAATATTAAAAAACATAAGTTTAGAAATTCGGGTACCGTATCTCAGAAAATTTTCCCCACATCGCAGAATAACTTATAGATTGATGAAAACATTTTCAACTTTTTGCACGAATTATTTGCTGTTACATCATTAATAACGAAGTTATAACAAAAAATATGATCAAAGGAGATAAATTATGTACTCGGGTTGTTTTCAGCACAAGACGTAACTGGTAACTTGGAGTTAAAGTGAAACTTATCTCTCTGCGCATTAAAAAGGATAAAAACAATTTCCGCGAAGGTTCCATAGTTTATTTTTTACGAGAGAAACGTGGCAAATAAACTATGAATACAGATATTTTATATGCCCACTATGAAATTTGACAAAGAATATACGATGCACTTGACAACAAAATTAATAATAATTGACTTTTATTAACAAAAAATAACGTGAATCTTTCTCTGAGTATTTCATTCGTATTGTATAGACTTGAAGCCGAGGTCAAGTCGGTAACCATATTTTACCAAAAAAGTGTCATTATATGCTTAAGTATGGAATATTCTTAATAATCTTAAAAATTTCTGAGTTTGTCAAACTTCTTCCACAAACGTAACACAATCACAAATTTGTCAGCCACTTCCCGATAAATATTTGACCAAACCTCTCTTTTCTTCCCTTAAATTTTGAAATTATTGAACATTATGAATTGGCCTGCTATTTGTTCAATTGCCAGCTAGTTGTATGACGCGATGGAATATTCAGTAACTGTTGTTCGGATTATTATTGCACAAAATTTGGGAACCCTATGAATGATATCACAGTTATTTCAGCCCTTGCTCCTTCCATGCCATATTTTGCCCCGGGTTTCTTGAGGCTTTTGTGTGTCGTAATATATGAACTCAGCCCTTGAGCAAAAGTGATCTATTTGAAAAATATTTGGCATTTCTTATGACAGTGTCTCGGCAGAGTTTGGTTAGATTGCCACTCAAACCGACATAAAAATATCCAACAAGTCTGCCTTTAGAAGTGGAGCGCCTAGTTCAACCCCCTTCTCCGTTATTGTTATTTTTTTCCTGAAACGACAAAAACATTCAGACTGACTGTGAGTAGTCCCTACCCCTTGCGCGAGACTGCTTTTTCAACGTCTCTTCAGAGAATTGCGGTTTTCGTATTTCAATGTTTACTTGTGAAGTCAACCATTATTAGGTCAAAAAAGGGTTGCACGATTTCTGTCTCTCACAAATACAATATATCAGGTTGCATTCTAAAGGTTACTTTGTGTAAAATGAGTTGACATTTTTTTAATCATTCGAGAACAAAGAAATTTGATTTTTTGACATTAGTTACCAAACTTCTGAATGCGATTAAACTCATTCCCAAGGAGTCACATCTGAAAGTCGAAACGCAGCTGCAGTTAAGTGGGTGTCACTAAAACTCATCACACCTGGAAATTACACGACAAAGTAGCACTACGAATAGAGTTGTCACATTCTGTGTGCTCAGTTAAGTGTTGATGGCGCAAGAAAATAAATATAAGACCAATTTAAATGTATAACAACTTCAGGGCTGGTGTGGTACATATAGACCGATGGCGATAATTCTTAATCAGTCAATTCAATAGTTTACTTGATATGTTAGAAACTTCAATGGGATATTCTACAAATACATTTATAATACTGCTAACGAAATAAAGACTCAATTTTTAATCGTTTTTGTACTATCACGGGCCTAAACCTTAATAGGTGAATTTCATCATGAACTTCAAACAAAATTTCTAAAATTACTTCTATTTGAGATTAAGGTTTTAGATAACTTAGCAATTCATATCAATACGGAGTGATTTTATTCATATGTATTCCATGCATACATCATAATCATACAAACATTTTTGAAATGCAGTGAAATATATTTGCGTTGGAAATACGAAGTAGGACCTAATTGTATTCGTTGTAGGTACGCCCAATTTTTTCATTTTGGAAAAGAAATTAATCGCGTAAAGGCAATCTAAGGTTCCTCACTATGTCAACGTAGAAAATGTCCTTAATATTGGAAAAAAATTACAAAAGATCGCCTCTGTCGTGTAAACCTTGATTCACTCGAATGAAATGCTATAATAAGGTATTTAGATATACATTACGTGATTAGCAGTTAAAATAAGAATTTTTCGAATGCATATACTCTTTAAATTAACCAAAAATGTGGCATCCGAGGATATTAGAGACACATATTATTAATGCAGAAGTGAATAGTTGAAGAGCAATACTTTAAACATAAAGGAATATATCATGGAATTTCATTAATGAAAGAATATAAATCATAGAAATGAAAATAAAAAATTTGGCCCAACCAAAAATCTTAGTATCTTTCATGGAATTGGAAATCTCGATTTTTTCTGCGATTCATTCCTTAAGTTTTACCACGTTAACGTATACTACCTTGATCAAAAATTTCCCGGAATTTATTCAGAAAATTAAAAATACAAGTTTATTCATCTAAATCTATATTGTCCCCTTCAAAGTAATCCCCATCGACTGCAACACACTTATGCCAGCGCTTGATCCAATCCTCGAAACATTTTTTATATTCGGTTTTCGGTATGTCCATCAGTGCTTCCTGCGATTTTTCCATTACTTCCTCTCGGCTGCTAAAACGCGTTCCCCGTAATGGTTTTTTAACTCGATTGAACAGAAAGAAGTCACAGGGAGCCAAATCAGGTGAATTCGGTGGCTGTTGGATGGTATTTGTTGCATTTTTCGTCAAAAAATTACGAATAATGATAGCACTGTGCGACGGTGCGTTATCATGGTGCAAAATCCACGAGTTTTCTGCCCACATTTCTGGTCTCTTTCGGCGAATTGCTTCACGCAAACGTCTCATAACGCCCAAATAATACTCTTTGTTTACTGTCTGGCCTTCTGGCAAAAATTCATGATGCACTACACCGTTGTAATCCATGAAAACCGTCAGCATTGCCTTCTTTTTTGACTGAAAACGACGTGGTTTTTTTGGTCTCGGCTCATTTGGTGAACGCCATTCACTTGCCTGATGTCTGGATTGCGTGTCGTACTCATAAACCCACGTCTCGTCTCCAGTAATGATCCTTTTGATGAATGTGGGATCGGATTCAGCCTCGCAAATCATGTCTTTTGCGACGTCAACACGGTCTCTTTTTTGCATGAAATTGAGGTCTTTTGGCATGCTACACGACAGAAACCCAAATCATTAACCACAATGTCTTGGGCGGATCCATAGGCAATGTTCAAGTCCTCCGCTATTTCTCTGATGGTTAATTTGCGGTTATTGACCAACATTTCTTTTACTTTATCAATTTTTTCACCGACTTTCGATGTCGATGGTCTGCCACTGCGTTCATCATCTTCGATTGACTCACGACCACTTCTGAACCGCTCGTGCCACTGGTAAACGACCGTTTTTTTAGAGAATCGTTGCCGAAACACTTTTCCAACATTTCCAACGTCCGTGCGCCACTAAATCCGTTTTTTACGCAAAATTTAATACAAGTTCGTTGTTGCAAATTTAAATCCATTTCTGCAATTGTAAAAAATCGCCAACACACACAGAGATAGATGTACTCTTGGCTACGTAACTTTTGCAAATGTCAAGTTATGACACTAAGATTTAAAGGGAATATCAACAACAGATGTACCAATTTAACAAAAAAAACAGAACTCAAATCGGAACGATGGGAGCGCCACACGGTGGTTATTCCGGGAACTTTTTGATCAAGGTAGTATGTAATGGGAGAATTAAATGGAATATTGCATCCTGTGATGATGCAACCCAAAGTACGGATATGTTATGCGTGTCGCCGCACATGTAGGATGTTAAATTTCAATGTGTGTATCCCTAAACCTCTTAATCGTTGTACTGGCTGATCATATTTGGTGATATCAGCCGGTATATATGTATACATTTCAGATTTGAAGAAGGAAGTGGAATATTCACCGGTTTTTACGAGTATATATTTTTTGGATCTCCTTGGAGGTATATAAATATTTTTTGGAACTCCTCTGTCGGTATAACGGGGACTCATCGCCCGCGGATTCCTTTTTTTTCATTTTCAACGGGCGCGTCCTTGCATAGAATAAATAATACGGTAACAATTTATGGATCGCGGTAAGAAATAAAAATGAGAAGAATGAATAAAAATTAGCAAATTTCGACCCAAACATCGCGTGTGCGCATAGCAAATGAACTTCGCCTCCGACAAAAACAATAAATGCACGCAGAAGTGAGTATCAAGCAGTTATTTGTCATTTTAAAGGTTCACGCGGAAAAATGCATTACGTTTAGAAGTTGCTAAGGTTTAAACTTATTTATCTTATGTTCCTTATTATGCCGATAATGGAGTTGGAATTACATATTGCAATTCCGGTTGCTTTGGTGAAATATGGGGAATTGGATAGCGAAGTTCACTTGCTTGTTTACCGGGAATGGCAAGAGTTCTTTTTAAGGATTAAGGTAATGGAATATTCTGTGATTACTCTGCTTTTAGTTTGTCAACTATTAGGGCCACATATTGTGAAAAAACGTAAACCGTATGCAAACTCTCAATTACTAAGGACTAGCTTTAAGGAAAGCAATTATAATCCACGAAGAACCTAACTAAATTCTGATCGAAAAATACGGAAGATTAGTAACAATTCTTTCAAGAAAATAAGAAATCAAATAAGTTTCATAATGAAAGCGACTAACGTTATTTCCTGTCACTACGCCCAGTGTGAAAGAAAACTATACAATCAGCCAGTTATGGTGCACATCCCTCGATACCAGTTATCGTGTAACTTTGGAAAAGTGGATTGAATTTTTCCAATCCACAGCGCGCCGAATGGGCTGTCAAACCAATCGATTGAGTGCTTGCTGCTGGTTGATAACTTATTCCGTAGCCCCTCATTTGATTTCCCGCCCCATGGTAAGCTGCTCCCTTCTGAAGGATATGTAACGAATGTATCAGTTGACTAGCATGAACCAATGGGAGACGGCCGTTAGATAAATTATTTTCCTTAGGGAGAAGATTAAAACATATGATTTTTTTTAAAAATATGACCTGTGGAAATTATTCAACTCTATTTTATTCATCTGACCCAATACATATTGAGAAACTCTTCTTGTAACGCAATGGCAGTTTGCACGATCTATTCTGCGTAATTTATACGGCCTGAGAGAGCCTCTGCTTCGAAAACTTTACGTGCTTAGGCTTATTCCCAAGTGAAAGGCTCATCCCTAAATAATATTTTATTTATACATATGATCGGCTGTAGTTATACACATTTAAACAATACAAAGCGCTAGTCAGCTGTTCTTCGTATTCCTTTTCAATTAAATTTCCACAGCTGATTAACTACGTCTTCTTGAAGGGAATTGCGAATTAGTCTACTTTATTTTCTTACTTTCTGTGCGTTAAAATCCTATTAATAAGCATAATGAGTTCCTTTATCCATCGAAGGTTAATAAATTTCAAGTTTTAATGATGAAAATTTTTAATTCCTCGATTTTGGGGTAACGATGGCAACGCCCAGTGCATGAAGAAATATGGTATTAAGCTCTATAAACAACAATAATTGTAGGTTTTGATTCTTCGTAGACTCAGTTATTTCTCATCACGGACGCATGCAGGATAAACGCTATGAAACCGTATGGAATCCATACAGAATGCAAGCTCTGACCCTCTTGCGTACACTGCGAGCGTGTTATCCACAGAATTACTCGTAGGCCGTATGGAAGTAGATCAACCAGAGAACTAGTTGGATTGAATTCGAGCCTTGGACCGAGGAGGTGTTACCTGTATTACCCCGAAAGCCGTGCAATCAACGATATTCCAACCTTTCCCATTTTGAGAATTGAATACTATTGCTTGGCTATTTCATAATGATGAAAAATGAGCAGATAGCAAGTATTATTCAGAAAGCATATAGAAAGTTATAATGCTATTCTTATACGTTATCTTATCCTCATTTTTCCTTTTTTTAACTTACCTGAATCATAGAACAAATTAATGTAAATACCGTGACACATTTTTTCGTCGATGGTTCTCTCTGAGGTTATTTTGAATAAGACAATGATTTAGCTGCTTTTAAAAAATGCTGAACTGGTAACATAATTACTAAGTTTTACAGTGTCATCACGGGGTAGAATCTAATAGGCAACATATCATCATAACATGGCTTCCAAATTCCTGAAATTAATACAATTTGGGAAAATACCATGCTAAATTGTTTTTTAACCTCAATACCGAGAGTGAGGATAGAAATATTTCATTCGGTAACGCAAACTAGATTATATACTTTATATTTCTACTTTACATGGTATCCTGTGGCGCAAAGATTCCTGATATGGAAGCTAAGCAAATGGATCTCTGTGGTATAACCCCGTGATTTTCTGGAAATTAATTTGATTCATTTAATGCAATTAAAAATCAATTAGAAATAATTTAAGCGAAAGTACGCTTTGGATAAACAATAAATGGGTAGAGTTTACTGCATAGAGATAAAAAAATTATAAATTCAAGTATATTTTTGGGAAAATATGACAACATTTGAAGCAGCAAAATAAAATATTTTTTTTATATTGGAAATAAAAAGAAAACCTAGCGATGGAAAAAGTGTATCACAGTAGAGTTCAAATAGTCAAAAATCACAATTTTTCTGGGTAATTCTCTCAGGAGGCAAAACCACGACATACCTTAAGTTTATGGATACCTTAAAATTATGGAGTGCCTCCACGAAGTATAGCTGGAAACTAAGTCATGTAGGGTAATGATAATGGCAGGGAATATATCCTGCTGTACATGCAACACACCATAGTGTATCAGTCTTGCGGGTTGTATTACTGTAGGAAACTATTTTTTTCTGCTATTATCATCTTCGATAATAATCAAAAATACTGCATGAAGGGTTAAGTTGTTAACTTTATTGACAAATAGAATAGGTAGAACATTTGAATAGCTGTAATGAGCCTGCGATAGAGGTATGAATTATGAACAGGTGATTTAGGGGTAAGAAAATATGAGAGTTTGTGACTGTTAAGAAGGGAGGTTTAGTCTAATCTTTGATATTAATTTTTATTAAACCAAGGAAGTATTGGTGGATTATTAAACTGGAAATAGATTGAGTATGGCAGCGGATTCTGTAATTTCACTATTTAAGTAAACTCCACCATTTTAAATTATTTTGAACACTCCTTTGAAATACATGGAAAAATGTGGAGATACAATGATTTAATGCCATGAATGCGGTGGTTAGTGAAGTTAGGTTGATAGCTAGGCTGTAGAAGCCCAGCATTGCTTAGAATAGGGATCCATCAAATGTTAACTTTTACCTCTACACGTGTAGTAGATATAGCCTGAGTCCAGGGGGGAGCAAATCCAGTAATTTTGTACCTTAAGATGCTTATTTCATTAATGAATATAATGTTAACAAATAAATACAGTAAGATAAACGTTTGAAAATGGAAAGCAAAAATATTTTATCTTTTAAAGAGTTACATGTACTTCTAGTTGAGCAACGAATAATAATTGATATGACAATTTTAGCAGTCATATTCATGAATTATTCCTGATTAAATTTAAAAATTGTAATAATTAACATAATAAAGAGAGAAAATTGCAAATATAAGCAAAAAATGCAAATAAAAACCAATCTGCCTGAATTATTAAGTTTGTTCAGCATGTTGAAATTATTTGCATTCCTACACCGAAAATTTAATGCTAAACTTTCTCGTTTATTGGAACACTGTGCTCAATTTGTCCAATTGAAATACACTGGGAGAAAATGCTGAAAGGCACCGAACAAAACTCGTTGAAAATATTACAAGCATGTAACCATTGCACTTGACGGAAGTGTGTGAAAAATAAAATCAAAATATATGAAAAATGATATTTTACTCGCTTTATTGTGTTCAAATTATAAATATTTTGTAATATTTCACTTAAATAACCATTCATAAAGTCTTTGATAGTGTTGTTATTTAGTGATCTAAGAATTAAAATTTTCTTCAGGGTTTGTATTTTGAATGTTAATGCATTTTATGATAAAATAAAGATAGTAGTTATCTTGAAACTATTTTTCGGAATCATCCCAATGAAATGTCGAGACCAATGCAAATAGTAGACAGATTTCTCTTTCACAAATATGCTATAAAAAGGTCTCAATCCAAACTAATCTTTGATATTAATTTTTATTAAACCAAGGAAGTATTGGTGGATTATTAAACTGGAAATAGATTGAGTATGGCAGCGGATTCTGTAATTTCACTATTTAAGTAAACTCCACCATTTTAAATTATTTTGAACACTCCTTTGAAATACATGGAAAAATAGGTAAGTCGTTAAAAAAATTGGCTCGAAATTACTCAAACACTTTGTTGCTTAACATCAAAGGAGCAATATAAATGATATCATGTATCACGAGGAAGGTAAAATATTTTGATTGTATTTAATCCTAACATTATAACAGATAAAAAAGATTGCACAAAATAATAGGACTGACAGGCACATTAGACAGAATGTGCTCGTAAAATATGGCTTTTCACGTTTGGTGAAGTATACCGCACACAGACAAGACGATCAATAAAAACCAGGGGCGCAGAGCATAATAAATTCGAACGCTCGGCCATCTCTGAGGATGTAGCGGGAGGCCGTGAATAAACGTGGACGGCACAAAGGCCAGTTATCTCTAAATGAAGTTTTACAAAATTGTGACGAATAATAAGTGAAATTGGAATAAGAAATTGGGAAATATATTTATCATTGTCCAACGGGTACAAAAATAGACAGCTATAGCTTCAGTTACTTTCTTTGGAAAGGGTCAACAACCGGTAACTTACTCCTTTCCCCAATACGACATAGTGAGTCATAACTAAACACACAGGACAGCTAACATATCTGGGGGCTAATGTCGTGGTTAGGGAATATTGATTTTAGTGAAATAACGAGACGCATGAAGAAATGGAAATGTATTTGTTAAAACCACACCGCAACTGAGCGAGAGCAGACCCCTGAATTAAACTATGTAGCTCTGTCGGACATTGACAAGTTTCATTAATGAAGAACGTCGATGTACATGGTCTTTTCGGAGCCGACCCGGATGTTTCGATGGACAGCTGCTTCGTCGTCTAATGCGTTGGCCTCGATTCTGAATTTATATCAACTCTTTATTTATATCGTCTAGTAGTTGATTGCCTTTAGTTACATTAAAGTTGCTACGACATGACTTACTTAAGGAGCACGATATTACCATTCTTGAATTGTATAATTGATTTGTTCCTATAGACATCATTTTTCAGAATTAAAAAAATAGTCTATGGAGTAGAGAGAGTGGGAAGCATCTTTTGGATTCTTTGCATTTTATTCTTGTAAACGTTCACAGAAGATGTACGATGGTGATGAATTAAGATCACCAGTATGAGTTTTAGGGGCTAAAATAAAACATTGAGGTGAAATATTAAATATATACGCGCATCTGGCTGTGAGGGCGTTGGCGGTTTTCCCTCTTTATTTTGATGGCAAATTTTTCAACGAGTTGCATATGCTGAGCAATAGCAGAATTAACCCTTCTTCCTAGTGGTCTTTCAATTGGAAACTCATGAACGCCTGGACTCACTTATATAAGGTCAACTTTATTAACAAGGTATTTCATTAACTCCTTAAAATATATATTCGTGATCGGTCTTTTGCCCCGCAAGATCATCTCAGCAATTCATGCGCAGGAGTACAGAAAATAGGAAAAAATTTGTTATTAATCTACAATGTATAACAGAATACATTGGGCTAATTTGAACAATATCAATAGAGAAGAGGACAATTATTTTTCATTTTTATATAAAAAAAACCTAAAAATTTCAAAAAGTAACATTTGTTGAATCTCGTTTTTGTAACTGTCGCATATAATTGGAGATGGCGGCACGAAATTCTTCCATTTCTGCCAGATAAAGCCAACGAAATAGTTGGCGAAAATATATAACACTTGCACATATCATAACCAAAAAACTTGTTTAATACAAATTTGAAACGACCTGAATAATTAAGCTCAGTTATACTATATTAAGCCCATCCCGAGGGGGGACAGTGACCATGTAGGGAATTATTAGTTTCCATCGTCAATAAATAATTAAAGACTGTTTGACTATTGATAAAATAGACCCATGATTGAATAGGTTAATGAAATTCAACACATAAACACTAAAGAAATTATTTGCGTAAGACAAATTTGATAACACCTCATTTACTTAAAAAATGTCATTTACACAATATTTACTGACATATTCCTATTGACCAATTTCCTCAATGGTATTGCGTCATCATTTGGGGAACAAGCAGATATTTTCAACCTTCTGAATGGCAATTTGAACGTAATGGCGTACTAAAGAATAGTAGTCGTATGAGGGATGTGGTATAGGTTCTCCACCCTTAGTCTAAACCGTAAGGGAGAATTTATATGATGAACATGCTATTGCTCTAAATTAAGGCAGGAAGAACAGATGTATATAAGGAAATATACTGGAGAATTAATGAATGAATAATATATAATTGAACAACAAGTGAAAAAAAATCTGATTTATCTTCTACCAAGTTTATTAAGCATGGGATAATTTTAAAATGATCGTTTCACTTACTTGGACGGTGTTTTACCCCGTCCAAGAAAGTAAAACTCTCCTTCATTGTTTGTTACCTCCCATTATAAAATGTGTGCCTCGAAGAATCATGGCTATTGGAATTTGCTCTCTCGTTTTATGGATGTTTCGGCATTCATGACGGCGGTAAAAGCATGGTGAATAAAAAATTATTTTTTTATGGTTCCCGTTACTTTGCATCGCCAGATCTAATAACATAAAAGCACTTACATACTAATATCAAACTAAGTTTCCGATTTCACTGTAATAGCTATTGTAACTTTTGTTTGATGATGCATATGATCATTTACAATGTTCCAAATATCTCTCAGGAAATTGTGAAAATGCTTGAGAAGGCAGAAACCTGTCCTGAGTTTGTGTTTCAGGATCAATTAAGCATTAAGATATTAACATCAGTACTTTCCTTAGTGTAAAAGGAATAAAAAAATATATTACATAGTTTAAATGAATACTAATCGCATAGTTATAGGATTCTGAAATTTTATTTTCAGGAAAATTGTAGTCTCGGTTTACAAATTTGTTTTAAAGATATTTTATTACTATGTTTCGAAGCACGAAGGCTTTTTATAGGATCACGTAGAACTCACCAGTATTTAGCCCTAGAAGGCACACAGAGTGGGGTTGCAGCAATTCTTTTCTCTATGCCACCGGTGGTTTTAAGGAAATTCTGGTACTGGAAAAACCTAACAATTTGAGTACTTCTGAGGGTGACATGATGCGTCACCCAACATCGAACTCGGGGCCTCCATTCAGAAACCCAGGCTTGTAACAATACGCCAAATGCACATCCACTTTCAGAGGGATCATTTATAAGAGAAATGCACAGTGAATAATAGTGTATCACTGCGCAGTATGAAATCCTAGTTTCACTAATTGACCAAGACACGGCTACTGCAAAGAATTGGATAAAACTATTTTTGAGATAACATGCGCCGAATTCGTGAGATTTCCTTGCACCTATTATAATTACACGCAATGCTATAAATATTCCCTTTGCATATGATGTAATATTTTCTTTATGGAATTAGTTTTGTCCGAAACGTGAATTTTACTTCGTATGTATGTTGAATTAGTAAATGTAAATTGATTTAATCTCCATATAATGGCTTTCCTGCTCTTTTGAAATACATCGTTGAGTAACGATTGTATGTATCAATAATGTTTTTTTCTATTACTGTTCTTAAAAAAAGTAATACAACGACAGGAGTAGGACCTCAACACTTCAAGACTAAGAATTCACTTCCAATTCCACTCCCATAACTATCGTCATTTAATGAGTGTTTTATTGACCTTCGTATGTTATTTTCAGTTGCTTTGTAGGACCGTTCGAGGTTGCTTTCAGTTGCTTTATGGTCTCTTGAATCTCCATTCCGAATTTGGTGTTTAGCGTCATCAATAATGTTGTGTGCTGAAAATAGAGGTAACTAACAGAAATATTAGAAAAGAAAATATGTTCTGTAAATGATGTTTAGGTTAGGATCGAGTGCGTAGTGATCTAGATAACAGATCTGAGTTTCTGTTTCTCGTTGTGAGCACAATAATGCCACGTCAAGAGACCGCTTTAGCTTGAAAAATACAGAAAAATGACAGTGATAGATTATTGTTTGAAAGGAGAGGTTTCATGAGAGAGTTTAAAGATGATGGTCTAGTCTATTCTGAGAAATTGTGAGTGGAAGAAATCATTTTCTGCACCAGAGGAAAAGACATACAGCTCAATCATATGGCATAACGGCATAGGAAACTAAATGATTCTTGAAGTTTGCCGGACATTGGTGGACAAAGTGCCGTCAATTTTTGATACAATCTACCGACTCCGAGTAGATTTGTGATTTAACCGCAACCTCAGCCAAATTATGCTTTTAGGGTAATACTAAGAAATGTAAAATCCTCATTCAATTCAATTTAACTGACTCGATCTTACAGAATTTGGTCTTATCTTAGAATCCAAATGCACTGATATTGGTAAACGCAATTCGTATTTAAGTTGAAACACAGGAAGGCATGCAATTTGTTTTTATATGTCTTCCATGCAGGCAAAATAAGGTTGCGTTATTCTTTTGACATCAATAAAGTTCCTTGAATATTGTTTTTTTCTGAATAGTTCGGAGGTATAGAATGCCTTATATGCGTAGAATTTCTGTTAATCAACTCTCGGGAATCGATCGTGGATACATCGTTGACATGATGAAGCGGGACCGGTTAACATAGAAGAAATCTATTTTGATGGAGATTCGGAATTCATTTTAATTACAGTGTATTTTATGATCATATTATTATATCTATTGGAGGAATAATGATGACCCTTATTCAGCAGGTTATGCAATAATATGTGATCGACACCAGAAAAAAGAATACCAACATAGGTTTAATTAACTTTTGTCAAATGTGTACGATCAGCAAATTTATTTTTACCTTTTGATTTTCAGATACATATGGGTTTAGTGATGAAGTGTAGTCAACATCTTGGATATGTTCCCTTGCGAATTTTTGTGAATACAACTTCTCATTATCTGAGTTATTGTGTTCAGGATCTTTTTTTATCACCGATCCGCTGCTTATCTGCTGCTCAACTCTCAAATGTTTTTGTAGACAGATCGGATTCTTTTAAAGAAATATTGACTCAGAAATATTATTTTTCTTCGTAAATCATATTGGAAAACTCCATTTCAATTATATTACTTTCAGTTTGTTTAGCAAGTTAATGTAGTTGCTTTATTAGAGTTGGTCTATGATATTTATGTTGAGTTTCAACTTGCTTTAGGTGGTCTATAGAACCATGTAAATTTGTAAAAATTATCTATATATCCGCCATATTGTCATGATTCTGCTGTGAGATTCATATCGCTATTTACTTTAGTACAAAATTCACTTATATAAATGAGTTTGTTTGCATAAATTGATATTCTTTAACGGACGTGGTATGATATAGCAGCATTTCCTAACTCGATGCAAAATCCTACTCTTCAATAATTGAGATAAAAATACACCAAAATGTTGATAACCGCCAACGAAGCCAAGGAAGCCTGTGTACTGTATCAAATTATTTCTTTTGGACTGTCATGGAAAAGAAGCTGAATTTCTTAAATCATGACCACTCTTCAAAGCTATGCAAACCTTTATTAATAGATGAGCCACGATTTAGCATCCCGTAGGAAAACACCGAACAATTCTAAAACAAGTAGTTTCGTAAATAAATATCGTTAGATTTTAGTATGTTTGAAATAGTATTTGACGAATGCTAAAATCAACTTATTTCTTTTCATCGTGTTTATTCAAATGGCTGAAGTAATCGAAGAGAGCAGAAATCAATAATTTGATAAACTAAAGGCCTGTTTACCGAGTTTGCTATTTACCTATTGGTTACTTCTTTTAAAATATTTGAAATAATATATATTGATACTTTAATATTTGTAATCCCTTCATCGTATCTGTCAAAGGGAAAGTTAAATGTAAACCTCAAGTGCACTAATGTTACTATTGGTTAGGCAAATTCCAAAATTTAAGCATTGTCCATCTGCGAAACTAAATATTGTTCCAATGCTATGAATCATGAACTTGTTCAAGAGTGCTCAATTCCCAGGAGCAGGAAAACCGCCACGATTCTCTCCCCTCTCTTGTCAGTCTCTCAGAGCGGGTGGACTCCATTCTTAAATTTTAATCTTGCATGAATGCATCCTATAGAGTGGTATTATCAAGGCAAGATTCTTCAAAGACGCAACAGAGATGTGATAGGTCAAATAGACGTGACAAGTCTTGATGTGTGCTTTTTATCGGTCGGAGCTGAATTTCATCCACAGAAGAAGTATCCCAACCCATCACCCCACACCTGAAATTATAGATTTAATAAAATGATATTCTTTGGTTTTCCCAAAATACGACTGATAAATACAATAAAATAAGTAGCCACTGACAGCAATTATCATCTTTATATTAAATCCCAACACCGAAAGAGGGCTTACAATCTGGAACGAATGCTTTTTTTCAGCTAATTTAGTTAGCTCTGCTCTTAGCGTTATTAGTCACCCAAGATCCAAACATAACGTTGCCACTAAAACGCAATGAGAGTGGAGGAACACATTTGGACAAGCACAATTTTTGTGGAATTTGTGAGAATAAAATATATTGTTGCCACCAGAAATCTCTCTTTATTGACACGGAATGGAATTATAAATAAAAAGGGAGTAAAATGAATCTTAAAATAATTCGTTATTTAGTTATGCATACTTTCTAACTCCCTTAATTTTATCCAAAATGCCTATTCATTTCCTCCCTCTACTTCCTTTCCCAATTTATAGCAACAAAAACCTTGATCGTATATCGTTGTGTAAAACTGCGATATTCTTCAAAGTCTTATGGTGACATCCAAGCATCTGACATTGTGCACATGGTTCAAGTAGCATTGATCGCGTATTAAGACACACGAAGGTACTACTCGGAAAGAAAGATGGCTAAGCATGGGAATCCATCATTTGCCTTTTAGCAGGGTTTAAGAAATATTTATCTTAAAATAATATAAATATCTCAACTTTTTACCTCGTAGGTAAATTAAAATCCCGCGAAAAAGGACCATAGGGATCATTATAAAATTTAGAAACAAGTTTGTTACTTTCTTCCTTCACTTATCCTTACCATCAAGGGTTGACTTTTGAGGCCACCATTTATAGTCACACTCTAAGACTGCTCAACACGTCTTACCTATTACTTTTGGGTCTAAATCATACTTTCATGCATAAAAGCTGTTCTTTTGATGCGCTCCATCTATCTGATAAGCTCTTTCCCTTCATAGTAACTCTGTATATTCGTCCTGTCGTCCTTATTTATGCCAAAAGTTTCAACTGACATGCTCTCTGAGTAAAGTGCGATACAAGACGTAAGACTCTTACGGGGAATTGACACTCTACTCAATCCATTCTGCTCGATATCCAGGCATATAAAGCTATTGAGTAAGGATCAAATTCCTTTAATGTTTAAAAGTTTTTTTGCCTGGATATAACAACACCGTACGAATATGGAATTTTTACCTTCTGTGAAGATTTAAGAGTGTGATAAGAGGCCTTTTAGAGGACTAGAGATCCACAAAGTTGAAGCGTACCGTGACAGAGGAGAGGAAGAGGATGTGGAGTCCTAATTCAAAAGGGACCACTATAACGGCCACAAGAGGCCTAAGTGAATCCACGTGGAGCTTAACAAATATCTCGTTTGCGTATGTAGATGAGTCTTCTTCTATTCCTTGTGTGAAGTTTTTACAGTACAGGAAAACCACGGAAATAACGCGAGAGATGTTGTTTGGATTGGTTTATATCTTAATTATAAATGGATAGTCTTTGTGAATGTCAATGAAGAATTCGTAATTACTATTGTTATTTATTCTGAATATAGAATAACATATTGGGCGACAAATTGCACTCAAGTCAGTGGACAGTATATTCTTTCCTTGTTGGTTCCTTGATCTCATGATGTTATGGCATGGAATATGTTAAGTTTACATCTGAAATTTCGAAGGCAATCTGTTTAAAAATACAATATATCGTTAATAGGAATATTAATTCAGTTGGAATATGTTTAAACGTGAAATACATTTAGGGTGCGTTCCTAAAGCAATACAATTACATTTCCCCCGCCGCTCTTATTGGTTGACGTGGAATCAAACCTCTTGGAGTACATGGCGAAGACGCTCAGCTTTACCGCGAAACCAGTCTTAATGCTCTCCAAGCTGTGGAAGCGGCAGGACATCAGTTATTGTAAACCTCTGCACGCCGACCGTGTCACGAAAGACCAATCGCGCGAAACTATAAAGTAAACTTATGCGACGTATTTAAATGAACCTGATTATTTGGACAAAGTCATCACTGGTGATGAAACCTGGGTTTCTTAATACGACCCATAAACAAGACACTAGAGCTCTGAGTGGCACACCGACCAGTCCCCCTAGCCCAAAAAGGCAAGAATGAGCTAATCAAAAGTAAAAACAACGCTCATTGTCTTTTTCGACGGAAAAGGAGTGCTCTTAAGGAGTTTATCCCTCAAGAAAAGACAGTTAACGCTGCCTACTACGCAGATGTGCAGGAAATACTGCGAAAAAGGGTCATCAGGACGAGAAAAGGCATATCCGCTACCTGGAAACTCCGTCACAACGCGCCACGAGTCCGCGAGTTCCTAGCCAAAAACCAGGTACAAAAGCTTCCCCAATCCCCATTATAGTCCTGACGTCGCCCCAGCAGACTTCTTTTTGCTCCCTTTGATTAAGGCAGCCCTGAAAGGAACCCGTTTTTCGTCCATAGAAGAGATCCAATCAGCCGAGACGAAGACCTTGCGAGAGGCTCACGAAGACGCCTTCCAGGGCGCGTACTGGTCATGGCAGAGTCGCTGGAAAAAATGTGTAGAGGCCCGAGGACAGTACTATGAAGAATTTAAGTGTTTCTGCAAATCTTTTCAATAAATTACTGAAAAAAATAATTGCATTACCTCTGGAACTCACCCTGCATATATTAACAATCATTAATGTACTCGTAATATCCACTTCAATTTATCGTTTGATCTAATATGTGAAAAGGAGAAAACGTTTATGTAAATTATACATAGTGCTGATAATAGTTCTACAAAATTCTGAAAAATTTTGATTTTGGATTTTTTGTTGACCGATAATTTAAAGTCCTCGTCTAAAGTTGATCATTTTATCTCGATCGTTTACTCTGTGGAGGAAAATTATGCATTCTATTCCGTGAAAGATATTTAAGATTTTAAGTACTAATTACTCCTAAAATATTATGGTTTTTATATTATTTGGCTAAATTTTGAAATTGAAATGGATAAATTTTAATATTAAGCGAAAACTATTATACTAGGATGCACTTACACTTCCTAATGGTCTTGGATAACTAACAATTTATAAATTTCTGCAAAATAATCGTTGTGATAATTATAAAACGAATTAATAATAACGGGAAAATTTTCAGAAATGTAAAGCCCTTATATCTCTTGCATATTTCCATGTACTACCATAGTTGCTTAAGATACTTTCGCAATTTTTTACAGATATTCTTTTAGTCAGTTGCGTTATTCTTTGTTCGATGTTATGAATTCCATGTACAGTTTATCAAATATTGTTTTAACGTGTATTTTAAATAGCATCATTAATATAATCATATTAATACTATATAAGAGAGTTGGCTTTAAATATTAAGTTGTATGTATTTATCAAGCATATGGCATTATACTGACTCATAATATGTGAGAGTGCAGGCACACAACTGCGATTAGCTTAAAAGAGATTTAATTTTAAAAGTGAAGTTTTCAAATGTGAGTTCATCACTGTAGAGCGTTTATTTAATTTATTCAAGCCATCTGCATAAAGGGTGCGGCAACGATTTTTTGCTTGAAAGTCCGAAATCAATAATAATTGGATTTATTTTTCATACTTCACTTACAGCTCTTACCAAAAGCAAAATTCGTAAATCTGAGTTTTTTCTTCGTGGGGCATCCTGTTCACACACTCCCTTCTCTCATAATTTTTGCTCCAGCTCTTTCGCCAAGGCTGTTTTTTTGTCCGACTTCCTTTGTTCAGCACCCTATAGCCATTGAAGTTTTATCTTTTCGTTCTGCAGAGTGAAGCTAATGTAAAAAAAGCGTTTCAAGCAGGAAATTTTAGATAGATTAATAGCTTCGGCAAGATCAGCCCGAATGAATAATCTTTCCGCTGACGACGTTATTTGGCACAGTATCAAATGTCCATTCCATAGAAATCGTCATTGATGGGAATGTATAGTTTTCCATAGTACCTTGCAATTTTTTGCTTATCGTTAGAAATTCATAAACTTTATTCTAGGTTTGTTGTTATTCACAATTTATATTATCTGAATAGTTACAACGGACTTTTTACTAATAATATTGTTACTTATAAAGGTTATGACGTTATTGTTACTGGATAAAGTTTGTTAATAATGTCAATGTTAATCGTTACTACCAATATTGCTTGTGTGATTTATATTAATTTTAAATATTAGCAATATTCGATTAATTCCTTTTTCAGCTTTGTTTTCCATTTTTTTAGTTGCCATAACTCCTTTGCGTGTAAAAGTACAGGTTGATTAAGGAAAGTTTAATAACACTTAGTCAGCAGTAAAAAAACTTTCAAATTAAAAAAAATTAATTTTCTTTGAATGGCAGCTAGACATTGAATTCAAAACTTTTCGAGTGAACTAAGCATAAGGAATCATTTCAAAACCTTTATTATTAGGGTTACTCTAGTGTGATTTTTATTTCAAAGTTATTTGTATCGTAATTTTAGGGAATGAAAATTTTTGTTAACTTCAAAAACGGTCGTTAAGAACGGGGTATCCCAAATTTTCTTAGAAATCCTTCGATTCAATGGAGTGAGAAGATATTTTTGCAAAGCAAGCAAGAGGGAAACTGTCCTGACATGAATGGCAGTCGTCTTTGAAAAGTAATCAATGCGCCTGGTTCTTATGATAAATAGAAATACAACTCCCCCTTCTTTGGGAATATGCCCAGGCATTGTAAAAATAGTTTCAGCTTTCAACATGTCAATTTTCGACCATTGGGTACACATCGTTTTCGTCATTAGCCGTGCATAAATTCATTAAATTTTAAAGTAATGGAATTTTGCCATTATTGTCCATCATGAAATTAACTCAGTCAAATTTGTTTGTAGCAATCTCCCAAAATCTCATATTCTCTTCACATAATTTTTTTTCATAAATAGCCCTTTTACACATTTCTTTCCCTTCCATCTCTTTCCTTAACTCCTTTTATTGTGACTTTCAACATGTTATTTAAAAAGTCAATATGCCTCAGAATTTTAGGATATTATATTCATCTGCTCCCTTTCAATTTTCAGGATATGAGAAAAAATACCCATTTTTGGTGGGGCTTTATAAATAGTGACGATATTTGATAGCAGCAGAGATTTTTCTGCGTGTTTTCTTTCTTAAAATTCATAACGTTACCAAATTCATCAACATAATAATTTTAAAAGTTCAACCAAAATGTTTTGAAATGAAGCTGATCTTTTTTTCATCACTAATTGATTGGTTCTCCCTTTAAAAGACGTGTTACCTTTTTTATTACTATGTTTATCACTTTCACTTTATTTATTGACTTGGCTGAAACTTTTCCGTGTTACCTTCAATTGCAGTAAACTTCGTCGGTTTAATAAATGTTTAATTTTACATATCTTATACATGCTTCGATTAGTAGGAAAATTCAAAAGTTTTATCAGTCTATTAGTCTATCTTGCAGACAATGTTTTGCACGCGACGCGTATTTTTCATTCCATAGCACCCAGTTCTATCTCAAGAATTCATTTCATTCGCCCGTAGTAGATGTCAATGTCTTCCTATATTATTAAAAATGTATGGATTCAAAATTCGCTAAAAATTCCTTCGATATAGTGTAGACGTTTTCGAAAAAATATATAGCTATTTATTATTTCCAACTGATGTTCTTTCTATCAAAAGAATACTGCTTTGTTATCCAAGTCAATTGAAGAGATCCAATTTATGGTATCGAATAAAATTTTCTCATTAACTCTGTCGGGGGAAGCTCAAACGAACATTTGCCATCGATTAATAATTCGTTAGAAGGAATGGGCCGCGTATACCGTTCCGTTGTCATCCCTTTCATCTTAACTCCTCTTATCTAACTATAGCCTTCCAATTCAGCCAGAATCGAGGCGCACATTTAATGGAAGGTAACTACAAACGGGAATTGTTACCATTTAGTCAAAGAGTAAAGAGTTAGAGAGATATAGAGAGGGAGGGATAGGCTAGGGGTTATTATGCGGTGGAGCGGGTAGGAAGACGTTGCCGAGGGAGGGCGGTGAGGCGGTGGAGAAAGGATTAAGCGCCGGGGGTGGGATTTGGCAACAGAGCGAAGCAGCGGAGTCTTCACGGCAGACTTGCGACGGGCCATCCATTTCCAGGGTCCTCCCACCATCCAAAACCAACATTCTTCCCACCTCTCCCCACTCCGACTCCCCCGCCCACCATTCCGCCTCCCGGTACACTCTCCTTCCCGTTTCCTCCAATGTATCCCGGCCCTCCTCCCCGTGAGCCCCCAATGGGGCCGCCGCCGTCACAGATTCCTTCTACGCATATGGCCACTCGGTCACACGATCGCACGCCTCATTTCCACTCTCCCTCTTCCCGACGGATATGCTCTCGATCCCCTCGGAGCCATCCACTCTTACCGATCGTCCTCAATCTCTTTTTGCTCTCTAAAGTCGGCCGGGCGCTCTCTGATTTCTCCTTTCCCCTCTATCCTCCCGCCATCTCCCCCTTGCCACCAACACCGCAATCTCTCGTCCCCCATCCTCCCTCTCCTCAACCCATCGCCTATGTTTGTATTTGAGCGCACAAACCCATATTATATCGCTCGAGTTATTTTCGCATCCGGCGCGATGGTTATCGAAGGCTTCGTTACGGATCCATTTTGTCTTCGCGGTATTTTCCTCGGTGGTAGCTCCTAAGGCTGGAGGAAGTGTTTTTCGCCCATCTCTCCCTCGCGGCAACCTTAGGCTCATTCCATTTTCAGCTATTCCCCCAGTCGGAATTCAGGGCTCAAGAAACTAGCCTCTTTTTTCTGTACGATAGTTTCCAACTTATTTTCCCCATGCCTTTTCCCTACGCGGGAGCAAACAAGCCGGAAGACGAGAATCGTAAACTTGGCATCTCCTCCGCCATGACAGAATTGTGAGACGAGGGCTTAATTTAACTACTTGTTTGCTTTCTCTAAAAAACGAAGGCCTTTTTTTCTTACGCATGCAAGGAACGTGTCATCGACTGTATCGTTGACGAAACGTCACTCAGCAAAACGTGACGAGGCGGATAATTTCCGGGGAACACTACGGCGTCTTCATAGCTCATGTCCCTGTCTCCTTCCATATTTGCTGTCTGGTGTATCTAATCTGCCCGGTGTCACGGCCGGCCTTATTAACTCCTCTCCCAGTGTCCATCAATTCGCTCGCCCAAGTCCCACACTCAAAGCTCTGAATAAGTCTTCCTTTGCTTCCACTCCCGAGAAACATCCTTCGCATCCTTTTCCCTCCCCTCGCTCTCATTTGCCGAATGAATTTCTTCCTCGATTGGACCCTCTCTCTCCCTCCCCTCTGTCCTCCCTCCACCTCACTCTCGTAAATTCCACCCCCTTCTACCCCTGCACTCCTTCTTTCTCCCGCCTTAATCTTCTTCCACTCCCTACATCTCCCTCTCACTTGTATCTCTCGCCCTGGCCTGCTTTCCTTTCCCCTTCGACCCTCGCCGCTCCGCCTCTTGCACCCTCTCCATCCCTTCTCCTTCGCTCCTCTCTGCTCCGTCCCCTCGCCCTTCCTTTCTCTAACCTCTCTCCTCATCACTATCATCCATTTCCCCTCCGTATACACAAAGCAGCTCAACGCTTCTCGAAAATGCGCTCCTACGTCCAAGCGGGACGTGGATATCTCACTTGCAGTGAAACAGTTTCTCTTTCTCAATCCCGCTGAGCACACAGAAGCGAGATGGGTTCTCCAGGAGAAGAAGGAAAATTGTCACGTGTGCTTGTCGTGGATAGTTATTCCGTGAAGAAATAGATGATGAAATATATATTGTTTTATCTGTGAATTTGTCGAATTCAACAATGAGTTTTCGATATATCATGACGGCAAAATAAAAATAATTCGGTTATCAAAAATGAATGCCGGCATTTATTTATATTCATCGATGTGAACTCAATAATTTGGCAGCATTACAGCGTTATGTTAATCTAGAAATAAATGTCCAGGCTAATACATGTATTTTATAATGATTAATATTATTATACCCTTCAAGGTTACTTTGCCATTACAATGTCTGCTGCCGTCGTCAAATAATGCCAGTGATTGAATAAAAATGCTATAAGCGAGTTTATATCTTTATCTGTATTCGCTTTTTATGCTGAAGATATCTTTTCTGAGATTGACTTATCTCCAGCACTCCCTTTCGGATGCAATTAATTTGCAAGGTAAAAAGCGAAAAGTGGTGAATAAATTAGTTTTTTCCAGAAAATATAAAGAGAGAGATGGGAAGGGAATATAAGGATGGTGGAAAAGTTTTGCTAGTTTACTTTAAAGGTAAGAATTTTGTGAAACCCTCTCCCGAAAAAATTTAAGTGGAAGGGAGAAAATTTTGAAGGGAAAGGATTAAGTTCGGATGGGAACATAAAATGAAAGAGGAGGAGGGTGGGTGACGTATCGACGGAGCTGACAACGGAAAACTAAGAGAATTCTCTTGATCATTTGGGAAAGAGGGTTGCTTGCCTTCCGTAGGTTGGCAGGAGACAAAATAAAAGGTCTGTTATGAATGGATGTCTAAGTCATGTCATATTTGTATACACGAGGTAACCCAAGTCCCTATTACAAGATCTCAAAGAACGCTGGATTGACGGAATTAAAGAATAAGAACCAGCTCTTAATTTTATTTTAGTAAATTAATGGCCGCTGCATTGAAAAATTACGCAATATATAAAATGTCTAAAAAAAAACAATATCCGATTATTGATTTTCCCGTCTATTAAAGATTTGGTATTAGATCCACTGCTAGATTTGTCGTTATAAATATATTGCTAACTATTCTTAAAATGATAAAAACAATTTTTAGCACCATTATGTATAATTTCAATTCTAAACAATGTTAAAACAGGATGATAATAGAGTTGCTCTGGCTTATGGCAAGTAACTTTAATATCAACAGCAGTGTGAGGTGATATGACCAAATTATTTAAGTAATTTAAGAAAACATTATAACTCCATAGATTGAACAAACGTTCTCTCAAAAATGGTGAGAAATGATCCAACTATTAATTGAGGTAGCAGTAGACTCCAGGCATTGTGGAGGTTAATCACAAGTTCTATAATTAATCTCATTTAATGTTTGTATTATTTTTTGTTGAAAAACTTGTTTAAAAAAATGAATATTTGACTATCCTCTATCACAATGATTTTCTTAATACGCCTTCAAATCTTTAATCTAATAGACATTTTTATCCGGCAAGACTCCCTAATGCAAGTTGCCGGATATTACCGGGTACGAATATTTATTCTGCTAAACCATCAGACGCTTATCTTCTCTTCCTTCAACGGGACTTGCCTCTCGAGATAAACACGAATCTTGGATGAAAAGTAAACATTAAAAGGTCTCATCCGACTTTGCTTATCATATTTGAAGAAAACATTTCTCACTCTTCTTATCTATTGCGTAAATATTTAAGCGTCTGCCACTTTGCTACACTTGCGAAAATCTTTATTACCAAAGCATAAATTTCTACCTTTCCAAAGGACTTTTAAAAATAATACACATTCCTCCACGATTAAAAAAATGAAATCTAGAAAATCAAGTTACTTTAATCCGGGATAACTGGAACCACAGGTAGGTTTATAGGATTACAGTAAATTTTTCTCTGTAAAAAAAATTTAACTCGTGAAATCAAATGAACGTGTTGCTTGCAATTACATGAAGGTAGTGTTGGATACATTACCAAAAAATTAATAAAATAATAACCAGCCTCCACTATGAAAAATCAATGATTCACGCGAATATTCTGTACAGATTCACTCATTAAATAACATGCACTGCGGTTGTCTTCAAATGAGAAGCCTGCGATTAGCAAGCGTTGCACGCTCAATCACGGAATGCGGTCTACACTGTCGCACCAGAGGTCACGCTGCTGGTCCATGAAAGGAACGGGGAACCAAAAAAACCTCACAGTTATAAATGGGATGGGTGAAAAAATGACTAGAGAGCTAGTGATCATTTGTTACTGCGATGGAGTCTTGTCACTAGAATTATTCATCGTGTTGTTTTAATTCGTGTGAGTAAATTCATTTTTTTTATTTCATAGTAAATGTGTTCTGGTTAAGGCTGGATTCATAGGAGAATATTAGGGGTAATTACCCCGTCCTGTAATTTCTGAGTTCACGACAAAATTAGCTTTTTATTCTCGTCCATCACTCAGTGTGCGTGGAATGTTAAATACAAGGCATGAATAATTAATTACAATCCGCATTAACCGCCTTCATTCGCCCTATAAATGTATCCGTATATTAAGATGCATGAAAGACTGCCGTTTGTTAACAATGGAACCGTAGCCATGAGATATTTTTAGTAAATTTAAACATAATTGGCAATGAGCGGCAGAGACTGATTGTGATTTTTTATATCTTAGATCGCTAATAACTAAATAATAGAAAACGTGATTTATTCTGGGGAAATAGATTGTCTTTAGTTAAAAGTAAGTAATTTTAAAAATGCTTTTTATCGTTCCTAAGAGTGATTTGAATTTTGATTATTATTAGATCTAAGTACCTAAATATGAATATCATCATTTATCATCATATCCTCATTTTGAATTTGATTTTATGCCAAAAAAAGTTCTGCGATTTTAATCTCTGTTCCGTTTTATGAAAGTGTATTTTGCGGCTTATTCATGGAGAAGAAATAACGACATTTCTATACAATAAATTACGGTAGTCAAAGAATATAAATTAATCAAAAGGTTCGTCTTCTTTTTGGGTCTGAATATTACAAAGGACGATTCCACGAGAAATACTTTTTTCGCGGATTTTCTTTCACTTTTTTATGGGAGACTTGAACTGCCATCTCGTCTCTTTTGATCCCTCCTTTCCGTAACGAGCTCCCGAGAACTGGTTGGATTATACTAATCAGATTTCCAAAGATTTTAGTGTAATTCTACCATCCAGTTTGCTTTCAGGTCTCGAATACATCATGAGTTACTCTTTTTGCTGTGAGACAACAAACACTAAAAGATTTTTACGAGTGAGAAAATCGAGTACCTACGCTATCTAAAGCCTTACGTCCTGTTTTTTTTATTTCAACGCGTATAAAAAGAAGAGTACACGTGGGGACTCAATTTTCACATCCGTGCAATAAAAATACTCATTTTGCGAAAGCGATTTTATTCAGTGATCAGGTGCACTTGATATCTTTGGGAAAATCAATAAAGACTCCATTTCATCCCTTTCGTGAACGCGGCCTTTGAGTTGCACTAACTGTTATTCAGCCTCACGTTCTTTGACGCTTCTATTCATTAGCACTACACGTATTTTCCATCAAAGATCCTTTGGTGCGGAATGTCGTTTCAATCACAAATTTGTGCAAACACCAGGAATGGACTGTGTATCTATCACTGAAGTAAACCATAAAGCATACTCCATCTTGCGCTGGGCACGATTTAGCTTTTAACCGGATAGACAGATATAATGGTGCGACAGGTACATGTAGGCTCTCAAAAGATTTGCTCTAAAGCTAGTTTTTTGTTTGCGAGTAATCCGAGCCATCTTACATGTTTATTTTTTAAATTTCAACTCAAATTGAATTCATTTATCTTATATGCGTCAATTTACATTTTTCCTAAAATGCTAAATCATCAGAGCAATATAAACAAATTGGGGATATATTTTCAATGATTTTATGGATAATTTGTGGATATTTTCAGCTCATTTTACGCTATTAATTAAGTATGAACAAAAATTGCATTTCCTACTTGAATTAAAAATGTAAAAGTTTTCTTTCTGTCCTGCTGTGAACAGAATATTTACTTTAAAATCAATTTTTTGAAAGCCTTAGTTAAAAAGGTTATTTTCTCACACAATATAAAATCCTCAATTGAGAACCAGCTTTTTGTAAGCAAAGTCAAGAAAAATTAGTATTTTGATTCTAAAAATGTCTTCATTTTGTAAGAGAATTGATTGATAAAGTGTGTGACGACTGACCAACAATTACAATGGTCCACTAAAAATTAATTAATTACGACCTAGTTTTCGATGTCACTACATCGAAATCTAAGGAATGAGAACATCATCTCCGTGTTACCTGAAGATAATATACTATGTAGATTCATAAATAATGTGGAATAAATAAAAATAATTCAGGATAAAATTTAAATTATTATGCATTAAAAATTCTAAAGGGACTTCATCGTACATCGGTGATGTTCAGAGGAACGAATTTCGACTAATATTGTTCTTTGCTTGAATGCACTATAAAACGTTATAGCGATACATTTTTTTTTACCTACCCTTGAGAAATACAACTTGGCACCCGAGGCTACAATAAACCTTTCTACAATACTTCCTTTCTCTCTTCTTTCCGTCCAACACGCCAGTCCTAATCCTAACCCATTCTCGCCTGCCTAATTTTCTCTTCTCTCTTCCGCAGTCTGTAATATCCCATCGCTAATACTCAAACCCCATCAAAATGTTCTGTATCCATCTTTTCTGATTTATTTGGATTTCCGCAAAGATTTCATCCTTTCCTCGACTCATTACTTCATCGCTTGTTTTATGTCCATTTCACATTTTCCATCCTACTCCAAACCCACACTTTGATAACCTCCAATCTTCGCCTATCATCTTGCTTCACTGACCACTTTTCCACGCCGCTCAAAACCAAGACCCATATCATAAAGTTTTAACAAGCCTTTTCCTAACACCCTTATTCAACGTGCCTGTCATCAAAACTCTCTTTTCTGTGAAGGCTTACTTGCTCAACACAGTTCTTCTTACGTTCCTACTGCTTTGACCATTTAGTCCGAAACACTTCCTAAATAAGTATACTGTTCCACCTGTACTAGCTTATCAACTGAGTTCCTATATAAAAAGGGAAAATCAGCAATATAAGAGGAATTACCACCAATAAGCTTAATTTCACAAGTAGCTAAAGCGGGCCTTAGAATCATCAATAAGAGGATAAAGAGCAGGGAAATGAAATAATTAGGGAATGATCAGTTTGGATTCAGAAAGGGGAGAGCTACGCGTGATGCCATAGCAATAATGAGGTGACTAATAGAGAGGAACATAGAATACAGTCAGGATTCACTTGTCTGTTTGGTGGATTAAGAAAAGGCGTTTTATACCGGGGTGCTCCCATAAGTACCCGGCCTGAACTATAGATGACCGTAGTTATTTAAAAAATATCACTGTATTAGAACTTATCCGATCTATAAAGCATTTGGTTCAAGTTTGAAGACACCACGTTGTTTAGTATTTTTTTTTGTAGTCATCAATAGTGACCATTTTCAGTGAACTTGTGAATATGGAGAAAATTGGCCATCGTTATGTGATACAAAACTTTGATTTTAAAGGCCTCAGCCCAACCAAAATAAAAGCTGAACTGGATTCCACTCTGGGTGAGTCTGCTCCTTCGTTTACAATAGTAAATATTGAGTAGCAGAGTTTAAACGAAGCCGTACCAGCTGTCAAGACGAGCATCGAATTGGTCGACCAAATGAGGTGATGACTCTAGAAACGGTGAAGAAAATCCACAAAGTGATACTGGATTATCGTCCACTGAAAGTGCGCGGGCTAGCAGACATAGTACGCATTTCAAAAAGTGAGGTACATCGCATATTAACTGAAAATTTGGACATGAGAAAGCGTGCAAGATGACTGCCGCGTTTGCTCACAGTCGAGCAAAACCAGTGCCGTGAATTTTTGCGCCGTTTCATAACCGTAGATTAAACATGGGTCCATTACTTCACACCCGAGGCAGAAGAACAATCAAAACAATGGATTCAAAAGGGAGAACCACCTCCAAAGAAGGCGAACACCGTTTCATCTGAAGGCAAGGTCATAGCGTCTGTCTTTTGGGATGCGCGTGGGATAATTTTCATAGACTATCTTGATAAAGGAAAAACTATCAACGGCGAGTATTAATTGAACTTATTGCAACGTTTGAGCGAAGAAATCAAGCAAAGGCGGCCGCATTTTCCAAAGATGAAAGTGTTTTTTCGTCAAGACAATGCACTAGCTCACAAATCCGTTGTTGCATAGGTCAAAATTCATGAGTTAAAGTTTGAATTGCTTCCTCATGCACCATATTTGCCAGATTTATCCCCCTCAGATTACTATATTTTATGTTCGCAAACTTGAAATAATGGCTCGGTGGTCAAAGATTTTCCAACCGTGAAGAAGTGATGTCGGCAGTTAATGGCTATTTTTAGGAGCAACACAGTTTTTATTATTAAAAGGGTATCGAACTTATTGAGCATCGCTGGGAAAAGTGTATGGAGCTGAAAGAAGATTACGTTGAAAATAAGTACTTTTCTCCCAAACTTTTTGTTTTCTTTGTTGGGTTGGGTACTTCTGGGACCATCTTCGTAGGGTAAATTGAGTATAATTAATTAATGTATTGCAGAAAATTGGAGCATACTTGGCGGGATAGGAGACTCATCCGCAACCTGTACATGTCACCGACTGCGCAGATAAGAGTGGGGGATTGAGAGTGCGGATGGACAGTGCTAGGAAGAGGGTTTTCCATTATCATCTTTTCCGTTGAAAATATATGTGAGGAAATGTTTTAATAGGCATGGGAAGACCTGGGGATAATAATTAAAGTCCATAGTGGACCATTAAGAGATCAGTGAGGTTTGCTAAAAATTAAGCTTAATATTGGTCTAATTACTTTATCATATAGGTCGTCTAGGTATTTCTTTCATCCCTCTTGAATATTGGCTGGTTCAGCGGATAACTTTTCTTACTTATGCTTGATTGTTTGCACGTATTTTACGGTATTGTATCCACTTTCATATAAAGGATATCGATTTCATCATTCCTTTGTAAACTTTCCGTTATCCTTGCACTGTCTTCCGTCATGTTTCTTTTACCTTACTATCGTAAGGTAAAATAAATAAAAACGGTTTTCCAACTTAGTTTATTATTAAAATCTTTTTACATTCTTTCACTAAATTCTGTGCTTCAGTATTTCTTCCAGTTCCTACTCTTATATTTATTTCTAATTATCTAGTCGGTAATAACTGGATTCCTGGGCCTTTATCTATTGACTATTCCTATAGTTTAGTTTGTGGCTTTCGATGACCCCTTGTATATGTTTCCAATTCTCTTCTGTGTTTCCTTTATCTCTTCCTTACTTATAATTTTATGTCCTGCCTGCTGATGCTCCTTCCTTATTGTCCTGGTCAATGTTCCTATATTTAAGTTACTCAGTTGTCCTCACTTTTATATCATATCGAATCTGGAGTAACCATTTATTATCATTTGAGTAAAATCTGAATCCGCATCTTCTCCTAGTGAACAGAGTGAAGTAATCACTCTGTTCTTTAATCTGCACCTAACTATAAAATAGTATAAATGTATTTTACCTCTATTCGGAGGAATTTTCCATGCACTCTTATGACTATTATGATGTTTAAACCAAATGTAATATATGATTAAACTCTGCCTCCTGTAGAATTGAATTACTTTCTACCCGCAGTTATTCTTTCTTCCTTAACAACGATATGTTCCAATAAACCATTACTGTCAAATGCTTCCTTCCGGGAATAGAGCCACCATTATTTTCTGTAATAATGGCATACCCTATCGACTTACCCTTCCCTTTAATTGCTTGGTGTAATGTTTACCTGGACAATGACCAAGTCCATGGGTTCAGCTTTTACTTCTACAAATAGTATTTTACCATTCCCTTTCTCTATGTTTGCTGCACTTCTTCCTTACTTTTTGTCCAATACTATTGCTACCTCTCACTGGTTCTCTTCCCTTCCGCCGTATACTACTCTAGCTCCAGTAATCGCTGCTATCCTTCTATTTTGTCCATTATTGATTCATAGGTTAAAAATGAGGTAGTATCCCGTTGCCTTCCTCATTAGTGTTTTTAACGTGATACAATTACTCAAATGAGCACCTCACTTCAGTTAGACACCATTGCAGTCATTTCGCATAGAAACAGGCGCTGCGTGGCCCTACCATGGGTGACGCTACTAGAAGCAATTGTCTTGCTCCCGCCAGTATAGCTCCAGGGGCCATCGGAACGCACAATTCCTCCCACCACGTCAACGTTGTAGTCTAGAACACGAAGATGTTTTTTCACTGATTGATCATGCAAATAATTGTTGTATATATTACTACCCAGGTGTATTGATTCACATATTGGAGCTGCATGGGCAGCCAATCTATCATCATTCACGGCTGATTGATTTATTTCTCAAAATCGATTGATGAAGCCCCATTTTTTGTCTTTTATGGATCTTACTTGGGATTTTAGGTATGGATATCTTATTGAAAGAAATATATTTATTATACATGACCTTTAAAACATTTAAATATGTTCTATGCTCAAGTACCTGAAGATGATTGTAGCTATAACACCCGTTACGCCCACCTATTAAAAAATATTAAAAGGAATTAAGACTTTATTTTTAACTCTAGTGGCAATGAATAAGGAAAAAAGGATTATTGAGATTGATTGATGAGCATGGTGTGTTAAATTTCAGCAAATGTGTAATTTAGCACAAGGGATTAGTCATTGCTGAATTTAGAGTACATTACATAGGTAATATGGCGAAATAAAGTTAAAAAGAAATTTCTGTTCATTTTGCCTGTTACCAACCGACGAAGGAAGTTTGTAGTTGGGTCCTGAAATTGGGAAAATAATCACTTATAAGCAATTACATAGGCGATAATATTTTTAGAATATTTTTATCGATTTTTTCTTTTGCTGTGTTCACAAATTGTGCATGAGAAAAAAATAATCCATCCTTGGGTACGGTAATCATTTAAAATTTTGGTCTCGCCAGCTAGAGTTTTTGGGTTGAAGTTATTCTCTCTTTGCACGTACTAGGAATATGGGATACGCCACTTTCCAATTGTTCATTTCATGCACGTAATATATATATAGATATATATATATATATATATTTATATGTATATATATTCCCTCCCAGCATTCCCTCCACACCTCCCCTCCCCGCCCATACCTCTTTCCCCTCTCCACAGCAACAGCATATTTTCAGTCTCTCTTGAAGAAGGCCTCTGAGAGGGCCGAAAGCTCGAACAATTTACCGTGTGAGTGTCCTTTTAAATGTTGCTATTCTATTCTATTTGTGTTATATTGTGTCAGCCCATTATTGTGCCGCTCGTGTGAGTTTTTCCGTACAATTGTTATATATATATATATACCTTAAGGGGCTTCAATTCTGAGTTCCCGAACAATCGTGTTCCCCCCATTCAACCTTTGAATTATTGAAATAATTTAACGAATATTTTCAAACATGCTTCGTCATCGAGAGAGATAAAGTTATTCACTTACTTAGCTTTACTTACTATATACCTACTCTTTCGTGTCTTTAGGTCCACGGGTGATTCGATTTTTCTCCGAAGCACATTACCATGAATATTTCACATTTAACTGGATGTCCCACTCCTAACATGAGCGTAGGTTAATATGTAGATGTGTTGCCTAGTAGTATTATCACTAAGATTGCTTAAAATACTTTCGCTGTCATCCTTATTGCTTATGCCCGGTGCATGGTTATACCAACAGCTATTAAATAGTCTTATTTTTTTCTTCCCAAAACGTTTTCTTGCTTTTAATGTTAAAATATGCATTTTGTGCATAAAACTTTCAATAGTCATAAATTGTAGTTACATACATGTCTTTATAATTTGTCAGTTTCTTTGTTGCGTTTATTTGTCTTAATTTCTTTAAGATTTTCTGTTTTAACTATATAAAATATTTTTTGTTCCGATTAATTTTTTTAACAAATATATTTAGAATACGGACTAAGTTGCGAGAGAGTTAACAAATTTCTGCACAATATTTTGAGCATATGACAATGGAAATTGCGCTATGTCTAAATTTAATGTTGTCATAATAAAAACGTATTTCATCTTTTAGTAGATTACTGCCTCTAGCTCCTTCAGACTTAACTTCATACGAGTATAGGGACTCGTATTATAAAACTACCTGCATGTTATCATGACATAAGTTTTGAAAATTAAAATTTCCATTGAAGTAAAAGAATAAGATTAGAAGTAAGATAAGAGTCCCTCTAGCGTCCCATTTTTTAAAGGTCATTTGAATGTTAGTTCTGTGAATCGTTTTTACATCAAGAATCTAGAATTTTAAATATCGCCAAGTATAGAGACTATGTTTTCAATTACCTCAGAAATGTCTCCTTTTACTGTAAGCAAGGAATTTTTCATTTATTGATTGGAATTATTGTAAGCAATTCCATAGAATTCAATAAGGTAGACTAAAAAGATTCTGAAAAAAATTTGGCTTGATTTTGAGTAACTTGAACTCACTAAGGATATCTTGATGTGGATTTTATGAAAACGTTTCGCCGATTAATACTTAAATGATTAAGTTGTGACTATAATAGAACTAGTTTGTTGTAGAACAGTGCTATTTTTTCCTAGCGAGGACGTTTGGGTGTGACTTAAAATGGTAAATTAAAAAGTATAATTGAGGTAATTATAAACATGTTCACCAATTGAAATAATGCTTTTATCCTCACTTGCTTTTGATAGTTGTTTTGATCGAAGCATATAAGCATCCTTAAGACTTTAGAGGGATCAAGTATATTATGTCAAAAATTTAAAGGATATAGCTTGCCCCTGTAACGTTATATTGATCGATTATGACGAGATGTCTCTATACTCCTACCGCCTTTCACTTTTTGAGATAGCGCAAGGTCTCAGATTAAATGCCGCAGGATCGTATCATTTGTTGTCTCGTAAATTAATTAACTGATTTTTTTTCAATTCAATTACAGCATTTAATGAAATTTAGTCAAATAAAGATTTTAAGAAGAGATCAATGCGACAAGTTCTCGAGAAATTTACGCATGTCTGACCTAATTTCCGTTCTTGATGCATCGTTCGTTATTTTGGATATTTGATTTTCGTTAGAAATATTCTTACTTATTATTCATATTTATTGCATAATTGATATTTGTATTTTAAGTAGCCTAATGATAGTATGTCGTACAGACGATAGCAGAAGTCGTGAACTGAAATTGTGACCTACCCATGTCACCTCTGAGTCTCTTTGAACCACAAAGCAGAATGGCCTCAAAAGGACCTTAAACAAAGGAACAAAGGCCTTGTTTAGTGAGACTGGATTGTAGTTTCTCCTAATTCCTTGGATCCTCATAAAGCTTCTGGAATACCATTTAACATAAAATTACTGGAATAATTGCATTTTTATTCTTATGAGAGATACTTTAAAACCGTCGGCGCATCAGGCAGTGCTCCCCTCATTTAGTTTAATGGCAGTGAAATCTCGTTAAGGCTCCTGAAGGAAGATTTCAAAAATCCAATTACGTGTTAAAAGCACTCCATTTCACGGAGTCAGTAGTTAACACAAAAACAGAGGGGTTGAGTTTGGCAGAGGGTTGAGGGTGGGGGTTTGAAACTGTGATAAAATTGGGGTCGACGTCCATTAACCCAGCAACCGTTCCACTCTTTCAATACTCGACTCGTTTTCCCACTCCGTCTTCACCTCCACCCTCCACTTTTCCCCTCGTCTACTCTTCGCCCCCCTGAACTGTCCAACAACCCTGGAGTTCTCTGCACTGCCCGCGAAACCACTTTTAACGTTCGTGCTCCTCACGTCCCGTCACACCGACCGGTCCCCCACACTCTTCCCCCGTGTGCCAGACTGAATTCTACCATCTCCTCCTCTTCCCTGGACGCAACCAGACACGTCCTCGTCCGTGACTTCCCACGGAGAGACTGTGTGTCCCGCACACTTGCATGCACGCAAAAATTGTCTCTCTCGTCCGCCTAGTGGGATTCCTTCAAAGAGGTGAAGGGAGGAGAGGGGTTTGAATGGGAACTCTGGGAAGTGCTGCCAGTTGACTTCCTCGAGAAGAATAAGGGTTTTGAGTGGGTGGGTTTAACGGCGAGGTGTTGTTCGGAAATGGGTGGGGAGGGGGAGAGAGAGAGAAGCACAGGGGATGTAGTGGTTAAGTGAGGAGACTAGCAGGAGGATGTTAAAGAGACCGCCTCACGGAAGGAGAAATGGCCGTCGACGGAAATGGCTTGGTCGGTGGCAAGAGTTGGGCGGGGGCGGGGGGAGTTTTTCCATTTTGAGCGTGATCAAACAAGCAGGAAGAAATATATTTTTCTTTGTTGACTTAAGTCCCTTTCACCCCCTCCTCATTTCATTTTGCCCAATAACGCAATCAAACCTTTATATTAAAATTCATTGAATACTTTTCATCAAAATGTAATGAACTCCACCTTTTAAAAATAAAGAAATTGAAATCGAATGATCACAGCGGGAGTCGCTGTATTATTTTAGGATAAGAACATCGGGATGGGAGGTCACTCAACCACTGCCTCTGGAGCAATAACTCCTCGGGGAAAATATCTACTCTGGCCAAAAAAGGATGGAAACACTTTACCCTCCACCTCAGTGGAAGCCCCGATTCTCGGTGGGGGGGGGGGAGAAGACCGAGGCGAAGGGGCAATGAAGCGGGATGGTTTTCGTGAAAAATAAATAGCGCACTTTGGGGAGGATGAACGGGGGTGGGATATTTGGAGGAGAGGGGAGCGGGTGGTGTTGGAAGACAGGGTGTGGCCCCGACTACCAACGCGCAGGAGGAACACACCCACCTCGAAATCCGGATGCGGGATGCGAGGCGGGAAATGGTGACGCGAGGGAGCGGAGGCTGAAATTAAGGGAGTGGGGTTTCGCGTTCCCGCTCCCGCTCACTCATCATTCCCCTTCCATCTCCGCTGAGAGAAGTCCCGAGGATCAATCTGGCGGCAATTTGTCAAAACTCAAAGAGAAAGAGCGCGAGTCACTCCTCGAGATCATTTCCGGAGGAATACTGCGCACGGCATAAACCTCTTGAGGGACAAATGTTGAGGCGGAGGGATATCGAGGAAAATTTTGGGCGGAAGTGGGGTGGGAACGGGTGGGAGAAGGGGAGGTAACGACGATGAAGGAGCTGTTTTTATGGCGGGGAGGGAAAAGGGGACGGGAAAAAGGGAGCGTTCACATTCAGGTGGGGGACGAAAATGTTGGGAGTCGGAGGAAGGTTGTTCGACGGACGCCGTCTCGATGGGTCAGGGCAACAGGGGAGTGTGCGACAGGAGAGGGCACGAAAGAGAGAGAGGTTAAAGAGAGGGATGTCGCTGATTTATTGCTTCATCATTGATCTTTTCCCGCTCCGCACAATCTCTGGCCCGTTTGATAATTCGGCAGTCGTTGGGATCGGCGAAGGAGGGCGGGGTGAGGGCGAAGGTTTTGTTGGGCACAGGGTGGTGTGGGTAGGGGGGGAAGATATGTTATGCCCGGGGCTTGCTCCGCACCCGTTTGTTGCTCCCGGATGTCACTGATATCTCTCTTTCATTACTCCTTTGTTAACTCTTACCAAAACAATTTTGGTGTGTTATTTCATGAAGCCTGCGCGTCCCGAATTGGGAAATCCGATAAAGACCTCCTATTGGGAAGTTGAGTGAGTGAATTAAATTATCGGATGACTCAGTGGCGGTAAATAAAACAGTTCTCATTTGGGAATTTCCGGTTTCACTCGGAAACATTAATTTAATGGCTCACCTAAAATGAAGTGACTCCGAACCCGATATTGAAAAAAGCGTTTTTTTCATGCTATGTGTATTCCTCTAAAGAAAAATTTAAAGGTATCTATTATGTAAGAGTTTTTAGTTAAGTATTGCTACTCTTATTTAATCATCGTTTATATAATAATCTGAATTAGTTAAAACAAATAACTGTCTAAACTCATAATAAGGGCATTACTTGTGGATTCTTTTGTGAATGTGCACAAATCCATTCAAATTAATGTAAAACTACTTTAAATCGGATGGCTTGCGTTGCGACGTAATTATTGCGTACATATAATTTTTCTTGTGTGCTACTTGGTTTCATTAACATGACGACAATTTTATGGACGGAATATAGAGTGCAGGTGTGGGTATTTTTGTGGTAGTGTAAAAAGCATAAATCATGGAGTCATACCTAAAATCAGCAATAATAAAAGATCGAACTTATGTAATATTTATTATCTCTTAAAAGGTCTATGGAGAAATTACTTTTTGCTGAGACCATTTTTCAGAAATTAGGAAGCTTTTTCCTTTCTTTGTTGGAATTTCAATGACAATATGAATCAATATATCCGAAATCTCAACATCTGAAAGTTTCTGCTGAAAGTTGAAATAATATATAGTACAAACTGAAGCATTTTTACGTTTAGATATTAAGTCTACGCTCATATCATCATTGAAGACCTGAAAATAAAGTTCAGGATCAAAGCAAACGCTAAATTAAGCAGAGCCAAACCAAATGCGAATGAAATTGGGCAAGAGCTGAGATGGGTATTTTTCCCCTTGTGTACATTTTAAATGGTTAGTCAACTCTATGCTAATTGTTTTAAAATCTCATCTTCATATAGATTGAAGAATGATGCTCATAGGCAGTGCATGAAGTTTTGAATAGCCAAACACCTTTTGGTTTTATTAGAAAATTTCTATCATTTTTTAATAGAATATTTTGTGAAATATTTCAAAAAATAGGCATAGAACTTGAGACGTAACAATTTAAGATACATTTTCGGTAGACTATTGGGAATTGTCGAGTTATATGTGAGCGGATTTGATAAAACTAAATCATCTTCAGTATCAAGATAACTGTATACGAGGAACACAATTTCAAGTTGTGCAAAATCTATATTTATTAAAATTCCAAGAAAATACGGGAGATGGTGCTACATTAACTTTTATCAGTGTCATCCGCTAAATGTGTTTTAAAATGCAACAATTTCAGAACAAAACTATTTTAGCCAGTTAAGCTACCGAGGCGTTCTCTTTCAATCCGAAATTTTAGGGGCTTTAAAGGAACAAGGCACTCGACCAGAAATCGAGGGATCCAGGTTCGGATGCCGGTCAAAACGAATGATTTTTACACTTTGAAATTGTTTCATTGTAATATATTTAGTGGACCAAATATTACCTTCAGGCTAATTAACCTAAGCATTTGGAAGAACTACTTGCTTAGAATCACGTTATGTTATTATCCTATGAAATACTCCCGGCTATCCATTACAGCTGCGAAACGACGCCATCCCCTAGATTAAGGAACTATTATTTGTGAAGAGACTTCATTTAGCAATGAAAAATAAAGGAAAGAGAGAAAAGTACTAAGTACTAATACGTCACCTGTCATATGCGCTTTATACTCCTCCTTGGCCATTATTGTTAAGTGAGAAATTACGATTAGAAAGAGTATACTATATTATATATTAGTATATTAGTATATTGTTATAATTACAAATATTACACACCTACCGTTTATAAAGAGAACTTTACTAATTGTTGCTGATAAAATCGGAAAAACATTCGAATAAAAAACATTTTTCTATTATTCTACGGGCTGAAGCCAGCTGAAACTAGGAAATACTCGTACATGATAGAAAATCAGATACAAATTTCATTCACCATATCTTACAAGGCAAAATGTCGCATTACAATGTGAAACGAATTTCTTCTCAATTCCTACTTCCCAAAAACTATTACTTTGGCACCGAGTTTTGAATTAAACATAGTCCCGTCATCGATTCGCCGAATAAGGGATGCGTGTCGTATATGTTCGGTTGTCCAAATATCTGTAAGAAGAGCTCTGACCCTACCCTGCAGTCGCTACTCCAGCGATTGCGAGGAAGGCGTGAGCTGAATAGGAGATGCGAGTTTTCAGGCAGATGCTAAAGAGATCAATGGACCTGACGAAAGGGACTTTTTGGGGAAGGAGATAGAGAGAGAGAGAGTGAGGGAGAGGGAAAGAGAGAAAGATGGAGTTGGAGGTGAATTTGAGTGAAAGAAGAGGGGTGCATTGAATAAATTGTTAGGGGAAGGCAATAAAAGGACAAGGCGCAGCAGCGTAAGAGCGAGAGAAGAGAATCCTAATGGAGATGACGAGAAGCGAGAGGAATGGTAGGGAGAGGAGAGCGATGGTGTGTTGGAAGAGTATCGAGCGAAAACAGTGGAGGAGGAGAGAGGAAGGATGGGTGGCGATGAAATAGAATGAGTGGAAAGTGACATTATGCACCGTACATTCCCAGCACATCCCTCGGGTTCAAGTAGTTCACGAGTGGGAACACTGCAGCTATGTCCCCATATTCCGCATTATTTTGTTCAGGATTCAGCGCAGGAAACGTTGCACGAGCGACATGCTGGCGGCAATCCCATTGGTTTTGACGAAACTCCGTTAGGAATCAAGGCTTTGCATAGAGAGAATCCAGTCGCAACTTTTTTTCCTCTTTGATGTATTCTTTGTGGGGGCTGCAGGAGAGCAATTGTCTCTCTCTCTCTCTCTCTTTAATTCGCTCCTTGTGGTTTTTCCTGAAATTTTATTCGATTATTTAGAGCTCCTGCCAATTTGTATCGATCAGGTGTAAAATATCGTCTAATTTTTTCAAAGTAAAAACAACATAATTTCATCGTCCGTTTTAGGAGCAAATAATTTAAAAAATTCTTCGGAAATGAATCGTCAAGATTTTATTTTCCTTCGAAGTGAAATGTGAAGCGCTGAAAATCATTATCAGCTTCATGATCTGGAAATGTTTTCTCTTCAGTTTGCTTTTCCTTGTTTTTTTAAATTATTTTTTGGGACATGTTGGCATTGTATCAGGATTTTTTTCAGACTCAGGTTATTCATTTGCATTTACTAGAAGAATAGTAGTTACAATACCCGCTGAAATTCAATTAAACCACTCCATATTTTTTGTGCTTACTGTGAGACTCGAGCATTTTAGTAAGAGATTGTCTGTCATATTAAATCTATTCAACACGCATACTATCAGAAAAACTATTTGTCTTCTAAAAAAAGTTATCATTAGGCGGTCTCTTGTCCAACTACATATCGTGGGGAAAGAAGTTATATTAACTATATAATCTTACCATCTTTTCTAAGCTTAACTCTAACTTTATTTAAGTTAACTCTCAAAACTTCATTCATGAAAAGCATTTTATTATTCCTCTATACGTTAGGGGATTCTAATTTGGATGCATGGGGAATTTTAACGATTCAGAAATATTTATTCGCTCAAATACAAGGAAAACATTAAAAGTAAACATCAAGGTCGCACGCTTATCAAGGAAGAAATACATGGTAAATAATAAAAAATATAATTTAATTATTGAACTATAGCTCTTGCAATCTTTATCTTACCTTGTGTTATCTAGAATGCAATTTAATATATATTTTTTCATGAGGGCTATTCAAAAAGGAGTAACCATAAACTTTTCATTTAATTGTGATAAAATTGTATGTCTTAGCTACGTGAGCTATATGATATATTTTCATTGATTTGAAGTATAGCGACAGCGGTGGCCGTTGCAATTTTAAAAATGTTCACTTTGCCTTCGTCGGCTTCTGATGATGGAAAATTACCCACCATAAGGTGTTTCTGCACATCGGGGAACAGAAAAGTCAGATGGGGCTGGTTTTGGACAATGGGTAGGATAAGAGTCACATATCCCATTAATTTTCGCGAAATATTGTACATTCTGATAAGCAGTGAACGTTTAGTCAAATTTCTAAAAGAATTAATTTAATTTTTTTGGAGTATATGTTTCCTTCATTGTTTATCTTCATACGTATGCCACAAAATCATATGCAAATGGCTGTATTTCTGACTAATGTTGTGAATTGGGTGTTGGTGAATTAGGTTTAATCTCGCTGTGCGCACCCAAGACTCAAAGTGAAAACATAGCACATCTGAAATGTAAAACATGGCCGAGGTAATGTGAAACCTGGGATGGCGGTGTCAAGATTACCATGGGAGCGGGAATGGAACGCAAATGCTTATCAGTGATGATGGCGGTAGGAAGCAAGAGAGAGGAAGGGGGCACAGTGAGTGGGGAGTGACCGAGTTGGAGGTGGAGAGGTGGCGCCGCCTCAGGATCGGGGATGATCGGCGGGTGAGGGCGATCGGGCTGAGGGTTCGGCCCGGGCGGTGGGCAGCGATGGCCCCACTAGGGCGGAGCAACCCCGCCCCGTCTCCCAGGCTCCACTACTCCGCTATGCAAATGCCCCCCATTTAGTTTGGGGTTCCAGTAGGGCGTGCACGGGGGCGTAATAGTGATGCCCCAGGGGTAGCAAGCGTTATCCTTCAAATTGAGTATTTTCCCGAGCATTTTTTTCTTCTCTGAAGCTTAATCGTGAAATGGGAAAGAAAAAAATACTGACGGTAACCATTCAGTGAGTAGTCATTTGTATTTAACCTTGATAAAGTTCGTCCATGGACGAAGTTCAGTTGTTCCGTCCTCTTTTGATCCATTTTTTCCTCGTGTCGTGTTCTTATTTGACCGCAAAACGAAACTAACCGGGCAAGTTGAGAATGCACGAGAGCGTATCGCGTAGACTTCATGAATTTTAACTGGGCTTGATTGATTTCAGTTTATTATTTTATAGCTAAGTAATTTTAATGTATGGATTCCAGTTTCGTTTTCAACCTATTCTTGAAGAGCTTTTAATGAACTCTTTTCAACTGGGAGTAATTTCTCAATCATAATTTGTGTAAACGTACATTATTAAATAAATTACACCTTGTCACTCTTTTAGGAAATGTTCTTTCGTGTTACACGAAACGTTAACAACATAAGGCTTTACACGGAACAATTTAATCTTTCTGAATAAATACTCCCTTTTCCATGAAATTCATATTCTTACGGAAAATGAACGGACCGGTGTTTTATGATTTCAATCATTTGAAATCAGGACTAATGGAAACGTTTCAATAAAGCGCTTATTGTCTCCAGGGTTTACCTTTTTCCCTTTAATAAGGCTTCCATCGGTGGAATTAGGGATTTATCCGCGTGTGGTACCTATATACTGTGGAGTTTACCGACTCGGGGGTAATATCGACTGATGGAAACTTTATAATTTCCTTGTATTGGTTATCTAAAACTTATAAGTATCTCCTCTTTTATAAAATGCTCATTAAATATGGATCTTTGAAATAATATGAAGCCAGCATTTTATAAAATGTCGTCCATTCTCTTTAGCTCTCCTTTCTCTTATCCACAATTGCTAGCTTAATCTTAACCTGGTAGTCAAGTACCAAAGAAAAATTTTCTCTTTTGTAAAATTTCCCAATTAACTACCTTGTCAACGTTATCGCTTTCATAATGGAAAAAAGTAATTATGGGTGGGAATCTGAAAGTTGACTTAATTTCTGCATGAAATTTTTTCATCACCAAAATCCTCGCTCTATGAACTATGATTTCTTTTGCTAACCCCCGTTCATAAATAAGGAAAGGGCCTTGGTTCTCAAAGTTTTCTCTAATGAAATTAAATCCCTGAGGGAGAAGGTAATAAAGTTTTCCTTTTCTCTTACGCCTCCTCGAGCCGTGTGGAGCTGAGCGACTCCGCAACCCTCACGTTCAGTGTGTGCTGCGGGTGGAGTAAGTTCTAGACGACCTCAAACTCTCTCTAGTCCTCGCCGCACCGTGCGCCGTGCCGTGGCGGAAGGGGGCGAAAGGCTACATGCTGCTCCCCACTTATTCAACCGGGCGTGCACGGTTTACTTGCTACAGCCGTGAAAACCGAGGATCCGCATTGGGGTATCCCAGGGAAATGCTTTGCTTCTCTCGACACGATCGCCCACGACATCGGCGGATGCCCGAAATCACTCAAACGGGACGTCGCTCTCGTCATTTCTGAAAGCGCCGACCACTTCCCCGACCGTTATCTAACCGGTTACCTCTCATGGACAACGTGAATGGGTCTCGTTCACAAACAATCGAAATACGTTGTCAGTCTTTCAAAGATACCGCTCATTTGGAAAATTCTGAACCAAATTTACTTGCATTGTGAAAAGTATGGGTTTTACAGCGTTGGCAAAAAAGTATTTCAATTTAGATCCTTCTTAGTGGAACTAACTCAACTTATGGGTTGTATTTTAGCTATGAGAAGTATGGCCCCTTTGGGAATATTTATTTTAGCTGTCTGACGAAAGAACGCGGGAGACAAAAGAAATATCTCCCACGTTATTTCTCTTATTTTGAGCAGAACGTCAATTAAGTACTGTTTGTATGTATCTGAATTAATGTTAATAATGCCTTATAACTAAGATAACGATGAACTAGATATTGTCACTTGATTTAAAATCAATCAAAAATAACATTCACGCTGTACGCGTACATAGCGTGTTTATTCAACCATGCAGCCAAAAACCTTATTATGGGAAGGTACAAAAATCGATTCTAGTCTAACTTGCGCGTATCAGCCACTCATATTTTCAAATTCTCTTTATATTTTACAATCGCTTTGTGTTTAATGTGGTAAAGTGGCAATCAACAATGAAACTTAAGGTCTTTGTCTTTTACAGATATTTTTATCAGAAAAAGTCATACTTTGAGCTTATCATTTCAGATAATTTCAATCGTTTTCCAAAACGAAGATCGCTAATAATTATAAGTTTGGTTTATATTAAAGTGAAATGAGTAATGAGTGAAAAGAATGTATCCCAAGCCGATCCCTAAAAATAGCTTGGAAACATTTTGGGAAAACGCTTTTGAAGATATTGTACTGAAGTATTACGGTCATGAACGGGGAACCTAGAAAAAATGTTAAAATTGATTTTTTCGATGGGAACGTGAGAGGTAAATATGGATTTTAGCATACCTATAGGTACGTTTCTTTTGTATGAATTTAATTTTCCACAACCTCATTTTAATCGACCGAACGTGTGAGATTCGGCAGACGATGTGTTCCAATTTCTTTTCAATTATAACGCGCTGAACCGTCCGAAGGTTCAATATGATACAAACGGCTCTCGAAATTCAAAAACCATACCTTATGGAACTTATACCTGTACAAGGCTAAAAAATGAATATTTGCTCCATATCACTCTCCCTTTTCATGCCGCTGCAATTTCACATCTGCATATCCTACGCTTGGGATTATTTTCTGAGTACTTGTAACATAAACAATTCATTTTGTTGTGAAAGCTCCTCTCCTTCAAAAACAGTTTTTACTTGTTATTTTTACCCTAATACAATCAATCAACTGTAAGCATTCATGTATTGCCCTCCGGTTCTTTATCAAATGAACTGCATTTCGCGGTGAAAGTAAAATTGTTTGAGAACAATTATTTTTATTAAAATTATTGGAATTCAAAGATTTAAACATCGGAATGTGTCATTTTATTATCAGTGAACATGAAAGTTTGATATAACCTTGTAATCTTATGGGATAATGTAATCAGTAGTTATCAGATTAAAATTATTAGAGATTTAATTTCAATTCAATGTTTCAAAAAAATTATGAAATGATAATTTTTTGTGATAGCCCTAACAAATTGAATGAATTTTTAATGAGCTTTTAATTTTAGTCCATAGGTATTTTTTCCTTTTTATTTGTGCCAACAGCTATCGCCTTATATTGCTAAGAATACGGAACGTATTTTTGCTGAAAGCAACTATAATTATTTAAAATTTTCAATGCGTAAGGGTTTTGTCAAGAGTCAGCAATTAATTTCGAATAGAGTAGTTCCATTGATATATTCATACGTACTCCAAATTGGAAAATATTTAAGTTTGAAGGTATTTCCTTTGCTAAAATTTTGTTAAATGGCGAACTACTCTATTTTTCTGAACTTTAACTGATAAGTTAAGATCATTTTTTCGTTCTCCGGTTCCAAAAATAATTTTTCTACAATGTCATTTCTGCATAACTTGTAGCATAAAACGGTATGTTTAGCGCATATTTCATGTCTGAAAGAAGAAAATATAAGGGTCTCCGTTTTTTCATCCCCTACGCTCTTAATCTACTCCCTGTTTTTGGAGATATCCTGTTCAATCATTCTTTTCGAGACCGTGTTAGAATTAATGTAGTTTATGGATACTGGAATAAGCATTTATAAACAATCACACAGTGGGTATTTAAAGTCTGCACAATAGTTCCATTTATTCTATCTTGGTCGTTTTTTTTAGACCTTTGGATGGCAGAAGAGATATTCCATTACGTGCTCGTGAGCAAGAAATAAATTTGACCATTTGATATATATGAGGCAAATTGTACCTGTCGAATTTCTTTTCGTCGTGTTGAAATGCGTTTAAAATTCTTCATATTTCATTTCAAGATTTCCTTTCACCGTTGGGTTTCTTTAATTTTCATTTCCTTTTCTGTCTTACTATATACAATTATTTTTCGTTTTATCTCTCAGTTCTCCTATTGGGATCATATCTGGGGAATTGTCTCCACTCTGAGGTTTCAATGAATCATATCTTCTCCTGGGTATTGTTTTTAATTTTTTTCCTTTCTTTCTGTAATATTTTCTCCAGCAGCAGCAACATCCTTTTTCTCTCCTATCGCTGAAATACGCTTTAATATTAATTAACCACCTTACTAGATTTGATGGCTTTTGTCCAAACGCAGTTGACAGAGACCAATCAAATCAAATGTATCCCAATGTGTGCCAATGTATAAAATTTTGAAAGCGTCAGTAAATATCAGGAAAAAATATTTTAAGGCAGTAAATATGCATTATAAGTTAGTAGGATTGGAAAATGGAAAATTTTCATCATAGAAACTTCACTCTCTGGACAGTGCACTGTGTGATCTGTGGCCAGCTTCTGATTAGAGCTTTGGCTTAAATGAATAAGCCTATACCACTTATACTCCAGAGATATAAGTATATTACCGTTGCTAATTTATTGCCATTCCAATATTATTGTTGCAAAGACATAATATAGTGTAGTAGAAAAAAAGATAAATTTTATGGGGCCACTGTTCCACACTGATTTGTTTGAGCATTGCTTTATCTCAATTTTATAATTTTTATTCAAAGTTACAGATTAATACGTCAACGGAAGCAATGGTTTTAATTAGTGGGAGATATTCTTAAAATGCTGTCTCTATGACATCTTTATTTGCTCATACTCTGAAGAGTTACCATAATACATTGTATCCGTTTTTCAACCATTTGAAATGTAATACATATTCATGTAGCCTTCCAGAAGTGGTGAGTGACGCTTTCAGTCCCAGGGCGTTTTACGCTGTTCATTGACTGCTAACCACGAGCGCACCCCGTCAACATAGATTCTCATTATGTTTCGCTCATGAGTAGCGATAAAACCCGTTGATGAAGGCGTTGGTCGTTACTCGGCTTTAATTCAAACAAATCCCAAACCGTCTCTACACGTTGTTATGCCTCCAGACACTTCCCAAGTAATGTCCAACGTCTATGCCTTACAGAAGGTAGGCACCGTCGTTGAGGGTGCCATTTCCCTCTTGAAACGGGGGAAGTGGCCAATCGGTGGCTTTAATCAACTCACGTCAAGCCAAATGCGCCTCCTTTCTATGTCACCGGCAATTCCTTTGACACTTCAAGAGGCCTCCGATAGCCGATTGTTTAGGGCATCTCTCTTTCCCTTGAGATTCCCTATTCTTCTACTCAGTTGAGCAAACAGTACCCTCGTTATCTAGCGTTGGTTCGCCGGCCCTCCCTCATCCTCCTCAAACACCCCATCTCTCCCCTTTCGCCCCACCTCCTCGCGTCCCTTCCTCGGCGCCTCGGCCAATACCGCCGCTGCTGCTGTCTACGGTGGCGATGATTGCAATATGAACCCGGGACCGCTCTCCGTTTCCACCCGCTTACTTTTTATTTCCCCACCGAACAACTTTTATTCCCAATCGCCCTTTTGATTCCGTCCACCCTTCAATGGACGAGAACGGGAGTCGCTCCATGTCGTCCCTTTTAAGGTCTCCTCTTCGAATGCGCCATATCTCTGCGTTACGCGTGAGGGGCTTCAGAGGATGTTTCGGCGAATTTGAGAGAAATTGGCAATTTTCGTGGTAAAATGAAAAAGAGTATTAAGTGCGCGCTTACATTCCAGCTATTAATTCCAGGGTCCAATTTATTTTTCTATTTTGTAGAATAGTGAGACTCAAAAGGTCTGTTACGATCGGGAAGTGATCACAACAGGCATTAATAGAGACCGGAAATTAACTCCAAAACTATTAGGGTTTGAAATTTTGTGTCAGTCTTAAGGATTGTGCCAGGTGGGTGGCTATTATTTCCGCGTACACTCTTAAATATAAACTCTGATACTGTAAATATTAATTTGAAATTCAGTTCACTCACTTTAAATACTTGTACTTTACTACACCCTGCCATATACAAAACCCCGGGTGGATGCATACAGTTCCGCAAAATATTGCTGAGCATCAATTAACGGTTTCATTAGAACAAGCATGAATATAAAAACATTAATACCGTAATTCCATATTTGTAGTTTTTACCTCTGTAAATTAAATTTATCAAAATTTAAATTTTTTCATGAGAGTTTTTTAATATTTTGTCACCTCTTGCTCATTTTCCAACCCCGATTCCTTTTTTAATCTTCGTTGTACATATTTGCAACTAAGTTTGGAAAAGAGTGATAGTGTCCCTAAAGTTATCAGCAAAAGCGTTCTCTCGAGAATATAGGGCTGTGACACGTGTTTTCCCAACCCATCCGAGCGCCCGCATCGTCACTCCCGATGGCATTTTCCCACGACTCTCCCGTTTCCCATCCGTCTCAAACCTACTCTACTTTCTATCCCTGCACATTAGTCTCTGGAAAGCCTCACCCTGCGCTCTGGGTGTTTGTCGTGCCCATCAGATTAAAGGGAAAATAAAACCACACCTTCTGCCCTTACCACAGAAAAGTAATCTAATATTCCTCGAGCTATCTTGAAAAGTTTTACCTCGTCTTCCAGTCACCAGATTGATAAATGTTCCTCGTCGTAATTTAAATCTCCTTTTTTTAGTTCAAATGAATATTGGTGGTAAGAAACTTTTGTGTTTCAAGAAAGTAATCGTTTTAGTACAGCTTAAGGATTGATGACAGATGTAGTTCCTAGTTTTCATTGAACGCTAAAAATTATATTCATTTCGTAAACGGCCTACTTCCATTATTTTTCGTTTTTTCTATCATTAGAATAATACATATTTGCGACCATGGAATTATTTTCCTCACCCTTGAAGGGAGTTGGGAAAATAAAAAGATCCAATAGTTTTGTGTAATTTTAGGGAATGCAGAATATATGTTCTGCATTCCCTAAAATATGTACATGTATAATATATATTATGCACACACATATTTTTTAAACCTTCACTTGGATTTTAGAGATGACTTAAAACTGTTAATGCTGTTCCTTGATTTTTATTGAATTTTACAGGCAAAAAATTATACCGATGGTTTTACGTGTGTTCATTTTTTCACGAAAAGTATTGTTTTTATGTTCAAATATATAAAAATACAGCAACCATGACGCTGAAGATATTATACTGTAATTATTATTACCATAAACACATAAAATGCTAGCTAAATCAGTATCATGCTCTTCCTCTGACTGCTTTTCATTTTTTTTGCATAGGCATATCTTAATCACTTTGGTTTCTGTAACCCCTACAATAGGTTTTTAACAGTTTTAAATTATTCCATGGGTTTATCGGCTTTAAGATTCCATTAATTTAAATCAGGATACATACAGCAATATTTTCACACCCCATAATGTCCTTGTGCAAATTTATTTTATGTTTGCGTATGTTAAGTTTTATTTGTAACTGTAACGACGCATATTTACAAACATGCATGATTTTTAATGGTACCAAATTGTACTGCGAGCAATTAACCTCGAAACTGCCAAATCCTTCCCCTTTCGTCCATTTGACTCACTCTCGTTCGTCTTCTCTTCAGTGCTCGAAACAAACGAATGTGTTAGAGTCAAGGAAGATAAATAAGGCCTTTTGTTCCCTATGGAGACGTTACTTTGCCGTGTTCTGAGTAGATTTCATCCGTAGATTTAAAGGATTACATGGTTTTATGTTCCGAAGTCACCGCTTCTGTTCCTGTCCATCGCCCATTGTTTCATTGCCAGCTGTTGCATTTTTTTACTTCCGCTACAACCATGTATTCTCTCGCTCCCTCCTAATCCCGATATCAAGCTGACGTGAAAGAAAGCTTCCATGTTCATTTGTTAATTGGATTCACAGGTTCCCCGCGGATCGATTCGGTGGTGACCCACGAAATTATTTCGCTCGTATTCTTCAATTTCAGGCCCACACTGCTGTGGTAGTGGAAGTCGTGCTTTTGAAGTCTGCGAACGCTCTTTATACGCTCATTGAGTTATTTAATTTCAGTAATGCTTCTCAGGTCGGAGTGTTTTACTGTTTACCCTTCATACGGTACGTGATGAGTTAGTGGCACGTGCGGACAAAAATAAATAGGTACCTTTAAAATTATGTAAAAATTAATTAATAAGTCTTAGTCTCGAGAGAATTATCAAATCAATTCAGTAATATACTGCTTAGTTTTTAGAGTTTGGAAATATTTTCCTTTGAAGGCTCCATGGAGTAATGATTATTTACTTATTTAAGTATTTGTTCTACGATGCTGTAGATATGCATTATAATTTTAATCTTAAATAAGAACCCATTTCTTATAAGCATTCACATCTCCTTTTGAACCATGTTTAGTAGACGTGTATGAAGCATTTGAAGCACAGTATAGTCTATAGTCATTCCTATCATCAAGAAGTCCGAAAATATTTCCTTTGATGAATATATTCCATTTTAACTTTCTGCTGCGATGTTACTCTGAGAATGATTCCTTCTTACGACGTGTCAGCCTCTCACGATGCGGCTGAACGACGACCACAAGCATTCATTCCGTTCTAATGACTTCGAAAGGGGGAGAGTTTGGTCTTTACTCTTCATTAGAGCTCCACATTGTTCTTCCCTCGCCATTACCTTTGACAGGAGTCAACTTCTACTTCTGTTCCCTCTAATTTAGAAATATCTATCTTCGTTAACTCGACCTGTGAATTTTATGGACTTGCAGGGAATGAATTTTCTTTCCGTAATCGAATCCTCTTATTCCGATGCTATAAACTTCCTCACGGTGGTTTCTCTTCGACTACAGTAATTATTTAATTGATAGTTATTTCCAAGTATCTTCCTCCCTCTCTCAATATTCTACTTCATACAATAGATGCCGCTCGTAAGAAAGTTAAATGAGTATTCTCATTTTTTTGATTACTTACTTCAACAATATTTTCCCTATCAAATTATTGACAGAAATATGTTTTTATTAATATTTGACCATCCAAATGTTTGCATTTTCTCAAAAAATTTAAAACAAATAATATTCTTTGAAATAAACTGTAAAATTAGGTTCTAAATGATTGTTGCAGTATATCTTAGTTACTCTTCAAAGCTGAAAACATGAATTATCAAAACGGAAGTTAAATTATCGAGTGATGAATCCAAGCAAAATTAGTTCCTAATTAAACTAATCCAATGATATGTTTGACGGTTATTTGACTGAATATTATGATCAACGCTAGTGATTACTTAGCAAGAAATGATACCTTGATTCAGGGGAGAATTTTAAGATAATTCATACGGTCCGTGCGTGAAGAAAATATTGGAATTTTGGGTCCATTCGTTCGTCACATTCTATATACTTGTAAATGTAAAAAAAACCTAATTGTTGGAAAAAGAAAGTTTTTTTTAGTATTCTTAATGGTGTTAATTAATCTATAAAAATACAAAAAAGAATAGCCTTATTTTTGCAAATAAGAAAGAATCTAATGATTGATCGAAAAGTGTATCCACTTCTTGATGGTATCAAGAAAGTTAACTTGGTTATTTTAAATTTAAAAACAATTTATAACACATGATGACTGCCGCGTTTGAGCAAGCTTATTTTCTTCTAAAAGATTTCATACTGCATTCCTAGGGTGAACCTGAGGTGGCCTTAGGAAATGATAGGCAAAATAATTAATGAAAATAATTTACAGATTCTGTAAATTGAGAAGCAAGCCATATGCTTTGACCTTTTTGCAAATATTCAACGCTTTAATAGGATAAATTGGCACAAAAACTGCAAATCTCCATACAATAAGGCAATTATTGCACCTTAGCACATTGAGATCATTCAAATAAACCTAACGCATAAATAAAGAGAATTCATTTCTCGCACGATCGTAAATTTCTTTATTTGGAATTGCGATGTCATATAGCTAGTGGAGCCCATTAAACTTCCAATTCATTCCCCGCGCACGTTTGTTATAGCTGTCGTTAATTACATTCAAATCTGCTCGAACGGAACGTAGGACGGAAATGGTGCGGATGCTAGGTGGTAAATTTCAAATTTCCCTTGATTACGGTAGAAGGTCCTTTAATTAAAAACGTTTATTAACTCACCCAATTTTCCGTCCACATTTGAATGCTCGGTGACTCGCATCGAAATGTCGTGTCAATCCGCATTCAACCTCACATACTCGCAATTTGAATTAATCAATTCTCATTCCGCATTATATTCAACAGAAAAAAACGGTAAAATATAACGTTTGAAAAACCAGAGATGAATTTAATAAAATTGTCAAAGATTTTAAGAAGAAAGGAGCGCATTGTCATTTTAAATTTTTATGCATGGACCGCAGACATTTGCGTCGACGAAACTATTAATTTGATGAGAAACTTAGTTGGAAGGACCGAATTTGGATGGTCGCAGTCCACCACAATTGGTAGGGATGATGGCCACAGGTCATTCAGCCTGGGGGCGACGGACCTGGACTCATTTTCGACTTTTTTTGTCCCCTCCCCCTGGGCATCGAACACAATTCCCACGACTTCAAATCAATGACGGTGGGACAAGCGGTGCAAGTGCAACACGTTGCCCCTTTTTTTCCACCCCTATAAACGCACCTTTTCCGGAACAAAAGTTCCCTCGGTCGTTGCCCGGGTGGCGGGAACCCTGTCACCCCGCAGCCGCCGCCTCGAGCGTCCCCTGCCGAGCGCGCGCCTCCTCTTCCTCCGCTGCTCCTCGGCGCCTCCTCGCGTGCTCCACTCGCAGCCTCTACCGTCTCACCCGCCGCTCTCTCTCGACCTCGGTCGACGAGTAACCGCCTCGACGCCTAGCTCAGCGCCGGCGACTAGCAGACGGACCCCCGGCACACGCACGCACCTCTCACCCCGTCGCCCCCTGGACCCCTCCCCACCCGCCGAATCCCACCCACCGCGCGCCGGTTTCCCAGATCTCTGCTCTCTCCCCCCTCCCCGTCTTTTTACACCCACCCCCGGACTCGCTCCCTCCCCGGCCGAGTTCATCCCCCATCCCAGCATCACCGCCTCTCCCCACCCCCACTGTTTCCACCCTGCTCTCATCCCACCTCTCCATTCCCTCCTCCTTCTCGCCGTTTCCTCCCCGCTTCCTCTCTCTCCTACTCGCTCCTCCACACAAAACATCTCCCCATAACTTCCTCACAAGCCCTCTGGGCACCTCCGGTTCGTCGTGTGCTAACTTCTTATCGTCTCCACCCCTTGCCTCCTTCGGCGCACCACTCTCTTGCCCGCTCTCTTCCTCCTGCCCTCGCCGTTTCCTCGTTAACTTCTTCTCTCATCATTTCACCTCGATTCCGGAGGGTGCACCGTGCCGCGATACCACCCCACTTGTCTCTTTCTCTCATCCCGAGGCCATCCCTTCACCCCGCTAAACTTCCCTCACCGGCTCCCACTCTTGAATCACTCTCTCTCCTCCGTCATTCATCATCAGCATATACGTATACTCCCCACTTTCATCTCTCCGTTTTCCTTCGCTCCTTTTCCAGCTGCTCACGCACTTGTCCCAACGCTCCCAACCCGTACCTCAACCCCCCCCGCGACCTGCGGGGCGCGTCCGACACCCCTATTATCCTCTTCCCATCGCTCCCACACCCCCTTTCGCCCCGCACCCGTCCCCTGTCCCGATCCAACTTCCCCGCCACCCCTTCCCTCCCCTTTCTCTCAACCCTCCCCCCTCTTTCTCGTCCGTCCACCACCCCTCTCCCCCCTCAATCGATTGTCCCATCCCATCCTTCCCTGGCAACCCTTTCCTCCTCCTCCTTCTCTGCACAGACCCTCCAACAGCTCCGCCACCTGGCGGCGGGTGGTGTAAACTCGGTGGCATCGTGCGCTCTCGAGCATCTCTTTCGCCCTTTTTCCCTTGTTCGCCAGGAAATATTGTCTTCCTTTGAGGGCGGTGAGAGATCAAAGGAAAATTTCATGACGGGTGTTCTGGGTGTCTGTCTCCCTCTCGTTTTATTCCCATCCCTCGGGAAGGGTGCCATCGGCCATGTGGAGTTCGGTCCCGTTCGCTATTTATCTTGAACTTTGAAAGTTTTCCGAATTACGCAGTACGTCAGCTTAAAAAAGTAATGTTCAAAAGTCACCGGGGGAAGTGTTGGGACTATCGCTTCGGATTTAAATTGCGACGTAGGTGGGAGTTTTTTCGTTTCCTTTTTCAAAATTATCTGAACCTCATTCTGTCTGCACTTAATGGGGCTCTGTGTGAAAGGCGCGGCTCATTTTAGTCGTTTCTGGTGGGCTTGAGTGGTTTCCGATTTTGTTCGCCCGGTTGTTCCGAAAGTTATTTATTCAGCTTATTTACTCAAGAGTTTCAAGCTCTTCCAGAATATGCAATTGGGAAGAGTAAATCTGAGCAAACATTGTTTACCTGAAATTGGATTTTATGGATTGTTTGCAGAGGATGTTGAGTTACCCATAACTTAATATTTACTAGACTTTTTATGGGAGTTTTTTTATTATTTGGGAAAACTAACTTTTGCAGTCTCTCGGATTACAGCTTTGTTTACCTTATTTAGAACTTTGGAACATTTGGTTTTTGAAATACTGAATAAATCATTGTAAGTTGAGTACCATTAGTTCAACAGTGTTATTTTTCTTTTAGGAAAGTATTTTGAATGTAAATCAAAGAAAATACTTCGCCAGAACGTAAAACAAAATTACAACCTCCAGGCGAAAAGGTTTCATTCGAGATTATTTCTTGACGGAAGCTATTTATGTTTATCCATCACTGCAAAATGAGAACTTTTGAGTCTCAGTTTTTATAGAAGCATTTGAAAAAGTTCATTCCAAATTCTGAAGCTATTGGAGATCTGTTATCAAGGCATTATATTTTTCAACAAGAGTTATTTTTTAACAAATAAATTTCAAGGGGGCCATTATTCTATTTCAATTCACTTCAATGTTGTTGAATAGCATACTTCACCCTCATTTTCCTCTAATAAACGCATTTTCCCCGACAGAACGCTGAACCATAATGGTAATTAAATAATCCATATTAAATTATGGCTATAAAAGGACAACACCATTAATTATTTGTGGATATTGTGCGTTCTACACTCAGAGTAATATTTCTCGTTTGTGTTTTAACAACATATATTTAAACAGTAGAAAATTACAGTGCCACCCTAATGGAATAATATTATAATATTCTTTCCATTAAACCTTTGATTTTTGGTTTCCATTTATCAATTCATGCAGCCTTTTCACACTCCTAATCCCATAAACAAGAACTCATTGCTTGTATTACCCGTGTCATCCAGGACCTAAGAGTATTTACTTTTCTTTGATCGTTAAAAAAAATGATTCGTGCGAACGCAATAGGTTTTTAAGGAGCAATACTGAGACATATCAAACGAAAATATCGTAAAATGGTGTTCTGAAATTTACGAGTTGTCCGCTTTGAAACTTATTCCAACGGTAAGGAGAAATAGATAAGATAAAGACGGAATACTGTAGCTGAGGAAGAATCACTTGGCTTCGTGCCGCAAAAAGGAACGAATTTATTTCTCAATTGATTTAAAACCTCCTGCGTTCGGCATGAGCAATCCCTTGAAAGTAGGATTTATTTGCGATAAAGCCGTAAGGAATCTACATCTTTGAGCTTTCTAACTCCGTGTCAGATGAGGAAGTGTAATACGTTAACTTTGCGATCAAAACTGACAGAATATTTTATACAAATTTACCTGACAAAGGACCCTGTCAATAACATGAGCTTAAGGATGGGAACAGCAAGGGGAAAGAACATGAGTGAGGCTCAGAAGATAACACAGCGTGCATAAGCTAGAAAAATCGGCATTGCACGTTCACCATCCATCGAATTCTTTTCCATAGATTATCCGTTTGGTTCTTTTTCTTTTGCCATCGAAAAATTTTCAGCTACTCCCTGTGGCATTCGGCCGCAGAAATTCCCTCAGAAATGTTACTATCCTTGGGCACCTCTGTCCTTAGTACCAAACTTTAGAAGATATTAATGAAGTGTTCATTAGACACTGTTACCAGTAGCAAAATAAGCATTTCAGCTTAAAATTATATCGTTTCTGCATTATTTTTTTCTACGCCGAAAGTAAGAGTCTTAAAATCATTTTTCATTGCGTCAGTCCTCCAATTATGGTTTCCAAGACCTTTTACTTTCCTGATAATGGGCGCCAATAGTTAAGCTCCCTAGCACGATCATATAAATCGTAACTAACTTACAGTTTCCTAAAATTTCCAGCACAAATGTCGGCCTCAAATAATGTGCCACGCCACGTACAACCCTAGGGTCACTGCATACCACCATTGGTATGCAGTGGTGCTATGACCAATCACGCAAATGACGAGTATATCAAATATATGTTCCTTGATGTCCGTAATTTTAAGTCAAGAAATTGCCTACACACTGGTATAAGATTTCAGTTGAAAGTAGTCCTTCTGTTCTACTGTCCTATAAGTTTACATTTGCTCCACCGAAAGCAATAATTCCTTAACATAGTCTTCTCGCAATTATCAGATTATATGCATTATTATAATCTGTAATGTATCTTTTACTGATAGACAGGAGTGAGAGGTGGATGGATGGGTGGAGGAGAACTCACTTGAGGAATTAGTTTTCCGCGTCGATTTGACACAGAGAGTCCGCACATAGACACTCTCATGCGACAGACAGTCCCATTATAATTTTCTCATCTATTCTAAACACTAAACGAAGTGCATATTGAAAAATAAGATGCAAAGGTGAAATAAATAATTTAATATTATTGTTAATTATTGATATTATTTGAACAGAAGCACTGTTTAAAAAATATGCATGGTCTTTATTTTTTAATTAAAGCATATTTTTTTGCACTCTCTACGTTCGGGTCATTTAAAAGTTGAGTGATTTTGTTTCCGATGAAACCCTTTCCATCCAGTTCTTTCTGGATTTTTGAGCATTAGGATCAACCTGGGCTAGAGTTCGTTAGCGATCAATCCGTGTCAACTATTCTATAATCTAATGCTTCTGTGGAGGCAGGAGCACAATTGACGCAGGTGACCTCTTTTAATTGATCAACTTATTTCATTGACGTTGTCCATGATCTCGGTTTCCTTCCCCAAGGCTTAATGCAATGAAATAAACATTCAATACCGTCAGATTCTCAGTGAATAATGCATCAAGGGATTCGCATCATGTGCCTCCGGCGTACGGAAGTATTTTCGTGAACCCATTCGAGACTATTTATGCGCGACAATTTGCGACTGCGAACACACGTGCCGTGCTCGTCCGATAGCCTGCTGCAAACGTGCCTCGGAGGTAATCGTAGTCAGACGGTCGAGTGGAATTTCTCTTTTTCCCTGGACGTTCGGGTCGGTCTAAAGAATCTATCATTTTAAAATGAAAAATTCAGTATCAGTACAGTGGATGCATTCACTACTGTGGATGCATTCAGTACTGTGGATCATTTCCTCGGTAGGCTGTTCGTCTCACAATAATATATTTTCCTTATCAAAGCGAATTAATAATACCTATCAGATATATACATCGATTATACGGAAACACTCACACGAGCAGTATAATATTGGGAAGGCACAATAGAACACAAATAAAATAGTAACACTTAAAAGGACACTCACACGGTAAATTGTTTAAGCTTTCAGCCTTCTCCGAGGCCTTCTTCAAGTAAGACTCAGTGTTTTAAGTGTTAATATTTTATTTGTGTTCTATTGTGCCGTCCCAAAATATATATATATATATATATATATATATATATATATATATATATATATATATATATATATATATAGTATATTGGGACGGCACGTGAAGAAGGGAAAAATATTCCCAGTTTGTTTGTTTCGATGAAAGGAATTTTTTTAATAAAAAATATATATATAGGGTGGGCAACATAACTTATTTTTTTAGTTATGTTTTCGCACCCTGTATAAACCATAAACACAGTAATCAACCCGAAGGTCGGTTTGTTAGTTGATGGTAGAGTTCACCTAGTACTAAGCCCAATGGTGTGTGAAATTCACAAATCAGGGTAGGGGGGGCAGTTCCTTTCTCTGTGCCAGTTACAGTTTCCTAGGAAGATCTGGAATCCGAAAAATCACATAGCTTGTGTGGAGCTGCCGGTGCTCAGAGAGGCTTGCCCGGGAATTGAGCCCGGGCTCTCCGGTCAGCAGCCCAACTTTCTACCCTTGGACTACCGCAACCCATATCTATATTTTTACATCATGCTTACAATTTCTGTGGGTCATGTACTTGTTCCCCTATTTTAGAATACATAGTGGGATATCTGTATACGCGAGAAAATTATTTTTTTAATTAAAAATTAAATAAAAAAGAAATCTTGCAATTACTAGATATCGCCGCGCTAATTCTGTACTCTAGTTATTTCCATTTCGTATTTAGCTAGTAGGAAACTTTTGTTTTTACTTTTTATTGTATCCAGCTTTATACAATTATGGATCCACAAGTTCAGTATCCCATGAAGTTCTTACCACATATCGCTTAAAAATGCTGAAATTTCCGGAATTAATGATAGAAGTAAGCGTACAATAGGACAGGGGAAGTCAGTAGTTAGATTATAATTCTAGTTCTGGTCATTATGCATCTAAACATTCCTTATAGCTACGAATTCCCATGTTTAACATTAAAATTCTAGGAAAAAGAGTTTCTAAATCGACAATTACAGGTCTATGTATGTCTATTTTCAGGAGTAAAAGAGATATTCTTGGATGACATTGAAAGCAATACGGATGTAGTGACAACAAGCATTGAAAAGGATAACAATGGAGAGAGTATTAGGACTGCAACGACAGTGTTATACCTTTAGAAGATAATGACGATCATAATCTGTGTACCAAATTACTCCAAAAATACTTGAGTTTTAATAAAGATATTTTTCACTTGCCTATGCAGCATATTTTTGTCCACTGTAGGTGAAACGTAGTCGACCGTTGACCGAATGATTTTGCTTTTAACTGTAGATGCTAGCAAACTGAAATTATCTGGGTACGTACTTAGTTTATCTGAGAAAGGACACGTGCGCCACGTATGCTTTTTGCGATGACCTGGACATCTCGGCCTCCCGCTTTCCTGATAGCACGATTTTGCATGCTGTCGGGATTAATGCAAGACGAGTCACCCCCACCTGTCCAACAACCCTTCGGGTCGATAACTATGAAGATGCCAACTCGGTCAGCTCGGTGAGTAATGCGCTCCCGGCCAACTTGAAAGTCGGTGGTTGAAGTCTCGATCTACAAGTGAATGCCACGTTGTTATGCGAAGTATCATATTGCTAATGAAGTCACATGATCTCAGCCTTCGATGATCCTAAAAATCCGACTCACTGCTAATAATAACTCTATCTAATTCCACGCTTTGAAATAATTTTATTGTGGATGGGTATAGAAGTAATGATGACTTTTGGAGAACTCAATCTAGTGTAAAAAGGAAGCCACGTGGCTGGAGAGATATTCATTTTAAGTTTTGTCTTGAACTTGAAAATTTTTCTTTTTTTGGATATTAAGACATATAATTAGTGAGTAGAGAGGACGTCCATGATTCAAACACAGTATATAAAAGGCTAACCAATCAGTCTCACTTCCACTTATCTTTTTGACTCGTTAATTCATCCCGAATGATCATCAGATAAATAAAAAGTTTAGCCTATTAATTATAATTGAAGACCTTCCACGAATGTCTACGTATTGATTCCTTCACTCGCCAGCTCGGTTAGACTGGTGGATAACGCTCTCCCCTGCTAACTTAAAGGTCCCGGGTTCGAGCTCCGACTCTTGCATGGGTGCTGTGTCAATTCTGGTGTTTCGACTCCTGGAATATCTGATGACAAGCTAAAGTTGAAACCTGAAGCAAAAAATAAACTTGATCACTTTCTTTTCTGCTATTTAAGTATTTCAATTTTATTTTGAAAGAGTGCTAGCTCTCCCGAATTCAATGCCTATTTTCTGTACAGATTTCCGGCAACGACTCTCTATAATTTCTTGGATACTTTTCAACTTTATTCACTTTAAGCATTTTGAATATGGGCACAGCAGTTGGAACACTAATATCTAAGTTAACTGTCTCGGCTAAGTGATTCGCATTTCGGGAAGTTGAGAGCACATTTCTTACCCCTTACCATGATGAGACTTTAGGGACTTAGCGTAGTGGGATGGAACGTACGATGCGTCTTTTGGGACTGTTTGCTATTCTCTCAACCCCAGAAAGTTTTTATTGCCCTTCCACCGATCAATATAACTGGATGTTCTCTGGAAGTTCCATTAATTTGTCTTAAAACCGTCTTAATTATCATCGTAACTGTTCTCACCCTCCTAACACCCTCAATCTACTGAAATAATTTAGCTAAACGTTTAAACCAAAAGATTTTGTTGCTAATTTGTATAGTTTTACTTTGAGAGACATATGTATATTTCACCCAAAAAATAATTAAATATTGATTGCCATAATTATGTTGAAAATTTATTAAGGCTCGATTTCATGAAAATGTATTCGTTACTCTTAATCTCTCCTTAACGTTACTGTAGCGCCTATTATTTTCATAGAGCCATTCGCTACAAAATTCACTGTTACATTGGGCACATAATTGCCCTTCACTGTTAGGCTGTGCGTGTTATCAGATATTTTGTTACTTGAAAATGTCGAGTTAATCATTTCTGTAATGCCATTGTGTACGACGTGTTTTTCTTTACTCATTCTTACATATTAATCATCATCATGCTGATTTTATTATATCATTATTTAAAAACATTATTCCCATTTCTTGTGATCAAATTGTGTACGTTAACGCTAACGCTCACGTGTAATTGCTCTAGAAGTGTTTATATACAAAATTTTATGAATCTTTTTCTGATACCCTTTCGAATTGTATCAGTATTAAATTTACCTATTGAAAGAGAAAATTAAGGAATAAAAGCAACTGCTCTAAAATTTGATGGACTTTTATATTTTCTAAAAAAGTAAGAATATAATCAAATTTGGATAAATTAGCGAAATTATTAAGCCATGGATTAAGAAGCTAATTAAAATAAATATATTTGATTAAAGATAATGGTGGAACTTATTTATTTAAGTTGATGGAAAAAATCACTTTATCAACAGCAATGAGAGTCGGAATCTATGTAACGCTAAGTCCAAATTTTGAAGGTGATTTAAAATACTTTTCTTTTCTCTACTGAGCAAGGCATTGCAATTCTTTAATGGTACCCAAACGAGAACTCTCTCACAACGACGTGGTTGTTAATCAACAGCGATTTACCCCGAAGATACCCGTGTTTATCTCCTCTGGTGGGCTCCTCTATATACATTGTGTATAAAGGGCTTCCAAAGAAAAGGTAGCTCCACTGAGTAGGTTTGAAGGTGCCGCGTGGTTTCGAAATGTCCCTAGAAGAATTTTCTTAAGGTCGTGGAATTCAGCACCGAGTTCACCGAGAGAGTATTTCCAGTGGAGACAGCCGGCGACGGAAATACGATCATTTTGAGAGATACAGAGCATAAAGAAGAAGGTACTCGTATCATCAACTACATTCTTATCTCAATAAACGTCACATTCACTTCCATTCCGCGCCATAATCTTTTTATTTTGCTGCGAGAATAAATGAGCGGGTCAAAGTAACTTTGTTCAACCGGTGTGTCATAACATGGTACTTGCATTTTACGCGCATACATATACCATACTTGCATTTCCATAGTGGATTTCAATTTTCTGCAGAGATGTTACAATTTGACTGCCTTAATTCATGATACAGCAGTCAGCCGGAAACGGCTACTCTATTGTACACCCATTCCCACACTGCCAGCCTTTGTCTCTGATGTTTGACGGTGGTCGTGTATCAGATCTTGTCGCTCCTCCAGATGCCTCCGTCGCGCTTTGCGTAGATGCGATATTAAAGGAATCACACGGGATAATTGAGACTGGTTCCAAGGGCAGCTGGATGATCCACAACTGGTCAATCTGTGTGGAAAATGCAAAAAATAAAGGAGCAAATATTTGGGCCGTCTTCCTAAACTGGGAATGGTTAATGTATTTACGTTTCCTTGACCGGGACTTGAACCCCGAATCTTTCACCTTGCAGGGCCGAAGCTAATAACCATTTGAGCTATCGAGGAAATGTAAATTACATGTAAACTGGAATCTTTGGGGGATTGATGCACCCAAGGGTTCCGATTTTTCGGCCAGGAAATGGTGTTCGGAAGCTTCTTCACCCAACAAAGGAGAAATGGACGAGTACAAAAAAAGAAAGTATAGTTCGGAAAGCAATCATACAATGTCATAAAGGATGGAATATCATGCATTTCAAGTGTCACGAAGCGTGCCATGAAGTGAATTTACGAGAAGAAAAAGATATGAACCGAATGAAAAACTCCCAAGCAACGATAATTTACCGGAGACCTTGACTAGAGGAATCATAAGAGGGGGAAAGGATATCTGCAGAGGAGAAGGGCAAGGATGAACTACGAGGAGCAGGTGATGGGAAATGTTGGCTCAAGGAGGTGCAAGGGAATGAAGAGATTGACCGGGAGAATAGTGATGCAGATTTATTTGGAAGTAGTGGCCACCCGAAACCTACCTTAATCGTATATTTATAATATATATATATATATATATATATATATATATATATATATCTTCTCAATGAAACGCTCTTCGGTGACGCACAAACATATGAAAACACATGTAGATTTTTAAACCATAGAAATACAAAGGAAGGACACTCACATATGTAGTTTTGACGTTTCGACGGCGAGGCCGTCGTCTTCAGGTTAAAAAATCTACATTTGTGTTTATGTATATATATAATATATGTATACACACATACAAATATAGCACTTAGTAGTGACGTACACGCATAAAGTTTACTATTTGCATTGTTCACCTCACAATGGCGTTTAATGTGCAGAACCATGGCCAATTACGTGTTTGAACCAGGAAGCAGCATGACTTTTTACTTGTGTGTTCTCTTCTGCAGCCTTTAATTCAGTTTAGTGGCTTACAAATTGTTGAACCACAGTGCAGTGGATAGAGCGCTTTGCTGGTAACCGTAGGGTTTGAGTTCAATTTTCGATGAGTTTGGGCACCACCAGGTTTAACCTGTGTAATTTTTCCTGAAGTTGAGATTTTCCTGTAGGTGCTAACGGATCATCCCGAGAAACTTCAGGTGGCACAGAGAAAGAGAGTAACCCCTCCTGATCCTTATAAACGCTCCACAGGAATTTAGTACGAGGTGAACTCTAGCCCCAACTCTCAAACCAACCTTCGGGTTAAATACTGTGGTTAGTGGTGGATGGCTAGTTTTACAAAAGTAATACTGCATTTAAAATAAAGATTCTATTTTTCGAGTGACTCGTTTAACAAAGAGCATGATAAATGAAAAATGTAAAATATCATTCCCTGAATTATTTGGGTTCACGTCCTTTCACAGTACAATTCAATTTAATTTCAAAATGAATCAGTAATTGGGAAACAATTCCAAAAGTTGAATTTTCGAGCAATGCAGTAAAATTACTTTCGAAAACATTCACGGGTCATTCGGAAAATTGTCACTTTATGCCGCAAAATTGAAAATTTCTAATCGACCGAGTGATGCGCAATTTTGTTTCATGTTTCTTATCGTAAATTTGGAAGAATTCAGAAGTGACATTCATAGGAAAAAATATTCATAACAATATCCGAATGGTACAAATAAAGCACTCTACATATACTATTTGAATTCAATCCGACATTGTTCTCCTATAAAAAATGTCTGACAGAGAATCGTGGAAAGATGGGCTTTTCTTCAAGGCAACCAAAAAAGTGTTCTCAAAAGAGATGAAAGCTCGTGCACGCCATTCTCGTAACTTAATATTCCACTGGTTTTTTTGACCTTTTTAGGACGGTGAAGCCTAGTTGTTAATATGTACTTTCTGCCGGAATAGTAGAGGTACTTTAATAAATAATTCATTTTTGTCCAAGGTGCTTCAAAACTACTAATAAAAAACTACGCGCCACCGGCAAAAAGTCTCGAGTCACCAACAGTATGGAAGAAAACAAGCGCATGAAAAATTGAGGCGAAATTCCTACATCTACAAAAAAATGACTAACTTAAAATCACATTCTCCTAGTTCGCCGCGTTATTCCATCGTATTCTACGTCGTGTCCTTAATTTATAATATAGAAATTCCCCAAGAAAATTGAATGGACTGAAAAACTTCTTAACATACTCCTTAGGTTAATAAATCTTTCGTTAGTCGTAATTTTGGTAAATCCTATTTATTTTTTCGTCAAGTTTGCATACTATCTTCGTTGACATCGTTAAGACATGCTAAAAAACTAATAAAAAAACATCTGGCAATCTTCTCTGGGGCCAATAAATAGTTGAAAAACCAAATTTGTTCGATAAGCGTGTGCATAAGCATGGAATCCATGTGTTTATGTTTGATTTAACCTTTTAAGCTCATGATTTTGACTTGTTATATTAGATACAGCTTCATTAGTCTCATGCTTTTGTTATGAAATGTGCGGGGCCTCATGAGGACGACAGGGTTGACTTTTGTGAACCGCACGAATCTCTCCTGATTGGAGAAAATCTGGCTGTAAACCATCCATTTGTCAGCTGCGGTCGTAAAAGTAGTTCATTTCATCCATTCATCAATCATCCGTAACCATTCAAACACATTAATCAATGTGAAGTTTGTTTTGTTAGGTGAGGGTGGAGCTAATTCAATACTAAGCTTAACTGGCGATTGGAATTCACACATCAGGGTAGGTGGGGGCAGTTCCTTTCCAAGTTCCATCCGTGATATCCCAGAAAGTTCTACTATTCGAAATATTTAACAGCTAGTGTGAAGTTTAGGGTGGCCTGTGGGCCCTCAACCAGGTCCTATGTTCAACCAGCGCTAATGCGGCAGCCAGCGGCAGTAGACCAGCAGTTTACCGTACTCTCGTGTCTGTCACCCTTAAGGCGTTCCTAAACTATGACTTTTATTTTCTCACTGGCAGTAAAATAATAAATTATCTCAGCATTATTTCCCTGCTCTTATAAACTTTTCAATTGTAATTAATTTTAAAGGCCATAAATTACCATAATGTACTGCATAATTGTACACTTCATCGAGTAATGTTCTTGTAATGCGTCGATTTCACAAATTCATTTGTAAGGTATTATGGAAAAAATGCGTGTTTTTCTCAGAACAAATCTATCGCGGGACCTTTCCCTGTGAAGTTTTCCAATCGGAATCTCTTCAAAAATGGAAGAACTCCGTGCGAATTGCTCTTTTTAAACTCTTTTTTTCCGCATGGAATTTATAATTCCACAGCCCCCGAGATAATTCCATTAGTCAGAGAGGTGTCGGCACCGTGGGAATTTATTGGAGCACTTAATCATTACATAGCTGATCGATTTATTTCTGTGTCACTGCTCACCAAGGAATTGGAGCGCAGGAGGAAAATATCCTTTATTCGAAAATTACGAATGCGATGAAAAATTTCGTTAAATCCGAAGAGGAATGTGTTCGCGTTAATTCCTCTCGCGCGGAAGGAATAACCGCTATTGACGACGGGAACTCATCAAACGCGGAATAGAGTTTTGCGAGAAACATCAGACGGAGTAGATTTAGGCTAGAGATCGCGTATATAGTCCTTAATTTGAAATAATATAAAACTTAAACTCTAATTCTTGTTTTTTTATGATCATCCAAAACTGGAATATCTAGAGTCAGCCTTTCCAAAAAGAAAAACGCATTCGCAGAGTTCGCACCCCGCTTGCACCTCATGGCTTCTTTTTACCACTTGAAAGTTTTCTCAATTTTCTTCGCCACTCATAGTCTTCGCCAAAGCAAAGCTCTCCACAGACAAAATTAGAATGGCAAACAGAGATTTCTGATTGTTTTCGAATAAACCCCACAGCCAATAATGGGTCAAAACCCTGTGCCATAAAAAAAGTAACAGGGACAAATTCCTGATTGAATTTTTTCTTATAGGAATCGAGTCGTTTCTTTTTTAATGGAAATCCTCTGCTGATATTATTTCTTGAAAAAAATTGAAAAATATATATATTTCATATCCACATGTGACATATTTTAATGCAGTTCACAAAGACAGTTTGCCATCTCTAATCCTCTTTTTGATTGAAATATTAAAATAAATAAAAACATTTATTACAACTGTGACCTAAAAATAATGTTTAAATGTCAAATCAAATGTCCGTTTAAAAACGCGCGTCGAACGAACTTAATTATTGAAAACATTATATTAATCGATCCAAAAACCCACTCGGGCAAATAGTGCGTCTTTATACGCCATATCCACTTGCACCCACTCAATCCGCTGGCACGGGCTCCTATATGTCCGTCGAAAGCTTTGAGGAATACAGGTGCATGTATGTCAACTCTAGCAGAGTACAATATTCCCTGTGTCGCGACGTAGTCCACTCTATTACGTGAAGGGATACTAATACTGTATGCATCAAAGCCTTTGATGTACAGGTCTAAATAATTATTTATCTATTTCGTTCATAACATCGGCAAGGTCAAAGGAAGAGGGCGTGAACTATTTATTCGCTGTGGACTTGTAAATCGATGTTCCTGTAGCCGATGCTGGCTTATTGCGAAACTCGGTAACGATATTTCAGTAAACTAGGTAACCATTCAGACTACTGCGAGCCTGACAACGGGGAAGACAATAGTATTGAAGTACTACCCATTGTCATTTTAATTTCCCCTTCATTCATTGTCGGCTACCCAATTCACGATCCCCATTTCAAGACGGTCAAGTGGGAATTATCTATCCTTTTAATCGCGACGGTTTTTATCTTTTTCTACAGAATCACATCCTGTCTCCGCCGACAATGTTTGCCATGGACCGCGGTCAGTACTTTGATACTGTTGTGTTGATTTTCACACTTTGATACTGTTGGTCACCTAGTTGACCGAAATATCAGTATTGAGTTTCGTAATAAATCAATATTGGGTTTACGATCTTCACCTAATCAACAATGATTTCAATGTGTGCACAGCATTTGAAACGTGGTAAAGTGCAAAATAATTGAAGCGGAGGTCACAGATTAAGTTCTACCCAAACCCATAGTGAAAAAATAACATCTCTAGTGAGTGAACTGTCGAGACCGTTCGATTTTCAAGTGTTTTCGACGAAAACCATCATGGCACTGGCAGCCATTACCGATAAAATTTGGTAACACGATGTATCTATAAATTATTTTGACGCAATTACAAATTTCTTTCTCGGTTTATTAAATACCAAAAATTTGCGATTGTTGGCAACCAAAAGTTTTCTAGGAAATAATTTCAACTTTCCCTGACGTACCCTTGATAAATATATTGGCAAAATCTTATGACTTTCTTTGAAATTTTTGCTGCCATTTTTAATTATATTGTGAATTCCATACAATAAGTTTGTGCACAAGAGTATAATACTGCTAACATTTATCATTATTAATGGTTTATTTTTAAACCAGGTTAAAAAAGGTCCTATCGTTTCTTGGTGGCGTGGTAGACTTGACGATGGGGCGATCGGCTGTTGGCTGATTAACTCAGATTAAAACCAGTTAGGACACTATGACCAAAGTCCGGGCAGTATTTGGATACTTAAGGTAACTTAACTACATGGGAAGTGGGAAAATCCTATGTTAACTTCATCCGTTGTTAGAATCCATGTATGTAGTCTATCTTCAATTACCAAAGCAACCTATCTTCAATCATCAAATATACACGATTGAATGTAAATAGTAAAAAGGAGTGTGGTTCATATCTAAACGTTTTTGCCGAAGATCGATTGGTTCCCCTTTTTATTTTAAACTCGTCCTTTCCACACATATTTGAATATCAAAGTAATATTTTTTAGACAATATTATAAAATCAAGATAATCCCGTAATTTGATACATTTGTTTTTCCCGTGATTTTTGCTTTATAATGCATCACTCTTCCTCATTGATGGTTGACGTTTCGACCAAAATACCAGTATAGGAGTTATTTTTCTTCAATTTAGTTATATTTGCTCAGGATTTTTCTTAAAAAATTAAATGTTCGAGATTTTTTACCACGAGTCGTTTATTTAAGCCACCAAAAGTGAAAAAAAGCTCTCCCAAAGTTGTACTTCCTCAGCTAATTCATTAAAAGTAACTTCTCTAAATCATTGCTCTTTTTCGCACATGACTGACAACAAGCGTGCTCTAAAATGAAAACATAGGTCGGTCTTGAAGAGTTTTGAAATTGTTTTGCAAGCATTATTTCATTTAACGCTCAAACTTTTAGTTACCATCTCTCACTCAGTAGTGAGGAGGATTATGGACGTGTTTTCAAAATTTTGTTGAGCTATAAATTCCGATTTCATTCATGAAATCATTTATTTTGGTTTACAAACATTTTAATGAAAAATAAATAAAACTTTAATAATAACATTTTCAGTCTTCTAACTGTGGCATAACACTGCGAAAAGAGTTATACTCTCAATATTTATCTCATATTAATTTAACCAAAGGCATTTACTATTTCAATCGCATTTTTTCCAATGAAAATATTGAATTTTTTCCTGTAGTGCTTCTAGTGGCACTAGAAATGCAGTAGTCCTGTATTGTGGTAGTGATGTAGTAGTGCGACTCCATTGAACAACTACAACCGCTCCATACAACAACAACTCATAATGACCTCTTTAGCACTTACTGGCTTGGTTTCGGTGTCACCTGTAACTCCCACCCCTGCCCTGTGTCGTCATAAATTTTTATTGAGTTAAAAATTACCATTTGGATATGAAGAAAGGACTACGACTTTCATTAAATGAAGTTTATTAGACATATGTATAGGGTATATGGGTCCCCCAAAAGTCAAATTTAGGTGTTTTTCGGTATAATAAAAGGTTCAGGTGACTGTTTATTCGAAAAAATAGGTATACTATATCAGTTTATTCAGGCCAGTGATGACTGATGTTCTGCAAAAATGAATTCCTGAAAATTTAGTTTAAGTTAATGTAACCGTTATCAGGCTCTTACAATTTGTGTTAGTAATGGGAAACAGAGCAATCCATTTTATTGGAACTTTTTGTAAGTTATGTACATTTGCCGCACTACGTAGCTTTTAACATGCGTCTTTCAAGTGGTAGTGATAAATGTCTTTGGAATGAATTCCGCTGCGTACATATTTTAACAAACATGAAATTTACATGAAATAATGACTGGAAAATGTGAAAGTATTCCATGAATTTTATTCCTGTCATTTCTTAAGTTATCCATTATTAAATCTTAAATCGCCGGGGGCCTAAGACTCTCGTAAATCCGCTTAAAATTAAATTCCTGATACTAAATAACAGAGACGTCAAGTGAAGTATTTGTCTCATATATGATCTTAATTTTCTTAATTTCACTTCCGCTGTTCATAAGTTTCAGTATTAGCATAAGTATCCCCCCATAGTGAGAAAATCGTCGCACAATAATGGTACATTCGTCTTATTTCGTTTTTACTTTTAATCACAGCTGAGGTGAAAAACAATGTCATAGTGGAAACATTAGAGTGCTTACAGCCCATGGTGACAGAGTAAGCCACGTGATTGATGAAACCGTAAACTCGGGTGAATGATCACTGATTGGATTTTGGCCACGCCCAGTAAAATTTTCCCGGAAGCCAAATGATAGCCATAATACCTAGTCAATTTATATCCGCTACGATGACGTGAACGAAAGGCAGATAGTCATTTATACTATGATTTAGTTTGTTTCAATGATTTATTTAATCCATTTGAATTAAAACACATACATTAAGCCATAAAATTAAAATTGTTTTCAGCGTTGAAGACAATTTCCATAATTTTATAAAGGAATGAAATAAATTAACTCTCCCACCGTTTAGTTCAAGGGTTGCGGAGTTGAATCCCGTCTTAGCCAGGGATAGGTTCTGGGAACGTTGGTGAGAAGGGCGTACAAAGGGCAAAGTAATTAGCTAATGAGTCCCTGGGTAATAAAAAGAAATAGGGATTAAATTCTTTTGTGGCTGGAAATGAACTTTCGCATTAAAGAATTTTTATTCATATGGAGTAGATGCAACATACTGGGGGATCAAAGTGAACTCGAATTAAAATTGCAGAGACAGAAAATACAAATGAATGGATGTCACTGGGGATCAGGAAAAAACTTTTCGCTACTTAGGACAGCATTTTGCTACTTAACCAACTACTTGGAATCATGAAAAGGGTTGATATCTGAAGTAATTGGAATAAAATTTTAAATAATTTTCTTCAATTTTAATGGAAGTGTGGCCAAAAGAAAATTGTGAATCTTTTTATTATAATATGAAATTTTTATCTTTTAAGACGAGAATGCCGAGAAATATATTTTCCTGCTTATAAGGTGGTGGTAAAGACATCACACGGGAGTTTCTGTTTCACAAAATGTAAATGCCTCCTAACTTTAGAAATAAACAGGTTTTGGAAAAAGAGTCATCGTTTTCATCACACACTTGGCAGTGCCATATTGCGTCGGTGATTCTTAATTACATTCCTTTTTCTCTAGAATGGGGGAAAACCATTTCTAAGAAAAAACCTCACTACGTGTAGATGGGAAGTTTTCAATTTCTCCCTTGCCGGGGTTAAGCAGTCCTTAAATAAAATTATCCAATTTCCCCCACTCTCTTTCTCTGAAAATAAAACTATCCCTTTTATTAAATTGAATTGCTACTCATAGTTAATATCACACTTTCAAAACTAAGGTTCAAACTCCATGTTTGGATTGTTTCAACCGTACTGGGGAATTTGGTTTTAAAATTAACTTTTCATAATTTCGGTAATAATGGTTTGCTGAACGGGAAAGATTTTATGAATCTGATTAGGCGTTTGGCTAGATTTCAAGTTTTGTTATTCAAATTGATTGTTTAATTTCCCTACCAAAATATGAAGACGAGAGGAGGGTCTTATTTAATGCATGCATACATTATTCATAGATTTTCTTTCCTCCAAAAAATCTTACGTAAGAGATAGTAATATTATTTATGGATATCCGTCCACATTATTTTCTTTCTTTCAACGAGAACTTGGGATGATTAAGCTTAACCTGTTTCCCTGGCAAAGCTGGAGTTGAACTGTGGCTTACACCTTAGTAAAAGTTGAGGTCTCAGGGGGAATCCAGCAAAAATGGAAATCTAATTTGCAGCGAGTCGTATCTCCTTATACTTTTGAATGTTATTTAGGTACTTAACTTTGCAGCACTTTTAAAAATATAAGTTTGGAATATTAGATGGAAGGCTGGTAGTGTCAATGGCAAAATGAGAATTTAACCCATTCCTTAAAATGACTGTTAATCGTCGACACCTTGATCATCACAAATTCATCTTTTTACAATGGGTTCAAATATTTTCTTAGCATATATAATTTCTTTAAATAGCGCTATTATTGAGAATCACATTGGCGTTATCTTTCCAACTGAATACTTGTTCAGTAACAATTGAATAGTTGTTTTCATTGGTACACGTATTATTACATCCTATTTTTTATGAAAATAATTATGAATTAGTAAATTAATTTTTCCGCTTACTATCACTATAAATACTAAATTAATTGAGGTCTGAACACAACAGTTATCAATAAACTTTTGTTCGTGTTAAAATTAAGTGGTAACTTTTATTATATAATTGTATATTATTTTATTTAATAAATAATCATGTTAATTAGAACTTAGGAGTACAGTAGTGAGTAGTTCTAGGTCCTATTAAACCTTTCTTCAACCCGGTAGATTGCTACTAAAAAGTAAAATTCTAAATAAAGATTTTCTATTATTCCGTTTATAAGTATGCCGTGATGATTTAATTCGGCTAAGGCTATTTTTCAATTTAAATTGCTTTTAAAATATCTTTGTTGCCCCATAATTTCTGTAATAATATATAAAACACAATGATAAACTGAAAATAAAACAAAACAGTACAAGGCTTTATTATCTTTAATTTTTGTGAATTAGCAGGCGGACAGTTTTTCTGTGTCAACTACATGTATGTGTTGTATATTTGTACAGTTGATTTGAAGTCTTATTTTTCTATTGTTTGAATTAAGTTTGTATATCAAAAACATATTTGCTCTTGATTTTCTCAATCCTCCAGCAGTCTCCATTTGAGGAGGCAAGTTTGATAAAATGGAATTTTTCATGAGGAAGCATTTTAGTACACGTTTTAATTTAAAACATTCGTCCCGGACGTCTTTGTGCTGATATCTCCGCTCGCTTTCACTTATTTTCCTTTCCAAGGACTTCATTCCCCTTGGCTGTTCTCTCCTGCAGCGTGTTTGTAAAACGCTGGAATCCGGCAGTCACTCCTCTTCATGATTCAATGTTAATTGTGGACTCACCCTCAAAATCCATCCGTTCCATGAAAACCATCCAGCCATGGGGTTTGCTTTTGATTTCGTTCCAAATAGTCACAACCCCCGAAAGGAATTTCCTTAATCTCGTCAAAAAAAACTGAGCACCAAAAGAAATTACCTCAGTTTTCACAGGATATTGAATTTTTTCCGCTTGGTAAGAGAAGTGAGATATACTTTATTTTTTTTAAGAGACATAGTTCTGAAAATCACAAATGAAAAACATATTATTTCTTCTAATTGGTAGTCTATAGAATGCATTCTGGAGAATTGTGATTCAAATGTTTACATCAGGATTCACGTTCACGTAAGGATTCCTTGGGACTAACGCTGGAGTTCCCCATAAAAAGGGATAATCAAAGCTCTCAGTATGCATAAATCATATTTGTAGACTTACTTTTCTTATCAGTTTACATAATCACTCTAAAAGGTTTTCACTCATGAGTATTTAGCGTCAATCGCAGTTATATTATCTACGAATGATGAATACTTATTTTGTGTCAAGCACTGTGGCATAACTCTTTTCCTGTCAATACATATGCTGCTGAGGTGTTTTATATGTTTGCAGAAGATATCGGCCTATTTTTAGCTTGATCTGTCACATTTAAGCATTTTTAGCTTGACACATTTCCTCTTAAATTAATTGATTTAGAACACGAAAATTATTATTTCTAATGCGAGGCATAGATGTACTTTTATATAAAACCATAAACACAGTCATCAACCCTAAGGTCGGTTTGGTTGGTGATGGTAGAGTTCACCCAGTACTAAGACCTATCCGGCGAATGAAATTCACACATCAGGGTAGGGGGCCCAGTTCCTTTCCCTGTACCGGTTATGGTTTCCCAGGAAGACCTGGTACCCGAAAAATCACATAGCTTGGGTGGAGCTGCAGGTACTTGTATATATGAGCACAATTATGATTTTAGTAATTAGAATGAATTTTGACAAAACTAGGCAAGTAAGTTGATAAGAGTTCGCTCCAAGGAAGTTATTTATGGGGATAATTAAAAAGTAAAGCTGAGCATATAAAACTAGTTCCTGCTCCTAGAAAAAGCCGTGCTGCATCTGAGACTGATAAAGAGTACAAAAATTTCAATTGATAAATTCCCACAATAACTAAAATATACGGGTCGAGCACCCGGGAGTTTGCAAGAAATTCGCGGGAAAGATGATTGAACTTTTGACAATTCGTATATTTTCTTCCCGCACTTTCCGAGGTGTATTACAGCTGCACGGTAGCTCATCCTTCGTGAAACTCAATAAATATGATATTTATTGAAAGTACCGGTACGGCGGTTCTTCGCATATACATTGACCTTTATATTAAAACCCGCGTCACCTTTAATTCTTTACAGATGTTTTTTTAAAGCCCAAAAAACACCCGCCTTCACCCCATGAGCTAAAAATTGAAGGCGAGAACTAAATGACTTCATACCTGACTGGGTAACCTTTTCATGAGCTCAAAACACATTCATTGTGTATTTCCATGTATTTTTTATTGAGTTGTGAGTGTACGGACGGAGCATTATTTCATACATTGCTCTCAGAGTCTTTTGGCAGCTAGGGAATGAAGTCGAATTTCATTAATGAGCTCCGGAGATTCTCTTTTTTTTCACCATAAGGAATTTTGTAGTCTAACTTACTTTTTATCATTCCCCTAGGGAAGGATTTCGTGAATAATTAACATGTTTCCCTTTAAAGATTTCTTAAAGGATTACGTTCAATTAAGACGTTTGGTGGTGGATTAGACCTTTTATTAAATCCCAAAAATCAAATTATATATAATTAATTCCTGTAAGGGGGGGGCTCTTTTTTACCACAAACACTTGGGGAATTCCCATTTCAGCCGTCCCCAAGTTCCTTTAATTGAAAGCCTGGGCTTAATTCTTTCTCATACCCTCGCGCGGACGGCCTTGAAGTTATGCGATATCGTTCTGTACATTTCAATTAACGGTTGAAGAAGCTTCCTCTAATTTGCATACCTTCTCGGTAAATTTCGGTTAGTTAACTCGCAGGCGGTGCCCTCCAGTCCCATTCTTACCTCTTGATTTTTCGTCTAATACGGTTCCAGTCCAGGAAAAACCCGCGCTCGGGACGTCTGAATCCAGGGAAGCGCTCGTCGCTCTATCCTTCCCTCTTACCACTACCTCCTTTTCCCTCTCTCCAACCCGCCCACGTTCATGCATAAGGACAGCCTTTAAGGACCAGAACTCAACCCTTTTGTCCTCCGGATGAGATCGATGACTCAGTTCAGGTGTGAGAAGGTCTCTTACTAGAGAAGGAAGCCCGTCATAAGGAACGAGGAATCTGGATGCTGTCATTCCCGACTACCTCATCACAAAAGCATCCCGGTGACCAGGCCACAAGGCCTCCTCCGCTGCCATTGCCTGAGCCCAGAGAAACCTCATTTCTCTCGTGGGTCGAGGGAGGAACACCCGCCTCCCCGTCACTTCTCCCCCCACGCTTCCCTTCTTTGTGGTTGGCGATGGAGGGGAGCGAGCTCCTTCCTCTCTTTCTCTATTTTTATCTCCGCAATTTCCTTTTACGACTCCCCCTATCTTAGCCCCACCCCGTTCCTCGTTCTATCCCTCGTAAACTCCCCCCAGCCCACCAACCACTAACCGCTCAACCCTCCCAGCACACCCTCTCATTCCATCACCTCACTTGCTCTCTCTCTCTCTCGCTCGCTCTCTCCCTTTAAAGGGCAAATGAAAGAGATCCCGAGTTTTCAATTTTCTCGGTGAAAATCTTCCCATTCCTCATTCTATCCCTCGCCATTTCGTCGCCTCCTCCGCGAAGAGTTAATATTTGATGGCTTGTAACTGGTGGGGCCTAGTTGTCGGAGTAATTTTCCTCGTCGGATTAGTGGAGCAATTTGAGTAGCTCTTCATATTCCTTTATCCGCCATCAAATAGTGAAAGCGTGCACGTGTGCTCAAGTTTCGTATGATCCCCCTTAATTATATTTATATCGTAGGGCTGTAGCCATGCACATACTTACCGTTAACATGAGTAATATTGGTGGATAATTTTATTAAAATCTCCAAGGCAGATGTGTTTTCCTCTAAATTCATTTGCATTTGAGCACAGTGTTTTGAGAGGTGCTGATTTTTCATGACGTCGTCAACCGTTATCTCCCGCGTTATTCCATATAACATTCTGTCGCTCTTTCCCACGAGATTCCCTTCTCTTCACGGGGAGGGGTCCCTTCCACAAGGACTTTTTTTGTAACTGCTGCCTTCCGGCCTTTTATTTTCCTTATCCCCCGTTTGCTCCTCGGGTCAAATGAGAGAAGTAATCCGATGTTCTCAGTCCCAACCGAGGGGACTCGTTTCTCCGACTACCCTCTCAGTTTCCTTATTCTTTTTTTTCAGTCCTTATCTGACCTTTTCTTTCTCCCCTACTTTCCTAATTTCTTTCTCCCTCCGTTACGTTATTTCTCCACCTATTTTACCTATATTCTTTCCCCATCCCTCCCTCTCTCTCTCTCTCGCTCTATCTTCTTCTCCTTTCAACTCGTCTGCCTTGCGAGACCTCCGCGTCTCCTCTCCCTCTCCTAAACCCTATCCTTTTCCTTCCCTTCATCCTACCTCCCCAGAGAATCGTCCCGTCCCTTCGAATTTCCGATTCTCCAATCGCGCACCTTCTGTCCCTCGTCATCCGCCTGACTCCCTCGCCGCCAATTCGGCCGACACCCTTCGGACACATCCAGACCATTTCCTTCCATTCCTCCTTAGGTTCCGTCCTGTTCATACTCTTGCTCTCTTCATCTCCCTCACGCTCAACCCATTTCCACGCTCGTCCCGTGTGCTTTTTTCTGGCTTTTTAATCCTCCCGGGTGTCCCCCCTTCTCGCTTCCTCGAGCGCTTTAAATCACACCCTTTATGTTAATTACCCTTGGTGGACTTGGATCTTCCGCAGATTCCTTCTCCCCTACCTCCTATCGTCCCTTCCCAATTGTAAACTTTTCGTTATCTTGTAACGCTTTTTTTCTCGCCCTTTGCTGTTATTTCTACTAAAATGACGTGTTTGCTCTACAGAGATCTCTGGGTTCACATTAAAGTCAGGTTGATGCGGAAAAGTGATATATTAAGGCAGGAAATTGTTCCCCATAAAATTTAAGACGCCATCTGTGGGGTTAATTGCAGGCCGGGTGTACTCATTAAAATAAGATGGGGCTCCATGATGCACTCCCTGGTTTGGTTCTGATATTACATAAAATCTTGAGATGTTATGAAGTTCGAAGAACAAATCAGATAAACACACCGCTTTAGTTGCCAGACGAGCGCGTGCAACGGGAATAGTAGCAATGTAAACGATTTGCATACTTAAGGAAAAGGCAACGGGTATAATGAATTTTAGACAACGTACTTTCTTTGCCTATCCGTTCCCGTCCATCATATCATAATTACGTATTCACCCGGGCCCCTCCCTCTTTAACCCGTCTTTTTCAGCCTGTAATCTCCACTACCGCTCCCAACACCTTCTTATTCCCCTCTCCATCGAGTTCCTTTTCCAATTCCCTAGGCCCTCTCTCCCTTCCCGAGTACTGGCGGCTGGCAGCAACAATGCGACACCGGTAGAGTTTCCATTTTCCCGCCTGCTGTCCCAACAGTCTCTCTTCCTTAATGTCACTCTTGGCCGTCTCTCTCCTTTTGAAATCCCTTTTTCCTCCATACACACACACACACTCACCCACACAAACCCTTCCCCCGCCCAGCAACCCACCAGTCTCGCTCGCATCATCTGGAATGCCTCTCCGGAATTGGCCTCCTACTTCAGGCACCTTTTTTTACCTCCTATTTTTTCCGGCTGATGAATTTCCACTCCTCTTTCCGTTGGCGATGATATTGGTAGTCTTTTTGGGCTCATAGCAAATTTCCATTCGCCTCTCCCCCGTGTACCTCAAAGGACCACTCGATCTCGAGACACGTACCGAGAACCTGATCCTCTGTTGGGGGAAGGTGTGCCGTCGGTGTTTTCTTTGAAATTTATCGTCGCAACAATATTTTTCTGCTGTAGTTTATGGAAACTGTGGGATTTTGACGATAATAATACTGATGTGCGTCGCCGACGTATTGCGCTTAAATATGTATCGAACGCTCCTCACGTTCTCGAGACTGTTTAAAATTCGAAGGCTCATCTTTGTCAAGTGAAAACCTTGTAGAAGGACTAATATTTGGATAGAAATGAAAACCTTTGAGTGTGATATTGCAGAATAGTACACGAGAAATTCCTCAGCTACATGCATTTGTACTCATACTACAGGTATATCACTTCCGTAAGTTCTTGATTGATGAATATTTCCTTTCCTTTTATTCTTTTTGCTTATTCCAGTTACGTGTATCATTCGCGTAATGGAATTCATTCCGCCTGCACCACCCCTCGCAAATTCTTAGCGCCGGAAAGACGTGCATATGTTGCAATGCATATTCATAAATTCATGTTCACTGATTCAATAGTACTTCATATTTCCAATGGAGATATATTACGAGTTGATGATATAATTGTCGTCAAATTGTGACGTCAAATAGCATAATTAGGGAAGTAAATGCCATTGAAAGAATTGTAAAGTTCGGACTAAATTTTTCATCTTATTTGAACTACTTTGTGTTCGGTTTCTGAAACACTGCACTTTCGGTTGAATATACCAATAGTTTTCTATAAGTCATTGTATTTAAACAAATCTATTCCCAGAAATTTATAAGTTTTATCTTGAACTTGATATTAAACCACTTGGCTTTTCCAAATGGAATTTTTTTATTTACCATCTGGGTTTCGTTATGATGTTATACCATAATTAAACCTAGGTTAGTAAATATTTTTTTTTCTTTTTGGAAAAGCCAAGTGGTTTAATTTCAAGTTTAATATGAAGATTATCTACCATGTGACGCCAGAAAAAAAACTTAACTTAATTAATCAAGTATTTATTTACCTTGCTTCCTAAGGATATCAATACCTGTATAACCTTCAAATCTCTTTTCAGGGTTGGTTAAGTCAAAAAAAGTGTTAATTTAGTGCCAGGGGTAATTGAGAACATTTGTACGAAGTCTATATGAATTGAAAAATAATAATCTTAAGAAATTGATATTGCATCCTTCCCCTCTCAAACGAAGTAAATCCGCGTTTTCGTTGAATTGAGCTATTAGGTATTTTTTCAGCAAAACGGTTCTCTTAATTCTCACACACGATTCACTAAGATATGCATGTACCTGTTTTAGGCTAGGGTCACTTGAAAAAATCATGTTGTACTTCATTTAAACCTTCAAACACGTATAAAAGACGAACACAGGAGAGGATTCTTGAGGAATAATTGGATGGCTCGCCATATAAAATAATTCAATCCCACCGAGGGAATTTATATGGTATGAACTAATTTCTTTATTGCTGCCTCTTTTCCTATAATAATTTCTTCTATTCACTGGAAACCCTCTTAATGATTTTCTAGTGGTGATATCCGATTAAATTACCTGCGAAAATGGGCTGGTTTTGAGAAGTGTGATGTGATTTGATACATGCCCTATATTTGACGCTCATCATCGTCATCGTAGCATTGGTGTAAATTATATGAATGAACATAAATTTTAATCCTAATATTTAATGGCGAATGTAGATTTAGCATCTAAATACCTTCAAAATAGCTCGCATCAAATAACCAGCCATTTCCGTCAATTCCAACTGAGTCCCCTACCAATCGGACATCAGAGGGAAAGATAGTTTTCACGGAACTTGTATAATGCTTCAGAATTCTTACTGTTTCATTCCTAGAAAGTTTAAAAAGCAAGAATTAAATAACTAAAAACTATTTCTCTATAAAAATTCAAAATCTGGTTAGTATTTTGAAAGCCTCTCATAAATATATATTATATCAAGGTCTTTGGTATGAAAACGTTATTTATATAAAGATAGTCATACGGACTGTGTAATGGATTTCGGTGGGGATCATTCACAGAGAGGCCCAAGCTTAATTCTCAGCGCCACTGACTATAGGAAGATCACTATTTTATGCATTCATGCGTTCGAATCTAAACTTATCAGACAAATAACTACTCTGCGAGTAGTTTTGATGTATTTGGCAATGTATCAATGCAGGTTGAGTGATAGATGTACTGACTGAGTAAATTGACTTCGAACAAAAAAATATTAGAAAGATTTATGAATTATTTTGAATAATCTTTAGGTTAATCATTTTGTGAAAACATTTGCATTGTCGCCTCAAATATCTTCAATGCATAAAACAAAATATGACGCACGAGTATATCGTAAAGTTAAATTTATTTGCAAATCTCAATTTTTTTACTTTTGTAATTTTTCGGAGCGTAAAAGAAATAAATTGGAAATTCTTTGCTCGTGTTCCATGATAGTGCCAATATGCATCTCTTTTTTCATTCAGTTTGATGCTTTCCATAATAACTGTATCGTTGACCTATTTCCAACTGCGAATTTATATTTCATTTTAATTTCACATCAATGTCGTTATGACTAGGAGCTATTTTCAAAATACTGCATTCCGAAATGTATTTTTTCCAATTTTTATGTGATTGTGTAAACAAAGCAAATCACCAGAACCTGAGTGAAATCTATCGCCACGGTGTGTTTAATCGAATAGCCCCGCATATCATTCTACCCTTGATTCTAATAGTGGAATCTTTAGTGTGAACAACACGATAACATTTTTATACATCCTAAATGTTTTGTTCAATCTTTTTTGGATTGATTTCATCAGTGTTTTTCTATGCGAATACGGTTTTTTTCAGTGTTATTATTTTTTTAACCTGGCAAAGCGGGAAAGTAATGTTAAAGTAACTTTCCCTTCATTAAAATGCATTATAAATGTTCCCGTGATGCCCTTCAGGAACCACAAACTTATAGATGATGACCTTTCCAGCATAATAAACAAACTTCGAAGTCAATAGGTCTCGATGAAGACGTATATGCTTTCTGTGAAGATAGTATGTTGATCCGTGTTGGTGATACGGTAGTATTGGTGACTTGTAAACTTCATTTAGTAGTCGTGGTAAACACCTATGATCCTCACGAGGGCATCTTTGATCAAAATATGAATGCTAGTGACCGTTATGGCCATGTTAATGAACATTGAGATTCACATTTCCGTGGCATATATTCCTCGAGTAGATCCTGAAAACATAAGCGCACATCAGTTCATGTTGATTGATTTATAAATAATTAATCCTTGAGAATTAATAACCCCTTTACCGAGTTCTTTTGGGTATGTTAAGGCAAGTTGGTGTATTAATATCATCAAAATGAGTTTATGTAGTTTTGAAAATCCAGATAAGAATTTATTAATGATCCAGAAGATATTTTAATAAATTAGATAAAGCTCATACTACCTATTTATTTCAAGGCCCAACTCTCAAAAAGATCGCTTTTGGTTCGTCTACATATTCCCTTTGCACTTCCAACGCAGTTACTGATTAAATTTTAAATTATACACTCTTTTAATGTCCGCACTATCACCCTCGGGCTGCTTTCTTTCGAAATCCGTCATCTTAATCAAGTCGATGGGCATTGTCGTAGAACAGGTGGCTGAATGTAATCCAGGTTAATGCTAGAACTAGTGTTTACGTTGAAAATATTGCTCCATTTTCACCTTTTAACCGATATCCTTTTTTGTATTTAGTCTGAAAAATACCCGAATATTTTGCAATAAGCTATGAATACTTACTTACCAGATTATCTCGGATATATTTTATTTGCGAGGAACTTATAGAAAAGGGCGGTTATTTAAGGCGCTCGCCAAGTAATTCTTGATTTTTCATAGTTTTTACTCAAAAAATGCATAAAGTTTGAACATTTTTATCTGCTTAAGATGATTCTTTCGTTAAAGAATAGATAACTCCCTCTCGTATACCGTTCGTGTATATATCACTGATTTTGATTAAATTTCAATATATTAAAAAATAAATTTTCTGACTATCGCTTATGATTCCCCGGATCCCACGTACTTTTATAAAAACAAAATTTATTTAAAAACACATTTTACAAACAAATATCACGACATTTTGACAAAAAAATTCACCAAAACAAACATTAAAGATAGTTATCTCCAAACATTGAAAAATAATTGTGAGCATTTCCGTCATAAATATTTTCTAAAATTTCGGTGAAGGTGCATAATCAGTTTATGGCACCATTGGTCACATCATTAAAAATGCGTGTGTTTTTGTGTCACCTGCCGCAAATTTATATTCATCTTTGAAAGTCATGAATATGATTAACGTAAATAAAGCAAGAACTCGAACTTAATGGAATCATCATAACGGAAACGTTTCTCCGCCTCCCACGTCGTGTGAGCGTTACCAGATAATTTAACTGAAACTCGGGCATCAGGTGCTTTATCGACTGAGTAAGAAGGTGGTCCCGTAGAATGCGCTGTTTTGACTACATTACGCGGAGTGTAATTGGGATGCGGTATATTCAGTTTAGGGAACCGATGAAAGATGTCTATTCTAAGATGAGTGCGCATGTTCCACGACTAAGCGACATACTTCCTGGGTGCCGAGGCCCGAGCCGAAATTTCACTTGCAAATTCAAATGCACTATGCGTTGAAGTTTTATTGATGAATAACTCTTTCAGAATTCAAATTTTGGATCGATAGAAGCGCATTGATTAATAGGAAAAGGAAGCCTATAGCCTACTATATCTCTTATATACCAGTTGTCTTTTAAAAGAAGTGCACTCTTGAAGCATGATAGCTCGATTAAAAAAATGATTTACCTTAAAAATCAAATAACTGCTACATCTCAAGGCGAGTTCGTTCTTTTACCCATTGACTTAAGCGTAGCAATTCTGAAATAAAGTTACATTTTTTTCAATGATATCAATTGAAAGTTTCATATCATTTAGTTGACCCGTTAGGGCAATTTTTAATGTTTTAATGCATTTTTATAACTTTCTTGAACGCAGAAATGTTCTAAAATGATATGTGATAAAGTGAAATGATACATACCTGATGATTACGTCTAAGCTTTGTAACTAGTTGTACAAAATTAAGAACAGCGGAAAATGCATTGTGTTCTTCATTAAATGAACATGGACTTCCACAAAGTTGAGCCAGAAACCTTCGAAAATAAATTGTGTTTGCATGTTTGTCTCGCTTTATTTGTAATTGTAAATTTTAACAGAAAAAAGATCAATCGATGAATGCCAAATATGTTTAGAATATGTTTGGAAATGGCTTACGATATTAACTTAATTTCGTTTAATTCCATCTTCCAAGGCTCCAAAATGCTCTTCTTTTTTTCCAATGGTGCGTTTTTATGCAAATCAATATTAACATTAGGTTATGGTACGTATGAAAATAAGGAGAGATAACGGTACCTTCGATTTGAGTCCTAAGTATCAGTGCTTAGGTCACAGATCCTAGAAGAATCGTTGACATTTCTCGATGCCAACCAGAAGTATGAATTTAAAATGAAATGCCAACCTTTGCTAAAAGTATATGCGACATCGTGAGTTTTTCACATGTTGGTGGTTGTTTTAATCATCGGGATCATCTTTAAGTGGGGCGGATGGCTACATCCTTTAACAATGGTTCCTGAAATTCACCCCTATGGACGAAATATTAATTAATTTTATGTTATATTAAAGCGCAAACAAAGTAAAATGTAATATTTGCATTGGTGCCAAGGTATCGCACCATAACCAATCCCTTGTTCATGTTTATTTTTAATGTCACTATTATTTTAATTAAACGTGTTTTGGGTTGCCATTGGAAGTTGAAATCAGATTGATAAGTACTCACTACTACTAACCAATAAAACATGGAATTGATTCTTATACGAATTTCTCTCTCATACATTAGCATTTTAAATTGCAGCTAATGATGAGTCGTCACAGGATGCGTATCCCCCTTTCACAGTTCATCGCAAAATGCCTTCTTTCCTTGGTGGAATTAGATGCCAACTTTGTATTCATCGTAGTGATAATAATAGTAATTAATTGAAAGAGCTGAGTCATTTGCAAAAATGATCAAAATAAATTCATTCTTAATTTTTAAATATTTCAACAAGTATTCTCAACAATCCAGATGTTGAATTATCATTGCTCAATTAAATACTTTTCACCGGTATTGAAAATCTATTCAACAGCCGCCTTTGTCAATTAATTCATTCATGGCCAATAATTGAAAGCACGGAACCCATACATTCCAGAGGTAGGGTTTGTTAAACCAGTTTTCAACTTCGAGATCGTTACATTTTCTCGCATTTATGTGGACGTTATCTAACATACTTCTGAGATTGCTTAACCAGCCGAATGATTTCAGGCATGAATTTCAGAATCAAGGTCAAAGCTGAAGTAAACTTTCAAAATTTAAAATGTGCTACCCTCTAGTAATTAGAGTGCCTACTTTTTATTTACTTCAATTCAAAGAGTAATTTGCCAGAGATTATTTTCAAACGAGTTCTCGAGATAAAAATTATCCTCCTAAAATTACTGATTATCGTAGACTTCTGAAGTAAATTGCAGACTTGCTTTTTTCAACAGTTGGTTGAAATCATTCCCTTCCTTTTTGTTGTATTCAGCTAAGTGCAAATATCTGCCACAGTAAAGCAATAAATGGTACCTGTTTTTTCATCACATCGCAATTTATCATCTTACAAACCACCGAATTTGAGTGAGAAGAGCCTACGAAAAGTTACTTACTCTCTGTGATCCATTCTGATTCTTCTCGCGTATTCTCGTTCCAACTCTGTCTCACAACTTCCGTATTTCATTTTTTCCCCTTTTATCGCCTTGCCTATGTCCTTTTTTCCATTTGCTCTCTCAGTTTTGTCATTTTACCAACTTCTTGTCCCTTAAACTAAGCTCTCCCTCATTCGTGAACCACGGATGGTGAAAAAATGGCTAACCATGGCTTTTGCGTGGCATCACCTCATTAGTATTCAAACCAGCGCACAAAGGTGCTCCGACTACTCCGTTCCTTTTTACGCTTTCGAGCTCAAAGTTAACCAATTCAAAGGGACTCGGAATTCAAAAAGGTTGTTCCTCTTCTTAGTATTGGTTATGAATAATAAGTCGTTGAGTTTATATTGCTCTCATGCGTTCACTTCGCAAGAGTCAACACTAGTTCTTGTGAAGTACTTAACTTATATTTCTAAATATTCAAAGTTGCCGGCCATTTCATAATGTCCACCTCACCTCTCGTTTTAGAATAATATCATTTAGAGTATTTCCTACATTAAAAAGCAGTTAAAGCCGTTGAAGATAACTTACTGGCTGGATTCATTTTATAGATTTTTTGAGAGGATGCATTCAAAGTGCGTGCTATGATCGCATTGAATATGACGATTAAACTTAAGCGCAAAATATAATTAGATAATATTCACATCAAATATATGAACTAAGATACCAAAAATATTTATTCAGGGCTCCAACTTTTCCATATTTTAACAAGAATTTCTAACGCAAAATGGTATGCGTATATAAATAAATAATCATACCTAATGGTCCTCCGAGAGTTAATTAAAGCCGTTGAGGGTATCAAAATTCCTTCTGCGTGTTTGTGTGTGTGCACTCATTATTCTCTCTCCATCAAGTAACCCATATGCGTGTTAAGTATAAAGCATTCAAGTTAAAGTTACCATTAAATACAACATATTATTCATATGGCTATAAGATGATTAGGTATGTAGTACTTAAAGTTTCGACCAGCAGAGTTGTAAATCGGAAATGAAGTGATACGATAGTTTATCTGAAGTGATCACAAGATTTTCTGCCTGTATATGGTGGTACCGGCTCCCAATTATGTATTACTTATAGACTACTTCGTATTCCGATGAACAAGATTTCACTTCGAGCTCAGGAAAAAAGTATGGTGTCATGAAGGAGCCTCGTTCTCCAAGGTCTATCCAAAAAGTAGTATGACTTATTTTTTCCCAGATAGACGACGGATGGATTGGTGGCGGTTGCTCTGGCTGGTATCTAGGGAGGGGAGTCTCAGAGAAGGCCGGAAACCGGTGGTACTTGGCTCTCAGCCTTTGCGGAGTGCGGATTGTTCGTTTGCGAAACCTCGACAACGTGACCTGGTTACGCTTCGTCATGAACTGATTATTGGTAGAGCGCTACGCCATCAAATTTTGCGTGAAACTGGGCATAACCGGGAAAGGGGCTCATGACATGCTCAATGCAGCTTATGATGATAACCCCACGGGTAGATCGGGTGTTTTTGAGTGGCACATATTGTTTCGGGAGGGTAGGGAGGATGTTGAAGACGCCCTTAGACCTCAAAAAGTGACGAAAATCTTGCAAGAGTGAAGGATTTGTTGGATAGGGATCGCATATTAAGTGTTAAAATTTTTGATGAACTTGGCATCACTAAAACTGATGTATATCGACTTGTAAACGAAAACATGGGCATGAGAAAGGTACATGCAAAGTTGGTGCCACGAGTGATTTCTGAGTGACGGGATAACGGACTACCTGGCCCGGCACACGTGGCAACCCTGACGCAGCCACCCTACATCCCTAAAGTTAGCCCATCAGACCTCTTCCTCTGCCTCCGCCTCAAATCCGTGCTGAAAGGACGTCACCACGACTCAGTGGAAGCGCTACAACAGGCCGTGACGTGGAAGCTTAGCAGTATTCCGGGCGTCGCCTTCCAGAAAGCCTACGAGGCGTGGAAAACCCTCTGGCAGCGGTGTGTGGACGCACAAGGGTGCTACTTCGAAGACTTTTGAGTAAATGTATCAATTCTGGTAATGCATTTTTTTGATCGACTCAGTCCTATTACTTTTGGGATAGACCTTGTATTGGCATTAAAATCTCTTGGTTATTTGCAAAACTGTCCATTTTATCGATAAAGTTGGGGAACATTGAAACCAGACTCAATGCAATATCTTCACTTTACATTGGATCATTATACGAGCATAGCTGGGTATAGATGGAACACTTGGACCACAAGTATTTTCCTTCATTGCGTTGATTTTATCCTTCGCCCGGGAAAGTATACTATTCTTCATTCGGCAGGTAGAAATTTAGAAAGATAACTTGCGTCTCGGGTAATGTGGTGATATGTTAATATTGCCACAGTAGCTTGAAATTAATCAAATTCTATTCATACTTCGTAGTTATCTCCTCTGACATATTCTTTAACTAATGGTAATTATGTTAATTATAACTGTTGTTGAATATAAGATGCTTTACTCCCTGAAGTCAATACAGAACTAAGTCTGCCACTCATAATTCTGTCATATCCAAAAGGTTCTTTGACATTCCGTCACATCCTATTTCCCCATTTCCTTTTTATATTTTTTCTTTCCAGTCGCAAGAGAAGAGGACACTCCCATTCATTTTCCCTCATTACGCCTCCAGATTGTCGATTTAGACTCTTTGCATCGTCTTACCCTCGTTTTTTCATCTTATTCCAAGTAATTACACATCCCTCCGTTCACTCCTATTTCGACTCCATAGATTTGCCGCTCTTTTCCTTGTCCCGAGATATCTCATGGAATGGGATGTTTTTATTTGGTTTCTGAGTGTTAGTTTTCTTTCTCTACATCCATTTGATGAAGACCTGGACCTTGGGAAGTTCCGAGAAGGCTTTTATGGGAATCTAAGTATGTGATTACATGTTATGATATTTTTAATCCTCAATATTTGGTGTAATTTCGGTTCAACGTCAATTACCTTTTCCAAAAACTTAATTGTGATCAAAAACATATTTTACGTGCATCATGTTTTGCAATTGACGAACGAGACCAACAATATAGTGAAGTAGGACGAGTGCACAGAATAAACAGCCAAATATAGAATTCATAGAGCGTACAATAAATCATGCATTGTAAGACATTTAATGAATATCGGGTGATACGTATTTTACTCTACATGACTTACTCAGTATGGCATACGTGTTAATATTAGTAATGTTTTAACTTCAATTGAATGTGATAAAGAGAATTTATTACATTTATTTGAAATTAAGAACAAAAATTTCATAGATGTTATAAACATTCGAATATTGAAATTTAAAAAATTATCAATTTTAATATTATTTTTCACAGAAATATTTTAAACAACAATGCAAATAATTCAACGTTTTCAGTGAGTTCTATTTTTTTTCGTGAGAATAAAATTAAAAACTTTGGTCAAATGCAAGCATTTATTTTTTAAAGTAATTATTCGCATTTTTTAGTGTTTATGAGTAACACAAACGCATTTTTTATTAAATGCCTCGTAGATAAATAGGAAATGGCCCTGAAATACTGAGGTTTTTTTCCACGGGATGTTACAGTGGTGTATAGTGGCTCCAATTAGTGAGAATGGCAGTCCCCATAGAACATGTATGTCCTCGAGATCATATTCACGAGTGGATTTTCTCCCACCACCTCCTCGCACTAACTCGTCGCGCGCTCCGGGTAATCACTTGGCATCCGTTGTGCCATTCTCTTAACAATCCACTTTACTGCTTTGCAATACGTCATGCTTTACGGAATCCACAAATTCATTGCGTTCTCTCCGTGACCTTTCCAGTGGATGCCATCACTCTCGTTATTTTCCTAAGTTCCCTTCAGGGAAGGAAATTTACAGTTACCAAGTAAGAAAGCCAGATAATCTGTCTTGTCCACTGCAAAATTTGCAATCAAGTGCAAAACATATTATTTGATAAAAACCTCATAAGACCGAGGTGTTCATTTTTAAACCTAACATGAACGTAAATACGTTCATGGAAGGTTACTCATCATTGCTTCAAAAATTAATGACTGTACATGACCAAAGTGTGTAATTCGATTTTTACGAACAAAAAGTTAGGATTCATTGAAAAAGGTTCAATTGTTTGCATTGCTATTTTATATATTTCTAATAAAATGATAATTTTTTCTTTGATTTTTTATTTTTTTCAATCTTCAAATGCATGTTAACGGTACTTGAATTTTTGCTCTTGATTTCAAATATTTGAAATAAATTATCATTTTCACATTCAATTGTAATCAAATAGTAAAATAGAGGAGCTGTAATGTTGGCCATGTCATGTGTGGAAGAGGATACGGACGATCATGTAATCCAGTCCTATTGCTGTAAGATTTTCTTCTCGATCAATTAGTTTTTCCAACACATAAAAAAACCATAGAAACTTGTACAGTAATATGAGAAATTGAAATGAGCGAACATAAGGTGAATCACAAGGATGGAAGCCTGTAAATTTTAGAGGATGTTTTGTAAAATGAGTAGTTTAAATTCAACATTAAGAATTCAAAGAAATTGCGGGACATGATGCGACAGAATTTTAAGCGAAGTTAGCCGCCAATGCGCATTTCAAGATGTAAAAATCATCCACCTTTACCGGGATTCGAACCCGAATCTCTCGCTGTACGGCTGAGTACTATAATTGTGTTGAGGTACCGAGGACGCCTTGATCGTTTATTTTTTACATTAAACTCACAGACTGCCTAAATACCTTGCCTCGGTTCCTAGTTATGACGTCGTTGCATGAATAGATAAACGGCGCATGTTCAGGATAGATCTTGGGGTAAAGCAACCTCGGAAGAGATGAGAAACATGCAAAAACGTATGCGCATCCTTAATTTGTTTTGATGCTTCTCCAGTTCTGATCCAATGACAACATGAGGTGACAGCTATATTCCAGTGGACTTCTTCTTAACCACTCACGACGGGATTGGGCAGCTGTTCGATTAGAATAAATACTGACTCTGTTCGAATACTGTTCGATTATACTAAATTAGACTAATTTTTTAGTCCGAAAGCATATTATAATACAAATAATCCAAAATATTCATTTCAGGTCAATGAATGAAACAAAAGTACTTATTAGGTGTTAAAGATATGTTTATGAAAGGAAGAAGCAATGATGCCAAAAATATAATTTTGGATATTGCATAATCAATCACCTTAGTGCACTATATAACGCTGTGCTATTTCGGAGGTAATATCTCCGCTACGTTATTATAATTTATTTAAAATTAGAACGAGATCACAGAGAAGAGGATGCACCGTATTTTACTGCTGCTCTGGTTTCTGAAAAAATCACATAAAAACTGAAATAGAAGATTATCATAGTGACCTGAAATGGAAATAAGCATGAGCTATGAAGTTTTTTGTAAGCATTAACATACTCATTGCATACGTACCATATTTCGAGGTACTTAAAAATGTGATTTTGCTCGGATCCTTTTTGTTTCAAAAGCGTTGACGTTACCTATTCTGTAAATAATTATAATAATAAATACGTCAAAGATTAAAGCGCTTCTCCTCTGCTCGCAATATCTCAGTGTGACTATAGATTATTTTTGTGACTATAGATTATTTTCTGTTCCTATTGTCTAGAAGCCGTGTATCTCTAGATCTTTGAAATTAAGTGATTTTTACGATTGAATGGAGACCTAATAGTATCGTACGGAGAGCATATAACGTAGGTCCTTGCACACACGAAAACGAGAGATTTATCGGTATTCCTATTAAAAATTGCTCACTTTTCATTTAATGTAAAAAATAAAAATAAACATATTTCATTACAAATGTGATGCATCTTAAAAAAAACTTTGCTTTCCCAGTATAAAATGCACACAGATGAAAACAGAAGTCCTTATCACCATCGTTATTGATCATACCTCCTTCCAAATTGCTGTTGTTATTTTCTGGTGCTTCTCGCCATATTTCTTTACAATTTGTCTTCTAGAAGTATCTTATCCTCATTGAACAATATCTCATACATTCTTAATAACATGAAGTCATAAGCGATCCATTCCCATCGCCCAACATGGGTATTTATTACAGCGGACCCTTCATTCCGTTTAATCTTTAATGTTCCTCAAAAGGGTTTGATGGCATAGGGAGAGAAATCCGTCCCTTTTTTAGCTCAAGAACATACTGAAGCGGGAGTTGTCTGGAGCAAAATAAACCAGGGAATCGTCTCAAGCACATTATTTATTAAAGTATAGGAGCGGTGGCGTAGTATACCAGTGGATAGAGCCCTTTGCCGCTGGCTGGAGGACCCGGGCGATGCTTCTGGACGTCCCCTGTTTCACCCAAGCTGTGTTATTTTTCGGGCACCAGACCTTACTGGGGAACCACAGGAGGCACGAAAACAAACTGTCCGCCATACCCTGAGGTGTGAATTTCACGCGCTGTGTTGAGTATAACGTGAGCTCCACCCTCATCATCAAACCGACCTTTGTGTAGATTGCTGTGATTGGTGCTGATTATACGTGGCGTAAGTTTTTTTAAAAAAATTCTTCAAACGATTTGTTGCCCCAAGTCTCACATAAGTCACAGTAGAGGTTGACCGAAGAATAACAATTAGAAGAAGATTGCTGTGGAGTGATGGCTGTTTCACCAACCACTCCCTCGAAAAGTAGACGTACGGCCACATACGTTCACCATCCCCAGGGTGAGTCCATGATCAGTAGAGCGTCCTCGAAACGAGGTGTTCAATACCTTCTTCAAATCATTTCACGTGAAAAGTGAAGTCTCTTGGAAGAAAACTCATGGTAATGGGAAATTTGCGTTGCATAGGATTGTACTTCAAGCCAAATGCCATCGAGTGATGCTGTTAATTGCCGAAACCGTTGCCAATATAATTTGTTGCTAAAAATCTGTTGTTAATATAAGTTTAATTAAGTGGAAACATTAAGTTAAAGTAAAAAAAATCATTTTTACGCAGATTTGAGACATTAATTGTTTTAAGTTCATTCCGCTTTCTATGAATTTGTAGGTTTTGATGATGGAATATTCAGGAACATGTAATACTTCATGGTCATGGTTAATTCAGTCTCAATCTTCGTAATAATTAATTATGTCAGTTTTCTCTGAATCGGTTCATCAGACTGAATATGACACCCTAGTTCAAAGGCTGAGCTGAGTGGTTATGCCGGTTGTGAAGCTGTCGTATTGATAACCTCACAAGAAAGTTAAATCGGATGATTATGAATATGGTTCACTTATATCAGAAGCTATTATTTCATTTAGAAGCGCAAATAAATTCCAAACGCATATGATTAACCTTCATTAATGGACAAATAAGTTCTCCCTGCGTAAAAGATTTCATTAAAGCTGGATTATCCGATATTAAGTAAAAGCATTTAGAATTAATTTGAACATTTTCAAATGCACTTAACTTTCATATTTAGAAGGCGGGTAGTTTGTGACTTCCGACACTATCCTTGCAAGGAGACTGGTGGTTCCTACCTTTTTCTTTTAGAAACCTGAAGTGAATTTTCTTGTGGGTCTGCTGGCGTTATACTTGAAAGATACTCAAAATATATGCCCCTCTTGTTGATATTGCGCATTTCTCTGGAGAAAGATTCTCTTTATCTATAAACTCTGCGAATACTTTTCCTAAGCCTACGATGAAGTTTTCTGAAAACTCAGCCATTGAGCAGTAATTGTTGGCAATTTCACTCCGCGAGAATCTAGATAATGAACTCCTTGGTGTTTTTTTCCATCGAGTCAACTAACACTAACTGGGAATCTTCCTCTTTCGGCTCTCAAAAACTAAGTTCCCTCATAAAAACTTATATATGGCGTTTACTTTTCTGCAGGTGTGGAGCATGGCCGATAGAATGAGCCGATAAAAGGACGTTAGAAGCTAAAGTTTTAACCAACCATTTTACGTATAACTGGAATTGCAGAGTGTTCTTTGTTTACCGCTGTAACGTTTCCAGAAGTTTTTCTTATCTTAAAATTATAAGCGAAGTAAATAAAGTGGTGTATTGAGATAGTGAAAATACAATGCATATACGAGTAGTTATGAATGAAGAATGTTATATTTCGCAGCCAGATGAAGAGAGAAGCCTATGGAGGACAAGAGGAAGAGAGAAACTAATTAGATACGTCCCGAGGTATGATACAGTGTGCGTTTTAAAAGTAATGCAATTAAATTTCCCGCGCCGCTCTTATTGGTTGAAGTGGAATCAAACCACTTGGAGTACGCGGCGAAGACGCTCAGCTTTTTCACGAAACTAATTTCAGTGCTCTCCAAGCCGTAAAAGCGGCAGGAAATCCGTTATTGTAAACCTCTACGCACCGACCGTGTCACGAAAGACCGACCGAGTGAAAATTTCCAGTGAAATTTTGCAAACGTATTGAAAATGAACCTGATTATTTGGACAAAGTTATCCCTGGTGATGAAACCTGGGTTTTTTAATACAACCCAGAAGCAAAACGCCAAAGCTCTGAGTGGCACACCGACCAGTCCCCCAAGCCCAAAAAGTCAAGAATGAGTAAATCAAAAGTGAAAACAACGCTCATTGTCTTTTTTGACACTAAAGGAGTAGTCCATAAGGAATTTGTTCCTCAAGGACAGACAGTTATCTGCGTGGATGTGCTGAAAAGGCTCCAAGAAAGAGTCGTCAGGATGAGAAAAGACATCTCCGCTACCTGGTAACTCCATCACGACAACGCGCCTTGCCACAACGCACTACGAGTCCGTGAGTTCCTGGCCAAACACCAGGTGCCAACGCTGCCCCACCCCCCCTATAGCCATGACGTCGCCCCAGCAGACTTCTTTTTGTTCCCTCGGATTAAGGTAGCCTTGAAATAGCTCGTTTTTCGTCCATATAGGAGATCCAATCCGCGACGAAGACCTAGCGAGAGGTCCCCAAAGATGCCTTCCAGGGCTTGTACCCGTCTTGGCAGAGTCGCTGAAAAAAATGTGTAGAGGCCCAAGAGCAGTACTTTGAAGAATTTTAAGTGTTTGTGCCAATCTCTTCAATAAATTACTTTAAAAAGTAATTGCATTACCTTTGGATTTTACTGACGGCCATAATAGGAGGAATATGAGGATGGCTTGAGGAGCTACTAAAAATCAATCATCGGGTTGTTAGCTCACGATGACCATGTGGAGTTTATTCACTTTCCTTTAACGTTGACCCGTAAAAAGGTATCCTCGAGGTAGATCTCGTTTTGATCGCATCCTAAGGGAATCGTTCGTGTTTTGACTCCATGAAGGTTCTTTAAGAGCTTGTCTATTTAACTTGTGTAGTGAAATTTTAAAAAGATTTCCAACATGCTCTTTCCAATACGTAACGTTTCAGAAGTTCTCCTCTCTGGCTTCCCATTGCCAATATTGATTGAGCGCTGTTAGCTGCGCTTCGTTTGCCAGCGTGTGAAAATTCTGCTTTTTTGTGATCATCTTCATTGTACATTTGCAATGAAAACATGCAAATTAAAAAATGAGATGCTTCAAAGTTAAATAGACTCATCTATAAATGGCAAATTGAAATAATCCAGGGAATATTCTCTTTCCCATCAATAGCCGACCCGAAAGTTATATTACATCTTATAAACTCATGTCGTCTTATGCTTTATGAAGAAATTGTCTATATGTGAACCATGTCTGTTTTTATATATGCCGGTTGGATAAAGAGAGAAAATACCTAATTTTGACCCGAATATAATCCTACCGCAAAAATCTATCTGCTCTATATTTTATCTCTGTAATTTTATTACAAAATGTAGCAAATTAGCATTAATTAACATTAATTAGTATAATTAGTAGTCATTTAAAGCCTAGAAAATGTAGACGATTCAGGTAGGATACGTTATTTAGGTTGTAAGCATTTAACTGTAGTAATGGCAGTGCATTAGCTAAATTTTGAATTTTCGGTCTTTCTATTCAAATGGCCTTTGAACGTTTTAATCTGCGTATCAATGATAAATCTTGATTCTCCCCTATATGAAACACGGACCCGGATAAAACGCTAACCGGTCGAAGTCCGACTGCGGAACTACTCTAAATAAATACTTCCAGGTTGTACAGAGGATGGAAGGTATTTGTTTTTTGGTTTATTTTCACGCCTACTGCCACCCAAACTATGCCATAAATGTGTAGGTTACAAAGAGACGTTGCACAATAATTCTCCCTTTTCGTAATTAAATCGCTCTGCGTGGGTCGAAGTCAAAGGCATGATATGCCTTCGGGAGGTTCAGGCGCAAGAATCAAAGTCATATTCTCTTTACAAATTCAAATCATCACATTCGCAAAGCCTGAGTTTCACCGAGGTTTGCTTTTCCTCGAGATTTCTAGTCAGTAAACTTCATGCACTTCGCGCAATTTCCTTTGGGTGGAATTCAAGCGAATGGATTACGATTAAGTCAAAAAAATGCGAAAGAAAAACTGTTTTAATAAACGTGAAACATGCCACTATAAATGGGCTTTTTCTAAAATATATGGTGGTGGGTTTAATGAAAGGCAAAAAATATGCTGCTTTTTTATAAACAAACGATTGTAGAGAGATTATTTTGTTTTATGTGATTAGTAAATGCATCTAAATAATGAAATAACTCAAATCCGCCTTGTGGGTTGATGACTGTGGACATGAAATAAATAAAGCACTTAATGTAAAGGCGCTCTATTGTAAATCTGGAATATTATTTTTTAGTTTTGAAAGGACAATATTTTCATACGCAACGACATTTAAATCCTGTGGCATGAGAATGGCTGTTTGGAGCTCTCGTTAAAACGGGTATATATCCCATTCTCTTTTATGCATTGGAAAGTATATATGTAAAAGCACTGTCCAAATATGAGAAAGGGAAGACAAAAACATTTTTACACAAATTAAAGCGGAAACTCCTCGTGCATAACAACTCGAATCGGGAATTCAAGAGATGATTCTGCTTTTATCTTGACATTCTTTGTCATTGTGCTGAAATGATACGTATTGTTTAAATAAGCAACTGCAAGGGCCGCAGGAAATTTGCTTTCAGAAAAATGTAGTGAGATGAAAACTGCTTATTCTTCCCTGAGGCTTCTGCTTCCTCCTTTGGATAAACAATACCATCACGTGTCCGAGTCACCTGGAATTTCTGCTCTAAAAAAGCTTTCTCTAAGGATGGCATGTTTTTAAGCATTGACTGTTAACCAACTATAAATTATAATCACATATTTAATTTCATTTAGGGAGTGATTTAAAAAAAACCTTTACCTCTGAAAAATAATTTAATTAGTAACTGCCTAACTCCAGGAGCCCCAGGAACCTCAAAAAATCTCACTTCGCTAGTTATACAACGAATCCTAAAATATGTTTCTCCTACTGATTTTTGGAGCTTAGCACTTAGTTTGACCTAAAGAACCGTATCTCCGAATCCTTAATGTGCAGATCCGTAACGCCATATGTGTCTAACCCCCTGAGCGTTTCTCAATCGATATGAAATTCGACTGTAGTTCAGCATCACTGACCGTACACCAAACATCACGCGAACATTCCCGCACAGATGACACTCATAAACGCACACGCAGAAGCCAACGTTAATCAGAATTGAGAATGGTGCCACATTTTGCCGCTTAAGTTTCTAATGAATCTCAAAAATATTTCAAGGACCTGGAAAAATGTTGTCTTCCTGTTTCCATATTTTCCCTGCATACATATTGTTTCTTCCCTACTGCGCTCTCGATTGTTCACTTTTAACCCAGTGTAAAGGAGTAGTCTCAAAGGGCAATTGCTAAGAAGCCCGGGATCCAAGAAAACACGAAAGCAGAGTACCCGAACAATCAGGAGCTGGAGCCTGTTCAATCTTTCTCCTCGAGGGATTGAGGAGGGAGAGTGGAGTGGCGCAGGAGATGGCCTGGAGATAGGCGCCTGCCTGCTGAATGACCCCCTCGCAATTTTCCGCGGACAAGAGGCAGCGGCGGGGGTGGCGATGGGGGCGCGCCATGGGGGAGGGAAGGGGTGCCGAGAGACGGGGATGCTCGCCGATCTTTATTCCGTCCGCGGCGGTGAGCATTAGGAGGCGATGTACGTATTAGCCGAGGGCCGTCAAAAATGGCGGAAGCGTATGGCTCAAAAAAATTTATAACGGCTAAGCCCATTCTGCGAACTCGTTTTATTACGCCCCAATTCAAACGAGAACAAAAGACGAAATCGCTCCGTTATTTTTTTTTGAAAAGTCCGTGAAATTCGCGGGTAAAGGGAATTTTTAAATTATATTAAAAACATGCATATTCTCTAAAACTCGTCCTAGAGTACATATGAAGTCATATTAATTACTGTTCTACGATATTTAACGAATTATAGAAACTTGTTCAGCGCATTATTTTTTAGTTTTGACGTGAATCAAGTGGGGGGAGGAGATGGTAATCATAATCGGAATACGCAAAGAGGTTTATCATAGAAATGTCTTTTTGTTCATTGGTTCTACTATAAGGAGCAGACGTAAAAAGAAGTTTTTAACTCATGCTTATGCATCCGAAACCTCGAAATGGTATCTTTCGTGGGTTAGGTCTCATTTAGATATGCTGCAAGTATATGGGATCCTCACGAAGTTAGATAAACTGCCAATTTGGATCGCGTACAGCGTAGAGGAACTAGATTTGTAAAACGTTGTTATGATAAATTTAGTAGCGTATCCAAAATATTAGCTAGGCTGGGAATCACCCACGGAGCGAAGGGTAAATTACAAATTAAATCTCTTGCATAAATTGAAGGGGCGTCTCTTTAGCAGTGATGTTGAAAATGTATTATTACCCCCATAGTACTACGGTTGGAGAGATCATATCAATCAAATTAAAGAGATCAAGTGTAGGACAGATAGGTTAAAGATGTTATTTTTTCCACAAATTTAAGCAAGTTGATTCTGTAGCACTCACCTTAGGCCATTGTAGCCCCCTTCTTTAAATAAGTAAATTTTCCTTTTAGGCTTTCTATTTCGCACCCCATGAAGCGAAAAATTAGCATTTACTGCCCTGTGGTAACTAATTCATTATGTAGTTTCTATGGTGAAGACTTTTTTGGGGAATATTCGTTGCTAACAAATCAATAATATTATTGACCCTAGTTGGTGAAGTGAAGAGCTGATAGCGATTCGCAGATATCTTTGTCTCTACCGCCCGGTTTAAAACTATATGTGCTCCAGTCAATAGATGGGACATTGAAATATCCACCGATAATAACGTCGCGATAATTGTGTTGAGATAAATAAACCTTGATTTGCTGATCTGCTCGTAATTCTAGTATTGAATTGACTCTATCGACAGAGTGGTCTGTAAAATGTGCATATATAAATTCTTTTGGATTGAGGACTCTTCATTGAGCACCAAAGACGCTTTCCAAACCATTCCCCGGAATTACCTCAGCCCTGCTAACGCAAATATTTTAAGCTGCAATAAAGACACCACCTCCGATTCTATTTTCTTTCATTTCTGTAAATGATGAGCATTGTCCGACCGCGGTAGGGTCATATTTGGGTCATAATTAGTAGTGTATATTCACCCCCTGCCACACATCCTAGCTGTGGCTTGCAGGGTACTAAAATAAAAAAATAAGCACTTAACTCATAGGGCATTTTCTATGAATTTGCCAAGAACAAGTACATTGAAGAAAGAATTATATAGGATGTAGAAATTTTATCTTAACATTTATTATAAGACGATTAAATGAATTAGAGGGTATGTTAAGATAAAATACAAATGTATTGGATTTGTGCTAAAGCAGGCGCCTGTTTTCTGCCAGGCCCCATGGTCAAAACGTTTTACATAACTATGGTTGGGTGTGCGAGATGAACAGACCCTATCACCATTTTATTTTCCACCCATTCAAAATCCCCAAAAGGATGGCTTGATCACATTTTTATTCCTGCGCCAGTTGGAGTGAAAGCAATAGTCATGGCAGCGGTGTATTTCACACGCCACGCATTCTGTTGCGTGGCAATAGCGACAGTAATTGTTTTCTTTTCAGTCTTTCAGACTCTATCGTCAAAACTCCGGCATGAGTGCATTATAAATAGAATTGTTCTGGCTAGACTCGTTGCCGGATCTATTCTTTCCGGGACTAGCACGGCGCCGGAGAGATCGGTGGCGGCAGCATGGCGGCCCGCCGACCCTAAAACGTATTCGGCGTGTGAAAATTTTTCGGCGGCTGTGCTGCGCACTCGTTTACTAGGCATGGGGCACGATGGGAAGCCCATGTAGAAGGGAGGGAGGCCGTGTCACCGAGAAGGGGAGGGATGCCTTCACCTTCTCTACATCTCATATCCCGGGATGGTCTAAGAATAATGAATGCCTGAAAAGTCACGATCAAATCCCAAGTTGAGTTTTTCATTTCCTTAAAAATTACAAATGCACGATTGGAGCTAAGCTCTTCGATATTTAGAGATCGCTCGATAGCTGGAATTCACGCTCTTCCACGCAGTACGGCAATATCCTGCCGACGCTGCGGTGTCGCGTCGGCAGGATATTGCCGACGCGGCTGTCCCTTTCCTTCCCTCCCGCCAGCCCCGTCCCATTTTCTTCCCTTTAAGCTCTCCATCAATCCCGTCTCCCTTCCTACGTGTATCCCATTCGATCCTTCTTCTTCCCGTCCAGAGAAGTCTCGACGCGATTGCATTTTAGATGGGCCGGACGTGCAATCGATTGATGCAACGTATGCCTCAGGTTGCCTCGTATAAAATTGAGCGGCCAGGGATTCGGGACAATATACCCTAAGTTTCATTGGCTGCAGTCGCGTGAATGAGTTAGTAACTCATTAGTTAATGAATCATTTGTTCTTAAGCAGCTGCGGACAATCAAATGACAGTTCTATTTTCCATGGGAATAAGTTATTTCTACCGTAAAATGAGGACGAAGGTATCTCAGGTAAAATCCCTCAAAGGAATATGATTTTATTATTTTTGCGACCTGATTGAATTTTTGAGAAGAATGCGTGGGAATTTGAAAACCATTCTGGGTATAGGGATATTTTTCTAAGTAAACTTAGCGAAAACGTTGCCTTGGCATGGCAAGTAAAATACTCCATGATTAATGGCCTGAAATATCGTTTAGGAGTTAGGCACAGATAGAGCAGGTAAACGATCGCTTCTCAGGTTGACTGCGAAAATATTTTTAAGCACAGTTGACCGATTTTGACCATTATCAGTGCTACTGCATTGAAAGATATTGGGTTTTCCTCGGATGGAAAATTTTTCACTGTGCGGTGACAGCGTTAGTTCGGTACTGTAGTATTTTTTGTGTTTTTTAGTACTCTGTAAGCAACCACTAGATTTTGTGTCTCCGGACCAACTTCAGTTTGAATATTTAACCTAAGTGTTCATTCTGGAAAAAAGAGACGCTGTACATGGTGCAATTTCACATTCCATAAAATCTTGGACTAATACTAAAGACCACCGATCCTTCCGGAATGATCTTATAATTAGGATAGAAGTAAGGCAATATCCTTCCAAGACCGACGGAAACGAAATTAGGTATTGTTCCTCATGAGACCAAAGGAGTTCAAAGATAGAAATGCTTAAAAAGGAAGTTTTTATTCTGCAAGCGACATAATTAATGCCAAAGATAGATAAGCTGAAAGAAACAGCTTCATTATTCCAAGACTGCTACAGGTTCCAGCCAATGCACAATTCGAGGACGTTGCCGAGACCTTAGGTTTGGCGGCGGACATGAAGATGGAAATGGTATTCAGAGGTGATACGCACGTTGTAATACCTTGGAAGAGCAATATAATGTAGTGTGCGAGTTTTAACTCTCATTTAGGTGGATAATTTGTAACTGTTTTAATAAGTGCGGGAAAAACATCGACTTTTATTTTTACGGAGAAATCTGCTGATGATCGACGAAAACATTCTATTTCAATTTTGTGCTACTAATTTTTAGTGCATTTTTTTAGTTTCAAGACCTGGATTTCAACAAGCAGGCGTCATCTTCAGGTGTGCCACAACATTTACTTTTCCCTCTTTTAGAGGTAGTCAAGGCATAAAACGGGATGGGGAGATTTGGGAGGAAGACAAAGGAATTAGGAGGATATTTCCAGGAATCATCGGGGATCACTCTCGGCTTATTCGGGGTTACCACTAAGTAAGGCAAACGAGTGAGGGGTTAATTCTACTTTCAAGAGTAAATTTTTCTAATGTTAGTTAAGACGCAGGGTATAAAGCATTGGAGACTGGTAATATAGAACAACGTTCACAATTTTATATCCTTATTTTAAATTATTGAAAATTCTCATTATTTCCCATGCCTTACCCTCTTTCTTACTCTCCCACTGCATCTGGTAAAAAAAATCCGTATTATGTCCAAAAACTTTTAATTTTCTCATGAAATGTCACATGTGGTGACAATCTACCTTGATTTAATGCATTTTATGGTATTCAGCGCTTATTTAAAAACACCGTTTCATTTGTCCTATACAATTTTTATCACAATCACTGCACTTGAGCTTATAAATACCACATTATTAAACTTGACAACTTTGTCTTATGCGTTACAACAGGGTATTAATTAAATTTAGTTTAGTGTAGTAGTATAGTAGGGATAATGCCGCTTTGTACTTGTCTCGCGAGATTAATTTGCTAATTATGAGGACTTATCTCTTGACGTAATTTATTTGCCGCCATTTTTGTGCTTAGGAATATTACGTCCAATGTCGGAACAGTCTTACTGGGATAATCTTTTTTCGGTTTTTTTTTAATTCTACGACTGTACGGATGTGCAACGGATCTGCAACGGATGTGGGTAGCCATAGTTCATATTGATTGTTTTAAATCCGTACTGAAGCACCTATTTATTAATGGTTTGGTCAAATAATCTACTAACTATATGTAAATGGGTGATATACTCCCTGTTTCTATTAAGTTGGGTGGTTAGAATTAAAATAAATTTTGTCTTCCGCGATAGCTGATTTCGTAAATGCATAAAAATGGTCACTCGATTTCTTCTCAATTCCACGTATCAATTGAATATTTCTATTTTGATCACTTAAAATGCCGGCGTTTTATTATTTCTCAGTTTCTCTCACAAACATACTATATGGCGTCTTCTATGTTAAAATATCAATATTGTACGCTGTCGATTAAACTCTTCTTAAGGTAGAAGAAGTTTTTTTTACAAATTGGTCCATAAAAAGCTCTATTAAAATCGAGGAAAAAGGAACTCCTGGAGCTTATCCCTTAGTTTTTGTAAAAGTTTCCATTAAAAACGTGAAAATGTTGCACTATAATTATTTTTAAAAGGGGCACTATTTCGAGAATGAGTTCTTCTGCTAAAAGAAAAAGGTGTCTACTCGGCGTTTGGGATGTTTAAAAACATTTTTACGTCGGAGAAAATTAGGCTGGCGTTTTATGAGATTCCTATAACTTCCATTTTTATGGCAAGTTCCATGAACGTTTTCATGCCAAATATGGGAACAAAGATAGTAAGGCTTATGGGCAGTGAATTCAATCTATGTGCAATTTAGTTTGTCATTATTTACTTTTTGTACCATGAAAATAAATTTTTTCGAATAATGCTCTTTTCTAAAGATTCTAATAACATGCTAAAAATCCCATAATATTACTTCAGGGTTCACAAATTTGGGAAACTAGATATATGGGCTATAGAACGTAAGAGTTTTATATCTTTTTTCTACGAACAAAAATGTACTTAAAAGGTTTCCGTCGACATGGTTCATGGGACAATTATTCAATCCATGTAGCCTGTATTGTACCCACTCTAATACACAACTATTAGTGCTTTATAATCACTGATATTAGGTGCCTCGTTTTTGCTGAGTATTAAAGCGAAAATAATGATAACTTACTCACTCAACGTTGATAGTTAGCCCAGTTACTTTATTTAGTTGAATTATCAAGCTATTAATTTCTAACCTTTTCGTACATGTAAATATTGAATGCCTATTGTTCAATCATCGCCTACCAGATATCATAGTGGTGGTTTTCATTGTACCATTTAAACGTAACTGTAGGCGAATCAAACGGAGTAAGTTCTTACCTCAGTGGAAGGAGATATTGATGCTATACTGAAATTTACATGTATGCATGGTACCCTACTCGCCATCACTCTTATCATTCGTGGGAAAAATCGCATCTTAAATATATCTGTCCTACACTTGATCTCTCTAACTTTATTTACATTATCACTCTTACCGTAGTATGATGGGGTCAATAATACATTTTTAATATCACATTACACGTAAAGAGACATCCTTTCAATATATGCAAGAGATTTAATCTGTAATTTAACCATCACTCGATGGGTAACCATCGCTCAACCTAGCTCCGCTAATAATTTAAATGGGCTACATTCTTGGAGCGTGACCTTCAGATAACAGGAAAATACTGGTCATAAGTAAATTATTAAATAGGATTTTTGAATGGATTTGTTAGAGAAAAATTTTTATTTTCCGCTAGAAAAAATAGTCAAGCTATGATCAAGAGTAATATTTAAAACTCTCTCCTTCAGGAGATTCGTTTCGTTCTGTTTAAAGTGCTCGATGGATGCTTTCTGAGCAATTACAAAGGCATGCTGAGAGGGCTAGTATATTGCTGCTGTGTGCGAATATTTATTCTAGAACTCCACCTATGAATCCTGTAAGATACTCAGCTTTATGCGTCAGCAGCACGTCATGGCTTGGAAGTTAAAAATATAAATTTCAATCGCCGAAGTTTTCGTCCAACTGGACTTATCCTATTACCTCAGAAACTTTTCGACAAACTCTCGTATTTTGAAGGTTAAGTACCAATTTTTACGGGAGTGGACGCGTAAAAAAACTGCAATTGTAGTTCAAGGATGTAGAATTGAAATCAACAGTTGTGAATTAGAAGATCTGGAACTCGGTGAACTGGACATTATTTGTGTCCGAGAGTTTATCTATTATATTTAATTTTTTTTAAGGAAGAAACTCTCTCTTGATGCATGCAAATTTGAAGTTCCCCTCGATATGTTTTTTTTTCAAGGGGGAACAGCCACAGTGGAGAGGTAAAAACCCCACCTCACAAAAAAGGAGGATCAACTTCAATACATTCATGCATTTGTATTCTACGAAAAAAGAGGAATGTTTACAAAATGAAAGAATGCTTAAAATAATTTGCGGTCACTCACACGCTTTAAAACAATTACATTGAAACGTTTGGATTACTTGATTTGTCTTGTTGACCTCCGCATGCATGGGCAACAAAGCGGGAGAAGGGGATGGGTGGTGGAGATGGAGTCAACGGCAGCCCCGAAATTCAAGCTTTTACGTGTGTTTACGAAATTTCAAAGTCATGGCGCGACCTCCACTTCCTCTCCCGGGGAAATGGCACATTGAAAAGCCACCCCGGGGTAAAAGCATTAGGCGAGTGAGGAGCGCGGGCGAATCCAGGATTACCAAATTTGTCGACGAATCCGGATCGCAATTACTCCCACCGCATAAATTTAAGTCCAGCGTCCAAATCTCGCCCTCATTCCTGGAGGAGGATCCCGATTCCTGGAGGGAGAGGACGGGTGGAGAGTGAAGCACAATTTTTAATTCCCGAGGGGGAGTCGGGTGAGGACATAAAAGACAAAAGCTGTAGCGGGGAAAGTGGAAATGTGATTGCAGAAATTTCATCGCTCGTTTCCCCCGCGAAATAAAACGTCTGAGGCTTGGGAGAGAGGAGGTTGGTGGTGAAGGGAGGGGGGGAATGAGAAAGGTCCATTCTTGCGGAAGTGGTAAAAATTGAGAGATCGGCTGATAGAGAAGGAGGAAGAGAAAGAGAGATAGAGAGAGAGAGAGTAAAGAGATAAAGCGAGGGGCGTCCGGCGTGAGAATTTCGGGAATCGTACGGCGGATAGTTTTACACTCGTCTCTCCGACGGGGAGAGAGGAATGTTCCCCGGGCGAGGTCGTTTAGGCCCTTTGGGAAAATCCAGCATCCCCGGCATGGGCGAACGCTGAAACATTTAAAAGTGCCATTGAGAGGCGGCGCATTCCGAACTCCCGGCTTCTAGGAGAGGGTGCGGGCGAAAGCGGACTCACTCCACTCAGTTGCGACCACCCTCTTCACCCATCAGCTTTACTATTATCAAAGGAGAAGAGCGAACAAACGAGAGAGGAATATAATATAGTGAAGGGAGCCATACAGCACTAAAGGGGTACACAGTGCGCGTCGAGGGTATACATAGCTAGTATTAATAAATCAATTAAGATGACCAAATACAAACTAATTCGTAAAAAAATGCGTCCACCGACGATAGTACAATTTATAGGTTTGTAGATTTTAGTACTGGAGGAGAGGGAAAGTATGCATTTATAAAGTCCAAGTAGGCGAAAGGTTTCCGAATCAAAAGAGGAACATGTTGGTTCAGACCGAGGATGAAACCGCCGAAATACTGTTTCCTAGCATAAGTTCATGTCACTAAAAGGATGCTGTTACCAAAAATCCATCTACGGATAAATATTTTGGTAGCCGGGATTGGGTACTTAAATCCCCGTCGATTCAGCTGATTTCATTGGTATTCGGTAGTTTAGTATCCTGAACATATCCGGGTAACAAAAGATCTGTAGTTAGATCACTGGTTTGGACCAAGTTTTTTATCTGCTTGAGGTGTGCAACGTTGCCCAGTTCGTATTTTATGTGCATGCTATCCCTTTCCTCTATTCCAATAAAATACCTTCTTCCCCGCCATTACTTTTTCTTTACGGCCACATACACTCAGTTGCAGAACAGGTGGTGAGAAAAGAAAGATATAAACGAGCTCACGGGCTCAGAGTAGGGACTGTGCTCGAACCCTTACTTTGAAGATGGTTGTGCCACCAATATATTCAAGAAGTAAAATCTCGAGTATCATTTTAGAGTGCTGTGTTCGGCCATCACTCCAGCGACTATCTGCATATGAATACACACAAATACTTACATATATATTAATGATATATATTATTTCAATATTTTTATTTATATCCATATATAATTATACACACACCACACAATCATACCCCTAATTAAATATTAACACCTTAATTTTATTTATATGGATATATGCAGTAGATAAGGGAAACACATTGTTTAATTACCTAATACACCACGCGGGTTCAATATTCCTCTCTTTTGTTTCCCTAATTTTTTTTTATTAACATTGTACCAACGTCTCTTTCGGCCACTTCATACGCCCATGTACATACGCACGTGCATGTGTGTAATTATTGTGTGTGGTCGATACGGGGGGTCAATCATGCGGCCCAAAAGATAGCCGGCTTTCACGGGGCATCGAACAGAAGTACCTCGCAGCGCCGACGTCGGGAAAAAATCCTGCCCGAAAATCGTTCCTGGCACACCCCCGACCCCCTGCCGCATTCCTCAAACATCCCCCTGTCACCCCCTTTCGGTGGTGCCCTGCCTCTTCGAGAGCAAAAGGCCTCCGTAAATGGTCGCCGGGGAGAGGGTCGCTGGAGACACGCGGAATGGAATGGTGGGGTGGGGTTGAGAGGGTGTGAAAGGGTTTTTGTAGAAGAGAGAGCGCGCGCTCCGCGATGATGGGGTGGCGGAATGGGAGAGGTAGTGGCCGGGGTAGAGACAGTGGGTGGGTGGGAAGGGCCGCGGCGGCGAAAAGGCACTCTGGAGACGAGAGAGATGCGAGGCGGCGGCAGAGGCTCCAGTGGACATAAAATGTTGCAGGAACGGAAAAAGGTTGAGTGAGAGTACGTACGTAAAGGTCTGCGTGTTCTGTGCGCACGAGGGGAGAGGGGATGGGTTTGAAGGGGCGTGGGGTGTAGATGGAGGAGACAGAGGGTGGGGTGAGCGCGGACGGGGGACATATCTATGGGAGGAGGGCGCGTAGAAAGAACGCGGAGGAGCACTTGAGCCTGGAGAAAGGGAGGAGGAGCGGGGGCGAGTCTCCGACGCCTGCGAGGATTGCGAGCGCGCCCTAGAAGCGGGTCAAGGGCGACTGGTACCAGGGGTTCGGAAGTGAGGAAGAGGGTGGGGGATGCAACGGGCAGCGGAGTGTGGGTGATGCTGAGGGCAAGATGGGGCGCGAGGGGAGTAAGGGGAAGGAGGGAGGTGAAGGGATGGATCTGGGCATGGGACGGTAAGGTGGAGCGGTGGGAGAGAATGGCTTGGGATTGGAGACGGGAGTGGATATGTACGGCGTGGGAGGGCAGTGGAGAAGGAGGAGAGTTTGGCTTGTAGAAGGGACGGGGTGTGGAGGGTACTGGAGTGCGTTAAGGCGTGGAGGGAGATTACCGGTGATGTTGGGTCAGATGTGAAGGGAGTGAGGGACACGAGGGAGAGGGGAACTTCGGGAGAGGTCGGAGTCACGAGCGATAGGAGGAAATAGAGAGGGAAAACGGAGAGTAAACAATTCAACGAATGTACGCATTGCGTAGTAGCTGAGGCGCGTGCTGTGATTACAGCTGAGCGGCATTCACTCGACTTCCACTTAACTTGATATTCTGATGCGGTTCGTGGTGAAATATATCCTCAACTCTTCATTAGCTTAGTTGAATATGAAATAAACCGCAAGGAACTTTAAGCATTAGTAATATTATATAAAACGATTCTAGCTCCATATTAGCTGAAAAATCTGAAGTAAGTGAAACAAAAACAGTAAAATCAAATTGCTTATTTTACAGTACTTAATTGGGATAAATCTCCATTTCCTTATAATTATTTCATTAGTCATGGTTATATTTGTATTGTGCGTAAATGATGGTATTTTATTAAATATAATCCGGTAAAACGCCTTTGTCATCATTTTTTTATGTTACTTTTCTTTATTTATCAATTATAAAAGTCCTTTGGGTCACAAATAATTATAAATGCGTGACATCAAACGTAAGCACAATCTCAAATTGGCCTTTGATATTGTCATTTAAAAAGAAAAGAAGCTGAATGGCTAACGATTCTACCCTTCCGCCGTTGAATGCCCAGTTAGAGTGTAAAAACCCTTAAGAGGGTGTCCGCGGAGTCATGTTAATTATTGCAGGACGATTAACGTGTCACTCATGCACGAAGTTCCAAGTGTCACGAAATGGGCGACGAAGCTAGTTGCGAATTCTAGTTGTCTAAGAGGCATAAAATCCTGCGTGTCATAGAGGCATACTATCTAATCCTAACCTTTATGACCCCGCTGCAAACTTTCCTGATAAACGTTCACTCTTCATCCCTCGTGACAGCTTAAACCAAGGCGTTCTCAATTAGCACCCCGTTTCCGTCTTCAGGGGTGGTAACATCAGCAACCGTCACGGTTCCCCTTTTAATGTTGATTTTGACAAGTTTAGCGGAACGCACCGTATACTCAAATTGATTTTAGAACGCTAATGGCATAACGCGAAGTATCGCAAAACCTCTGCCGGTTAAAGGGAATAGAGTTTGGATGGATGGGGAATGGAGGAGGGAACAAGTTGTTGGAATTCGCTTAGAGAAAAGGGAGGGCAATGGGTCCATGGATGGGAGAGGGCGGGGGGAGGAGCAGGGACCGATGGGAACGGAAAACCGCCTGAGGGTACCCGAGGGGACGGGGCCGGGAGAATGCGTTGGAGGCAAGAGGGGGGGCGTGTGGAGGCGTAGAACAGAGGGTGGTCGAGTGAGGGAGGAGCCGGAAGCAGTCGAGCTTGGTGGGCTTGGCAGCGGAGAGTAAATGATATATAGCCGGGATCTAAAACCACTGGGTCCTCCACCGGCTGGTTTTACTTGCCCCTTCCGCAGGCTAAGTTTCACTTGTTCGCTCATCCTGTCTTCTTCCACCTAGAACTTTTTGGATGTCCTCGGATAATGACCGTCGTGTCAGCGTCCGTAATGAGCATCCTGAGTTCATTATTAAGAGTGCGCACATAATTTCTCTCTTTGCCCCCCCCCCTCACGGCCAAGCCATTCCCATTAAGGATTCGTTAATTTCTCACGTCTAAAAAGTAATAAATGAACGTGGTAGCATTGTGTGCGTGTATCACTCTCCGCCGTGCCGTATGTTCTCTCAGGCCGTTCGCCATAATTCACATATGTATTACCTCCCCACCTTGTTGCTGCTTCGTGAAAGGGCGAGCGTGGTTTGCGAAGCGATGTTGCTCTGTTTAATCACTTCTACTCGCCCCACGGCATTGCCGATTGGTAAATATTTAATTTTTTTCTCACCAAACCATGACGAAGTTAATTGTGTTCTTTAGTACTTACTGCTCAAGCTTAACGTAAACATACCTACAGTTCTGAACGCAACGTCAATATGCAAGCGTCTCGCGAATGCCACAGTTTCAGTGTATTGAGTTGAAGTATACAGCACGCCGCAAGACGCAAAGTTCTTTGAGACGAGTTAACTAATTAATGGTGCCACGTATGCCTGTGAAATTTATTAACCTGGACTTGACAAAGTCTTCTCTGGCTCCAACTAAATTATTCCACAGTAGATACTCAAGTTCATTACGCTATTAAGTGTTTCCAAAACTTAGCAAGCTCCTCGGGTAATAACTCAGTAACCATTAAATAAGAGCGCGTAAAATCATCTTTTTACCACAACTATGAAAATATTATTCTTAGTTTAATCATTTATGTTAATTATTAATCAAAGTTTAGTAAATGGTAACCCGAGAAACCACCAAATCGTACTTTATTGAATAATTCCAATTGTGCAACATTATTTAAGGTGTAGGTTAAATGAGGAGTAATTTTGAATTATTAAGCATAGAATTATATGCAGATATGTCTTTTTCATAATGTGATTTTTACTTGTGTAATTAACAAACGAACAACAAATTCCACCATTTAGTCTAAACCTGCGAACAAATGAACTTCAAAGATGTTGGCGTGTATGTATTCACGCCTGTAATAATCAATGAAATAAAATGAAAACTCCTATAGCCGTAATGAGTTAACACCACTTGTCCCGTAGTAAAAATAAAATTTTGTCGTGATGGCCTGTGGGAAAAGAAATTCTACGACAGCGCCCAACCACAACCTCTCAACCAGAACACTCTTCTGCAGTAGTTTGCGGGAATGTTACTGACTCGCCAGTGACCAACTACAGACCCAAACACTGAAACCCAATTGGGATCATTGACAGGGTTAAAGGGACACTGTTAAGGATACCTGGGTTTATGAACAGATAAACACTATCCGTGACTGTGTACGGGAATAAATTCCCCGCCAGGGACAAACTTAGAGCTGACACACTCACAAGCACCCAGGAAGACAATCACACATTCAAAAATGGCCTCAATGCTGAGAGAATATTACTCAAATTATTTCAACTTGTGTTATTTCGATTTGGTTTCAAACAGTTTTCATTTCATTTTATTAATATACGAGGTCGTATAGCTCAAATTCTGTTAACCTGTAAACGATTAGTTTAACTTTAGTGAACCAATCGTTAAAATCGCAAGACAAAGTAATACGCTAATGAATAACTTAATAGAATAGCAAAAATATATTAATACTACGATTTCGAATGTTTGCACTAAAAATGCATGTGATATTTTACCTAGAGAAAACTAACATTTTTAATCTTCCAAAATATGGTTATCATCCCAAACCCAGACCCGCTCCTTCAGGTTTTATATTGTTTTCACCCTGATCCTGTTTTTAAAGGCAATATATTATTTTCTGTTTCCCCCTAAATATCACATAAATTGAAGAAATGTGCCTTTTCTTTGACCTATAAACTCCGCAATTTATTTCCATATCAAAATCCTTGCTTTCCAGTTCTTAAGTCAAGAGAGACCCCGCCGCTAAACTTGTTTTTCTACTCCAGGAAGGGGACTTTTCCTTCGATCGATATATGAGTGTTTAGTCCCTGGAGAGGAAATACCCGCGAGACTATACACACAGCTTAGAGTAAAGTTGGGTCATTTCAGAAATCGTTTCGTGGACCCATAATTCATTAAAGGGCACTATTGCCCCCCGCGTGTGGTTTCAAGTTTAAAGCTTTCAGGCTCCTCCTGTTAGACTGATGAAGGTAGATGGGCACCCGGTTGGGAGTGGTTAACGGGAGAGACGAAAGAGAGAGAGAGAGGGAGAAGAAGGGAGGAAGGCTTGGTCGTGGAGGAGATGTGGGCTGCGTGAGAGGGAAGGATGGAAGTGGAAAATTGGTGCGGTAGAGGGATAGAGTTGAGTGACGCAAGCGAGAAGATGAAATGGGAACCCGGAGGGCGGTGTTTGTGTGCGTGTGTGTGAGGGGCGAGGCGGGCGACGGAATGGCGTGGTAGGTGGTTGAGTACGAGCGGAGGAGGAACGACCCGAGGGATCGAATGATTGGGTGATCGTGGTGGCGTGAGATAGATGAAAGCCGCGACGTGAGCCCGAGGGTTTATTCTGGGGTTTGCTCCGCGGAGTCGAGGGAAACGATTGGGAGTTCAGGGGGAAACGATTGGGAAGGAAGGAAGAGGAAGAGGGAGGGAAGAAACAATCTTCGATCGCCCATTGCGAGGAAAGCGACAAGGAGTAGCAGCACTTCCCCGGAAGAGGAGGAAATCCCCTCCGGATTGGTTTTTCGTGGTTAAGACGCTAGTGCAAGTTGGCGGAAAGAAACGGGCTTAACTGGGTCCGTCCTTTCTTATCAGTTTCTCTGGTTCGTCGCGCAAGGTTGGAAACCAGGTGAATCTCAATAGAGGAGGAAAGCCACTTGGGGGGGGGGGAAGAAAGGCGTCGAGGCGCAACTTATGTACATATGTATTTGTGAGTATATACTCGTATATATGCTCATAGGAATAGATATCTTGTATATACATATATCCCTAGGAAAATTGTGTTTTTCCCTTCTCGTTCCGGGCACTCACTGCCTCGTAACACGATCGTTATGAATTTCAATTATCATTGCAAATGTTCACCAATTTTATTTTCCGGAATTTATTTCCCTTTAGACTCAATTTTCATAGCCATTTTCGAATTTGAGGCGCTTGTCACTAAAATAGGCCCGTCTTTTAACTCTAAATGAATGGATTAAAATTAAAGTGGGAGCTCTCACGAAGATTATTTATAAATTGTCTTCCTAATAGATTATTTTTTTATAGAGAGAATTAACAACTTCAATTTTGTGGCAAATTTTTGGTGAAGTTAGTATTATATAATCGAAATTTTATCAGCTTGATTGATGAACTAAAGGGAATAATCAAAAATGGCCGATTGAGATAGAAAAAGTTGTCAGAATGTGTCACAACTATTCATATTTCTGTGTGGATTTTGTAACTTCACGGGCTTTTAAGTTCATAATTTATGTACATTGTAAATTTCTACGAGAGCTGTCAAGAATGTAACTTAGGTTTCGGCCTAGCGTGGCAGTGGGTAGGGCTAGAGCCACCTCCTTGGTGTCTAAACGTCCCTACACTCAGTATGCATCCTGCTATGGTAGTGTGTAGACTGTGGTCCTTCTACTTTGCTCACCGTGAACTGTTAAAATGTGTGCAGCAATATAAAATCTCGCGAGTTGTGAAGTGTAATCTGTGATTTTTTGGGGTGTTTGCCGGCAAAAAACCACAAGCCAATTGAAATTCATCGGCAACTTTGTGAAGTGTAGGGAGACGGAATAATGAGTAAAGGCGGAGTGCGGCAGTGGTGAATTCAGTTTAAAAACGGCCTCACCAATGCTTACGAAGAGGAACGCAGTGGTCGGCCTAGCCATGTGACAGATGAACTGACGTCTGGTCAGTTCTTAGACTCAATGAAAATTTGCCTGTCAACTCTTATACTAACGACACCACTGACGCAAAGCACTGTCACTCATCACTAAGTCGGTACTCAGCGCAAATAACCCGATGAACGTCAGCAGCTTTAAAAATATCAAAAAGATGTAATACAAATTTCTGGGGCTAAAATTGATTGTCTATGGTTTATTATAATGTTCATCTAGTACATATCCCTATCTGCCTTTGACTAAATTGGATGGATATGTAATGTACTGTAAATTCCACAGGTATAGGAATAGGGAGGAACTAACTTCCTACCTATTTGATAAAATATTTTGTACCTTGTCCTCACGGTATCCTTAAGAAATACCTAACGTTTTTCACTTTGAAAATCAATTGTAAAGTATCGGAGTGAAAACCACATTAATATTTAATTTTTATTAGCCTGATTGAATATATTATTGTATGAGTTTTCTGTTCTAATATTATGTTAAACAAAATAATAGTGACAGAATTCTTTCCTTTGACACCAATAAATATGAGAAAAATTGTCTGGAATATATGTAGAAAAATCGTATTCGCGAAGCACGGAGCTGTTATGCGGAAATTTTATAGTAAATCAAATCATTAACTTAGATGAATAACAGCTGTTTAATTCTGACGAGAGTAATTTGAAAAGTTCAAAATGGAAGATAAATCAACGACCTACCTCAGTGAAACCTTTTTTTTCCTATGTAGTCTCTCTGATCACTAATGCACTTGGTCCAGCGGTGTTCCAATGTCTTAATCCCTTCCCGAAAATTAGATTCCTTCAGACCGGCAATATACCCATCTACTTCGGCTGTTAGTACTTTCTTTCAAGAGAATCTATATCCATCGAAGAAACTTTTAGTCTCGGGGAAGACATGGGTGCGGCAACAATTCGTATCGGAGTTCACGTTTTTGTTCCATGACACACGTGTGTGAGCCTACATTTACTTGAAGAAAAAGACTTTCTTCTCGCCAAACCTGACCTTTTTTCGTGTATATTTTGTTGTAATTGGTCCAGGAGGTTAGCTTAGCATTTTTCAGTGATTGTTTGATCAAAGGGAGGATAATCGGCCTGCAGAATCCCTTTCGCATCGCAGAAAACTGAAGCCATCACCTTTCCGGCCGACCGTATTGCCTTTGCTTTATTTGGTGGTGGTGAATCAGGATGTTTGACTGCTTTGAAAGCTGTTTTGTCTCAGAGGTATACCAGTGGACCCAAGTTCATATGTGGTCACAAACGGGAGCAGAAAACCTTGCTGGCTGCTCTTAAAATGGATCAAACATTGTCCGGCAATTTCAATTCTGATGAAATTTCAATTCTGAATGTGACATTATCATGCAGATGGCAGCCCTACAGCTTTTGTTATTTCTCGCATTTTCAGTCGGCAATCCTTCATGATCATTTCATGCATTTTTGCAAACATTTCTGGGGTAATGGCGCATTTCGGCCGACCAATACACGAATCATCTAAGCTATCCTGAACAAACTTACTTGCATTACATTTGGTAAGTGGTTCATAAACTTGTGTAGCGGCGTAATCTTCCTTGCGGGATGATACCACTAAAATAGTGAAAACCAACTTTATTGCTTGTATGCATTCGGTATGAAAGACCATACTCGTACACCCACATGATTACCCATCTCACTTGGACCAATAAATTTTCCATATCCTTTGATTACACATCCTTGTGTTTTCACAAAGTTCCAAGGAAAATGCTGAGTGTAGTTATACAGCAGCGCATTTCACGAGTCGTAAAGGAACACTAAATCAAGCTAATTTACGAAAATATTAATTATATTTGCGAAGAAAAAATATTTTAATGCAAAATCATTTTTTCCTTTAACCCCAAACTTCCACTTTCCCATTGAATATTGTTAAATATTATTCGAGCAGTATTCGTGATCATAATTTTTCAGGCCACTCATAAAATGATTTTCCCCTTGATTTGGTTCCACCAAACAGGAATGTTAATCCTCACCCCCTCTGGATCGATCAAACAAAATGGATTAGATTCGATTGAACAACCATGAATCATGCTATTTCTTATGTTGTAGGCTAAAATTTCATTTTTGAGAATACTTCATAATTATACAGTGAGATATTACGTATTTAAGAGAGGAATGCCGAGCTATGTCAAGAAATTGTCTAGGGATTTATTGTGTCCTCTACCAATCTTACAACGAATGATTGAGTCATAATTCCTCACAACATAAAATAGGATGGTGCCTAAAGTAGGTTTGCGATCAGACCGTTAGAATTAGGCTTAATCATATCACGTTAATTTATTCGAGTATCAATCGAATCCTTTAAAATATATCATCAAATCTAGGAATCCAATTTCGCCGGTTATCTATGCGTCTTGACCCCAACCATATGGGTTCATATTTTCTTCCTCGTTTGTTATTGTTGATTTCAAAACGAATGAATCCAAATACTATCTGATAGATATGCATAGAAGCATTCTGTTAAATCTAATACTAATGTAACCAACGAAAATTTCATTATGGTAATCCTTAGACCATCATACAACCTAAAATATCGAGCTTCCAGGAATTCCTTTGCTAATGCTGGTATTCATTTACTGTGTAGTTAGTTTCTCATTAAGGAATTATGTATATTTCGTAGGGTCAGGAAGTCTCTGCACAGTATGTTGCTTGCTATCAAGATAAAATGCTAAGCAAGAGATTGTGCGTAATATCGGGTACTAAAAAGTTACGCGAACACTATGATTGCACCGCAAGTTAATTAGATCAAGCTAAACACGTAGAACTGCAAATGGATATATATATATATGAAAAATATATTATAACTATATAATATTATTTCTATATATATTATACAATAATTATTCAAAATATAACATTTCGTTTCGATTTTTTTAATACATATTATAATATTATCTTTGTCTGTAATAATTTTTTGTGAGCTTAAATCAGTTATCATAAAATACGAGTATACTATGTACAAACTTTCCGCATTATGGGATTTATCGCTCTAAAAATATAAAAAAAGCGATGTAATTTGTCTACAAGGGCATTTTTTTAAATGCTGAATAAATAATATGATTGAATTGAATGATTATTTTCAAAATACATGGTTCATTATGAAAGTAATGCGCATAAGTTTATTGTGATGCGACTATCCTTTACAGTACGGTAAAACCGGTCGGGAAATGTGATGTGGCGGATACCCTTCCAATGCAGTTGGTCACCAGTTTGCTCCGAGCAGTCTGAGTGGAAAGACGTGCCTCCACGTGAAGTGCGTTTTTCGATTTTGTAGCACGGCGCGACGTAGCGTTAGCTTGAACAGCGATACGCCATCAAGTTTTGCGTGCAGCTTGGAAAAAATGCAAGCGAAACATTCCAGATGCTTCAAAGGCCTTCGAGGACGACTGCAATTCAAGGTCACAGCCCGAGAGGTGGCACAAGGCATTCAAGGAGGACCGCGGGGAGGTCGCCCATGAACCCCGATCTGGACGCCCAACGATGGCCAGATGAAAATGTGAGCCGTGTGCGCGAAGTTTTGCGTTGCGATCGTCGATTGAACATCCAGCAAATTGCTGACACCCTGCACATTTGCCTGGAGGTGCACAAGAAAATGAAATGCCGGGTTGCTCCCGTGAGGGCTGACATCAAAGACACGGTCAAGCTCCACCATGACAATGCCCCCAGCCACATGGCCCTCATCGTTGCCAACTTCCTTGCCCGTAGCACAACCGCGGTGGTCCCCCAGCCCCCTTACATTCCCGAATTGGCTCCGTGCGACTTTTTTTGTTTCCCCGACCGAAGAGAGAGCTGAAAGGAAAGCATTGGGAGACCGTAGAAAACATCCAAAAGCATGTTACAACATTCCTGAGAGACATTCCTATCAAGGAGTTTCAGGATGCCTTCCAGGAGTGGCAGACACGTCTCTGTGATTGTTTTGATGCAGGGGGGGGAGTATTTTGAAGAAAATTTCAAGCATTTGAACAAGTACGATCAATAAATTTATTTTTCCCAGAGAATGCGCATCACTTTTATAGTGTACCCTGTATAACACATTTGTGCGCATTACTGGACGTTTTTTCTTTCGGTTAATTCAAGCAACTTAAATTGTGAGTGTATTCACTGTCAAATTCGTAGCATTACTGAATTTGGACAGCAGGGATTCCTGCCCTCGAAAATCATAAATGCCTTACAAAAATGGCACGACAATAGTTACGGAAGACTTTTATGACTCAAGTGAAATACACATGAGTCATAAATGTGTACATTGAAATGACATAGGAACATCTTAATGCATGTAAAATAGAAAAATACTTAACTGTCCAGCAGTAACTTGTGAAGTACATATTCCGCGTAATTATTTTTATGCACATGCATCAACTGACACTCTAAATCCAGAAAATAAAGTGAAAACCTGTGGAAAATATATTTTATTATTATTATTAAAAATACACATGTGCTTATAGACAGTTTCAGGTGGCACACAAGTCCCAAATAATCGCAAAAGATAATAGATAAAATCAGACTTCAAGACACAAATCTCTTTAACAAAACAAGCGAATCCCCATCCCATTTACATCCATCAATCAGCAAGAAAAAAAGATAAATTAAAAAAATTAAGCTATTTCATATAATACAATACACCACCCATCAATCAAATTATTACATATATTCCTTACATCTATTCTTAAAAGTATACACTCTGTTAGGAAAGGGCTCGAATATTTTTGCAGGTAAGGTGTTCCAATCAACAATTGTTCTATTTAGAAAAGAATTTTTTTATTTGATGTCTGTGCCCGGCATTTTACCTTAAATTTTTGATCATTTCTCCCTATAAAATTTGGGTTCCCCGCCTCTTTCCTAAGATCTGCCCAAGCTTTCTCCCCCTTCAGAATGCGGAACATTCCACAAAGTCTGCTTATTTTCCTTCTAGTTTGTTGAGGTTCCCAGCCCAGCGTTTCTAGCATGTCAGACACAATCTCCATCCTCCTATGCTTCCCCAGTGCATATCGGGCAGCCTTTCTTTGCACCTTTTCCAGTTTGTTGACATGACCTTCTTCATGAGGGTTCCATACAAGAGAAGCGTACTCTAAAATTGGTTTTACTAGGGTCTGATACGCCTTCTCCTTGGTTTGCTCTAACGCTCCCTTTGAGGTTTTCATTTAAGAATGAATGGCATTTCAATTTGAAATGGAAGTCACCAGCCACTTTAATTTTATAATCACGGAAAAGTTGCATTAGCTTCGGTAGAAAAAAAACACAACTAACCGATTCCAATCATTATTTTATAAAATTAAATCATTCTTTCCCTTTTACTTAAATTTACTAATTGATAAATAGAAATCGTGATTTAAAAACCGACGCAAAAAAGGAGACTTCGAATCTGAAAATGGGCAGTCGATATTGTATTTTGAAATGGATTTGTCTTGGATGAAATTTTGAAATCGATCAATTCGTCGTCCATACACACACCCTGGTATAAGCTCGTAGAGTAAAGTGTAGGTGTAGATTTCAGATCTTAAACCTGAACACGGAAATAGAATTTTTCTATAATACGTCTGAAATCACTAGTCACGTGTTTACTAGAGAAGGATTGAGACCCAGAAATATGACATTTGAATGCAAGTGACCGTATAAAACCAGGAAACAACAAGTGACGCTAATGGAATAAATTTTATTCGGTTTATGGTCTTCAACAGTTTCCATGCATTGTTGCATTAAAGTAAATACATGCAACTATTATATCAGTAATGACGTAATTCTGTCTAATCATGTATATTTTTGATAGAGCATAGGTGTTAATTATGCTACATGTGTAATACAATACGCAAGTATCTCGAACGAGAACGTATTGATTTTGAAATAAAACAGTGTAAAGTATTTCCTGTTATGTATGCGGCAGGCAAGGCTCTGGTCCTTTTTATTTATATTTGACTTCAGCGCCAGTAGAGGACTGCTGGGAAATTTAAATGCTCCTGTAGACTAATTAACGTTCGTTCGAAGGTTTCCGCGGCGATGAGTAGGTGATTTCCACATTTTTCGGGCTGCGTCCGCGTATGTCGTTTAAATGTACAACAGTTTCGCCAGCTATCCTGCTGGCGTCCTCAGGTCAAGGATGAAAAGAGGAATATCCCTATTGAGGAATCGCTGAATATCATCAAGGAACTCACCTTCCGCGGAATCCCTAAGGACTTTCCAGGATTGGTGGAGCATTGCCTCCGCAATTCCTTCTTCCTATGGAATGGTGACCATTACGAGCAGATGGAAGGAGCTGCGATGGGCTCACCCCTCTCCCCGGTTGTGGCCAACCTCTACATGGAGAGCTTCGAAAAGAAAGCACTGGAATCCTGCGACAAGCGGCCCTCACTGTGGCTAAGATATGTCGACGACACTTTTGTCATTTGGTCACACGGAGAGGAAGAATTAAAAAAGTTCCTGAAACATCTGAACTCACAGCATCAAGCCATCCACTTCACTATGGAGGTGGAAAAGGATCATCAACTGCCCTTCTTGGACGTCATGGTGAAGAGAAATACAGGGAATGGGAGGCTTGGACACAGAGTATACAGGAAGCCTACTCACACCGACCGCTACCTTAATGCTGCATCGCACCACCATCCCAGTCAGAAGACCTCACTGGTAGACACACTTGTCAACCGAGCATATAAAATATGTGACTCCGATTCTATTGCCAACGAGAAGAAACACTTGACAAATGCCCTGCAAAGGAATGGATACAGCGCTCATATGATCCAAAAAAGGGCCGAGAAGGAAGAAAAGAAGAGACAAACCACCGCTGTTCCTGACAGAGAGGAAGACTCCAGACCACGTCCGAAGGCTTACGTCACCATCCCCTTCATCGCAGGGACTTCGGAAAGAATCGCGAGGGCTTTAAGGAAACATGATGTGGTGACCAGATTCAACTGCGTCACCAAGATAGCTGACACCCTACCCGGACCCAAGGATGGAATTTCACCGTTAATATCAGAAGGCGTGTACCAAGTGCCATGCTCCTGTGGCAAATGGTACATCGGTGAAACGTGCAGAGCGCTGAAAACACGCATGAGTGAACACCAGAGGGCAACCAAGGCCAAACAGTTTAGAGCATCGGCCATCGCTGAGCACGCCTGGAGTGAACCTGGACACTCTATTCTCTTCGACGACGCTAAAATAATAGCGAAAGAAGGAAAATACTTCCAGAGAATAATCAGAGAGGCCATTGAAATCGTTAAAAGGCCAAAAAATTTTAACAGAGAGGATGGATATCCACTCCACAGTGCGTGGAAACGAATAATTCCGCGCAAATATGAGGACGTTCCCTGATTGGCCAAGAAATTTCCCGGTATTGGCGCCGGATTTTTCCTATATAAGACGGGACAACAAGCTTCTTTTCATCCTTGACCTGAGGACGCCAGCAGGATAGCTGGCGAAACTGTTGTACATTGAAACGACATACGCGGACGCAGCCCGAAAAATGTGGAAATCACTAATTAACGTTCATTCGAAGGGTTTCAAGCTCCAGTTTTAACCCAGTTTCCATATTGATTACTTTTATGGTATTAATGGTTCTTTCCCGAATGCCGAATTTCATTACAAGAAATGGCTGGAGTGAATGGTTAATTGCAACAAATTATTGCTTCTCCACCTGATCTCTCTCTGTTTCAGTACTGATCCGTGGAATAAAATGTAGCAAATATCTACTATCCTTCCATTAAAATCTGTTTTACTCTAGCTAAATATTTGATATTTTTGACAAACCCGTAGTTACATGCTTTTCATAAATATTTTAAATTTCTAATGATTTTAAAATATCTGAAAACTTAATATTTACAAAAATGAATATATTGGTGTATAATGCATATTATGATAAAATCTTTCTGATTGCACTAATTCTCACTGCAATAGTACTTTCGCAAACTTAAATGGAATGGGGTTGTGAGCACCAAAAATGTGGCAATAAAAGGTTTTCATTTTCAACGAATATTTCTTTTGCAACTTCTCTGACCATAGAAAAAAATACCAAACATATTTTATTGACGTAAAATTTCCGTTCCCTACATTGTAGGCATCTCATATTTACTTGATGATCTAGCTCCTTTAAGCCATTCAGAACAATCTCACAAAGCGTGTTGCCGTTAATGTTATAAAACGCGCATGCTGAGTATTATCTGTGTACAGGGAATGATTAGAGGCATGGGGCTAACACAAAAACTTAAGACAACAGCATTCCGAAACTATTCATACGGTTACAAAAACGGCAATCCAATAATCAATGTGGCTTTCAAATGCAGCCGTTTATGGGACAATGAGTGTGATTATGAAGTAATTTTCCAAAGTATGACTGGTGAGGATACAGAGCAACGGATAGCATTGCAGTGACGTCATTTCTCACGGTGACCTTTGATTAAAATTAAATTGCGTCACATCACGACGTCCCTTTCCGCAGATACTATGTTTGACTCTTGTTTTTTTTTAGGGAAGATATTCAGCTGAATCGGGCATTTTTGGGTACCATGGGAAATTTGAATGATAATCAATGAGCAACCATAAAGGTAAAATAATTACGACTGTCTGAAACCTCATGGTTGTCTCATTACCCTATTTCACAACTGCAATGTTTCTCGTTTGCTTGAATGGTGTAAAAATGAGAAAAGAAGAATTTCGCTAAGATGGTTATTCTTTTGTTTTAATGGGAAAATGACCTCCCTGCAGAGGTTGAGGTACTTTTACAATTTGCTTCTCCTAATGCCTGCGTGTTTTGTCATCGTAATAAGTTCAGAAGGAAATGAGAAAAACGATCAACTCATGCAACCATTCATCGCCGGTGATATCCATCCTAAATAAATTTGTTGCGTAGCATTTAAGACGGGCGAATTCTAAAAGTCGATAAAGTGGCCTCTGAGATGTGTGTTCGGGGAAGTTTAATAAAAATGCTAGATAGAAAGCGTAAGCTATGAAATTTTATTAAATGTGTCAGGGAAAGAGAAAATTCTTTACCTTCATTAAAATGGGATATCACAAGGTGGCAGACAAAATGGATGGAGGTGATTGAGAGCAGTGAAATACTCAAGGCATTCATAGAAGAGAGATTGTAGAAACGGAGACAAAAAGGTAAGAATATAATGGGATGGCATTGAATGTGGTAGTGTGGTGTAGAAGTTTTAATTGCCAATACTAATAACATGAATGCATGCTTTTTGCAAAATAATTGGATAGGTTTCATAATTTCTAGTTACTCGTTATGATTTTAAGCCGTTTGATACACCATAACAGTGTACTATAAGGGAGGTATTTAATTTTAAAATAAAACTATCAACGAGATATAAATGTAAAAAATATTATTTTAATATTTGCTTTCAAAGTTAATTTTGCTTTATAAAGTTATTAATCTCAATTTGGACCAAACATTAATCTACGAATGCCAAAAATGATGCCATAGAATACTTTGCCGATCGAGGTCATAAACGTAAGTTTACAAATCTCTAGACCGTTAAACACTCATAGCGAGTTCCGGATCTTAAAATCTTTTATTGACGCCTATAATGACCCGTGACCTTAAATATCTTCGCTAATTTAGGTCCAGTAATACGAATCCCGCGTTTATCTCAATTAGTTGTCAAGAGTTTATCTGTTTGTAGTACAGGGAAATGGCTTTTTATATCGTTAAAACACGAAAAATGAGGCAGAAACACTTTCATCGCGAATCAATACGTATTTACCTACTTGATGTGATATTAATACAGTATCTAGCAAAAATTAACGCTTAGTTGATGCTTTTCACGATTATGTCATTTAAATTCTTACGGTGTTGCCAAGATACGGACGCTTCTTTGCTCCAAAAAGAGCGTGAGGAAGACGCTCAACTGGAATTTAGATGCACTTATACTGAGTCGTTCCGTAATGGAGGATGAGCTTCGCGGCAGGATACTCAAGCGAGCGGCAGAGTGAGAGAGGAAGACAGATGCTGCCAGGGGTGACGTTAATCGCCGCCGCTTCTCATATTTTATATTCTCGCCCTTGGTACACTATTCCCTACTCCACTTAATATATAATTTATAAAACTGTTTTTTTTAATTAACGGATTAAGTTTAGCCTACTGTAGTAGTTAAGCAGCATTTTTCCCCACAAGGAAAGGTCTCCATTTTTCTCTCCCTCTCGAGAACGTGAGATGTAGAGAGTGTGGAGTTATTTTTCACAATCGGTCATCCTTAAATATTAAGTCATTAATATAATATGCATGCACTAGGGAAAACACTGTAGGTAAAGAATTTACTATAGTCGGTAGAAAATTTATGCGATGTACTTTTTGTCGGTTTGCTTGTTTCTCTAACCATGCTGCATCATTATCCTTTAATATTTCAAAAGGAAAGATTCTTCAAATTTTTGACCGCAAATTAACACAATTCAGGGTCGGGGATAGGAGTTCATTTTGTATATTAGATATAGCAGCCGATCAGATTAATATAGAATGAAAAATATCCTCCTTCAGAACTAAACTCGTAGAGTCATGTTCCATCTTAAACATGGTACTGTGTAGTGACATAGGACAGGAAACTACAGTAGCCAGAATTAGATTCATCTGGATGAAAGAACCATGGGTCCCATTAACATCCGCAAGCGAAAAAAATATTTCGAATGATATAGGATTCATATTGACCAAAACAATTACTATTTGTGATTAAAATGACTGGAATCAACAACAAGTATTAATAATCATATGTAATAAATTTGATTATTCCGCGTATATTCTACGATCACTGTTCATCTCACAAGAAGCTGTAATTATTCGTTTCATAAACCATTTCATGTATCGTTTAGTATCATTATCTCATTCGAGCAGCATTATCGCCTCTCAGTCCATTAAATGATCAACCCCATCAAAGCGCTTAATATCAAGGAAATTGTCCCGGGGCTATTTGGCATAATGTAAGAAGCTCAGATTTCACGTTTTGCCACGACCGAAGAAATCACTTCATCGCCTTAGGCATCGAAATCATATCTTCTACGATCCACGAAATGGGAGGGAAACGTAAGGCACTGTGAACTCTCGAAATTAATTTCGCGAGTTTATGCACCGAGGATGATCCCATTCGTAACTTCACGTGCGGTAGGAGAAATTCGTTCAAGAGGAAACGAGTAGTTTTAACTCTCATCGCCACAAAATGAGGAGCTGAAACTGCGCATTTGTGTGGCATTACTTTGAGGGAGGTGCATGTGATATCAAGTGGGGTGGAATGCCATTGTTTTTCTTTGGGTGCTACTCTCTCTCTCTCTCTCCTCCCAAACCACCTCACCTTCTTAAAATCGTCAAGTTATCGAGGTCCTACGATAACTTTTTCACGAGCCCGCGAAAAGAGAGTCTGGGGAAGAGAAAGAAAAGAAGAGAAAAGAGTCGAGTCCCACTTTTCCCATCATCCATCCTGAAAGGTGTGAGGAGGGAGGGGGAGAGGGAAGTTTCCCATTCCCCTGCTCACCTCCTCCTCCGTCGACCGTACCGCCATTCAACTTTCCTAACAACTTGGACTCTTAACGGACGAGAGGGCACAACATGCCCGCAGATACACACCGAAAGGGAGCGAGCGAGTCGGCTGAGCGGCAAAAGAAAGCGGGGGAGACATGCACACATGCGGTCGAGCACTCTCGAGCGATGGCAAAGGGGGAAGGGGAGGTAGTCGAGTGATGGGGGGATTAAGGGCGGCGACCAGGGCGCGGATAAAGAGGGAGAAGGGCAAGGGAGGGGTTGAAGGGCGAGAGCGGCGCCTCGAGGGAGAGTGGCCGGACGGGGAAGCGATGGGAGTGGCAAGGGACGAAGAGCAGAAGACGAAAGGGCTGGGGGAAGTGGAGGGATTCGACACTTGGATGTGAGGCGGTGGCGGTGAGGAGGGGAGGATTGAGTGTGACGAGGGTAGGGAGAGGGTGGAAAGAATGAAATACCAAGGGAAAGAGAGAGAGAGAGAGGTGAAGAGATAAATGAGAGACGGGCGCGACGGCAGCGTGCGAGGCTTTCTGGAATATCTCCTCGGACCCGAAAACGATCGTAAAATTCTCCGAAAAAGTTTTTACATACCCTAAGCGGTTATTTTTTCAGTTATTTACACTCAAATTAACCCTATTAACGACAATGTAATGCATCGTTAGCGTTGTGTACAAGAGAGTTAATCGAGCACGTAGAAATTATGTAAAATGTCGACGAGGAAGAAGATATATTTTCCAAATTGGTGAGGAGTATCGTTTTGAGAGAAAAAGCGGAAGGATAAGAAAAGGAGATTGGGAGAATTTAGAGAAGGTTGGACGTAAAAAAATGAGTATTAAGGCGGTGAGATGAAGTAAACGTCGAAGAAGGCAAATTGCATGCAGGGCGCTCCTTGCTCAGCGAATGGAAGCTTGTGAAGTAATGAAATTCCCTTCTACGCTTGGAGAAGCGTTTCCGTTCACTTTATTACGCCGAATGCTCATATTATCTTTCTCCCTTCTACGTAGCTCAACTTTGAGTATATGCAAGATGGCGCTCTAGTTAACCTGCAAGAATGCTATAAACGATATGGAGATTGAATGGCTTTCTAATTTTCAGGAATCATACTATCGTGGAAAGGTTTTTGGGGTGGTAAACTGATTTAACTGAGGTCTTTAAGAAAAATCATTAGTTTTATCTAAAAAGTTTAAATTTTAAGCCAATGCAAACACAATGCTGAACAATCTTAGGTATAAGGCGTGAGCGTTTTAAGGGAATCCAATTGGCGAAGGATTAAATTATGGGGGAAGCTTGGTTGCAGCTATTAAATAAATTATTACCAAATTATTGTGTTTTTTAGAGGAAAAAATTTGAATTCCATCTGCTTGTTGACGTAATTAGGCCAAACAGTTAATCTGGAAGGATTTTATTTCAAACCAAAGGAAAATTGTCAAGGATACATGAGAGCACTGAACTGAACCCAACTGGGTGATCTTGAGGTTTACTAATGCCAGCTTACCCCAGAAGTTAATCTTACACTTCCGTTAGGCATCAATTTTCCATCAATTTGAGTGTAAAATTTTCACTGAGCAACATTTTTTATATTTTTAACCGATGAAAAAAGCCTTTTTCTGGAAAGTAGACAAGCGTTCACGTTTCTTATTCATAAAGAGGATGTCATTTTATTAGATTTTTGGCATGACTATTTTTTCCTATGGTCCGATTAGCGGGGGGATATTTATTTTTCGTTAGAACTGTTTCTTATTTTACACGACAATGACTCGACCTCATCCTTACTACCCCAATGCCCATCTCTCACATACAGACGACCCGCCAATCTCAAAAAACTTCTGAGATCCACCAACCCTTTGGCGCCTCCCTGACAAATTTCTTCATATTTCCCCTACTTGCCACTGCCCCCGATGCAAAACATGTCTACATATCAGATCTGCTCCCCTCTCCCCACATCCCCTCATTACCCCCTGGCATCGTTCCCACGCTAATTGCCTCTCAAAAAACATTGTTTATCTTTTGTCATTCAACCAATGCACATCATTTTACATAGGCGAATGCATTACTCCCTTATCCATTCGAATGAACAGTCACCGCTACTCCTGCAATTCTGCCTCACTCTCTTCTCTTCCTATCCCTCCACACGTAAATTTCCTCAACCTTTCAGTCGACCAGTATTTCTCCCTTACCATCCTAAAATCCATACACGATTCAGCCACCAATATAGAGGTGAGAACACGAAAATCCGCGTATATACTAGCTTTCTGATCTTTTAAAATTCCCACCCTTAACCGCCATCTTTAATTACCATCCAAGCATTCCCTGCACCTCCCCCCCCCCAGCCCCTCAACTTCTCTCCGAAAATTTTCAGTCTTACTTGAAGAAGGCCTCAGAGAAGGCCGAAACCTCAAACAATCTACAATTTGAGTGTCATTTTAAGTGTTATATATGTCATTGTACCTTCCAAATATTATATATTTATATAGAAATAAATATGTGTATATATAAATATGTATATATATACATAAAATGTACATTTGTAAATGTCATCCAGTTGGCCTGAGGATTTTGGTGAAATGAGGCGAATTAATATCATTAAGAGGATCAAAACTATGTTAAACTAAAAGATTATAATCTCCTGAGGTTCAGCAAAAGTTAGAAATTATGAAAGCAGTTATTTAGCTCAATCTTTTTCCCCCAAGGATTTGAATGGTAAAACTATTGCAGTAAAATTTCGCCTAAATTATTCTCACTCTGATTCAAACTAAGTAAAATTGATAATTTTTTTCGTTCTGCTGGGTATCCTTGAGTTACCTTCTTTAATCATGATTAAAAATCTAAGATTTTCCCATATAATTAAACTCTTTGAAAATGGCTATACTTTTCTATAGTCTTTAGTTTTGCTGCCTGTCCCATTTAACAGGTAGACTTTAGTATTGTATTCAATCGATGTAAAATGCCTAATTGTAAGGTTAATGGAGGAAAATTCCAAAACAACATAGAATAGATACAAATAAATCCTAATGTATAAAAATTAGTTGGTTATCACGGGGAAACAGTGAGATGTTCAATAATTTCTGACCAAATCGGTAAATCTACTCGTATTTAGTTTAGGGCTAATCCACTTACACGGAAATACATTTAGTTTATGTTTTGCTGTTTGAGAATGATTTTCCACAAATAAGTATTCTTCATTTAGTGCTATGCAACGGGTACGTACATCGGATTTGTCTCCAATTCGATTTGTTCCGGCGGTTTCTAATGAAGCGATACCCGCTATTTTTTGAGGTTGCCCAATATTTGCAACCAAACTGGAAACTAATATCATCAAATAATACATTTTCTAGGGAAAGAACTGAAATTAACAAAACGGAGGAATCATGAGAACCCATAGGAATAGTAACATTATCTTTCAAAATAAAATGTAGGAGAGTATGAAGTTAATAACAATATTTCGGCGATTGTTTCATCGTTATTTGGAAATAATTGGTTAAGTGACCAAGTCAATCATTTTGAAAAACCTAAGTAAATCATCTCCAACGCATTCTTTACCAATGGGCCAATCATCTCAGATTGTTAAGTACCCAGGGTTAAACTTAGAAAATTAATATTAGATGTAAGTTAAATTGTCGCAGTTGAAATTTTTTCATTGTCTTTTTTATGAATATATTTCTGGCCAAAATTGTATTGGGGAATTTTTTTTTATCAATAAAATTAAATTTTGGTAAAACATAAAAATCAATATTTGTTGTAAGTAATATTTTCGTTGACACGAAAAACGTCCATATTTCAAATAATGAAAGATGATCATTGGGCGTATGTACTTATCATGCAATCTATGTTCCTCCTCTTACTTCATGAATCCCCTTGCCACACCCTAAACCATCCCCCCACCCTATGAGTGACGTCAGCGTTTTTATCGCCCTGACCCCATCCTTCTTGTGACCGATCTTGCTCACGTATTTTTACACTCCCTGTTTTATCCTCCGCGTTGTTGCACATTAGTTTCTTGGTAGTTTTTTCATGATCATTCTTTACGCAACGGCTCTCTTGGCCTTTGGTTATTTTTTCCAAAGAAAAAACACCCTCGAAGGACAGACTCATATTTAACAAAACCATCAGAGCGTGATCTGCGATATTGTCTTCTATCATGCAACAACTCTTTTTCAAAAATTCCCGCTCAGCAGCAAGAAAGTTAGCGTCGTAAAAATAAAATTACGGAAATAAACCTCGTCGTATATATTTTTATTTGCAATTAGTTATAAGCAATAAAAAAAGTTATACCGTTCTTAGAGAACTCTGGTAGTAACCAAATTGACATTGGGTCACGCCCGCAGCAAAGGTTGTTCCCATTTATCATAAATCTATCATGAGTTTCTAGGAGTTAGGGCCAACTAATAAGAGAGAGTAACGATGAACTAATATAATATAATGGCCATCTAATATATCTAAAAAAATTATTTGAAAGTTCAGAAAATTTCAGAAAATAAAATATCATAAACATTCTGGATAAAAATCATACCACCAACCAGGCCAGAAATTTTAGTTATAGAAAGGGAATACGATGAGGGTGGCTTATGTATAAGGATGCTTGATCGCGGGTTATAAAAGGAGTTAAAATAAAGTAAATTAAACCAGGCAGTGATGATAGATCACATTCCCGCGGTATTACTTAAAAGTTTGAGAAAGACAGGGAAGGAAGAATTTTTATGGATTTATTCGTACTCGTATCATTTATGAGGGGAGAGATTGGCCAGAATATTTCATCAGATCATCAGTTTCCATACCAAACAAGCGGAAAGCAACTACGTGAGGATTAGAGAGCAATAAATTTGATTTCACACGTTGCTTAAGTGGTACTTAAGACCACCAACTAAAGTTTACAGAAGAGCGCAAATGATAACTTGAGGAAATATCAGTTTGAGCTCAGAAAGGGGAGAAATACGCTCAATGTCATAGCACACAGCAAGTCTATTGATGGATGAAGGAAAGAGTACAACCACGATGCATTTATTTACTTCGCAAATTTCGAGAAGGCGCTCAAGATTTACCTTGGTAGAATTAATGAGTCCAGACAGAAAATAGAAGTAGGCGAAAGGAATAGGTAACTTAGCAAAAACCTGTCTCCCTGGTACTACACAGATGTGTGTGACGGATTGAAAGTCGTGGAATGGGCAGTGTTAAGCAGATGGGTAAGGCAGGACAGGGACGCTCAATATCACCCATGCTATTCAGCGTATGCATAGAAGATATGGCCAATGAGGCATGTGAAAGCTGGAAGTAGGAACTTAAAGTAGCTTAGGGTTCCATGAAGTCAGATTTACGGATAATCAAGCTTTAGTTATTCAGTCAGTCAAAGGGTTGAGATCATAGCTGAGCGCTTTATAAATCTGTCTGATAGGTATAGATTGAGGTTAAATGTAAGCAAAGTAAAGATAATTAGATACAACAATTCAATGCAACAATTTTGATTTTCGATAGAGTTAATTTAAACATTAAAATTAGAGTGTCGCATTTCGAGGGAATGATATAGAGCAGTTGACACGGTTTACTTATCTCGGAATTTTTTATAACAAAAATTAATCAAATTTGTGAAGAAATAAGAAGAAGAATGCGTTAGATACAGAAAGGTTTGACGCAAAATGAGGAGATTGATGACTGGGACGTTAAGTAAGGATGTTGAGTTTGGTGTTGAGAATGAAAAGTTTTGCTTAGAGGCGTAGTGTTTTACGGTGCGGAAATTTGCTCTTTGAGGCAAGAATGTAGGTGTAGATTGGAGGCTTTTGGGATGTGGGTACGGTTATGAATCCAAACAGTCAAGTGGACAGAAATGAAAGCAATAAAAGAAGTTCTAGTTATATTGGAGGAGGAGAGAGAATTTTAAGGAAAAATCCAAAGAAGGCCGTAAAGGTAAATGCACAGCATTTTAATCGGGAATGGAATGTTGAATACTGAGAAAGGGCAGGGCAGAGAACGTTAGGCAGGCAAGGGAGAGGGAGGAAAAAATAGGCATGGTGGATGGAATGAAGGGTGGCAGAATGTATGCGGAATTGAAGATGGGTTAATTGCAGTTCAGTTTGCCATTCTGTGTCATGTTGAAACTTCATCCATCTAAAACCTATCTTTAAAGGTAAACATGTGTAAAAAAATATTACCGAAAACAATAATCAACACCAGCCTAACTTCAAGTATGCTTGAGAAAAGTCAAATTTTGACTTAAACAGTTACAAATGTTACAACGTAGGTAAGAGGATCGAAAACATTTGGCATGGTAATCTCTAGAAGGATTGGAAAATGAACTAAGGATTATAAATTCAATGGTCCCTTCTCGAATTATGTATTTAAGGGAGTTAAACTCCTAATTCATCGAAGTTATCAGTGCATAAAGTCTCCTGGGATCTCCATAAAGATGCAGGAGGGAATTCTTTGATAAATAAAGCATCAGTTATTTATTCTAGATATTATATAATTCTTGGAGACTACTTTCGAAGACTCGAAGATGAAGCCAAAGCGTTTACAGTTTATTATGAAAGCTATTCATAATGATTTTCATATTTCTTTACAAAATTCAAAGGCATGGTGCTGCATGGTTATTAAATTTTTCGAAAACCTACTTTTCGTCTTATATTTTCCTCTCAAGGTGTCCCTGAAGATAGTTTTTAAGCTAATGCATACAATAACTGAGACAGCTGTTTATTTTAATTTTTAATTTTCGAATTTCCACATACTTTAAGAAGAGACGGACTGCATTCCTTTAAAAGCAATGTCAAATTAGGGAAACACAAAATCAAATTGATGAATAGTAGTCTTCCTGCTGATTCTTTACCATTATTCTATCATTGATTTTTTTCCGAAATGAATGATGATATACCTACCAAACATGAAGAGAATCGATTACTATGAAGTTGCATCCAAATCGTTAACTGTACAAAAATGTCATTATTCGCATTCCGGTCGACGTTATGAGCAAAATACACTGCGCAGAGATACATTGTACAGAAGGGGCCAATAGGGTTTGACTATCTCGCCGTGTTTTTGTTATATGCTCAAGGTAAATATTGATGCGACCTGATAATGCGGCCATCGTCGCCCGCACTCTAAGCCGAGCACCTGCGTTGTGTCCTCACCCAACGTAATGCACCGGACGTCACGGACGACACACAAATTTCCCACCTATCAATTCCCTCCAATGCATGGAGCCGTCGGTGCAAAGTATTCTGTTTTTCATTTCACCCCCGAGGTTGAAAAATGAGGGAATAGGAGAGCAAAAGAAAATTATGAACTTTGCCAGAATTGAGGGATGGTAAATAAGGGATGGATAGATAGAATGAGATCCTGTCAGGATGGGCACGTAAGCGCGATTTCATTTCGGGCGGAGTTCGAATAGCGAGAGCGTGAGTAGTCCACTTAAGTGGGAACGGTGGAGGTTGGAGAGGGTGGGAGTAGGGGACTACTGACGTGCAAACGAGAGAAATTTTCCTGGCTGGCGAGGGGAGGTGTGAGAGGAGATAATCCAGACCCCGCCCACGGCGACGAGTCTCGGGTGAAGTGGAGTGAGTGTTTGGGAGGGGGTGTGGAAGGAATTGGGGTGCGAAGTAGATGGAGGGAAAGGGGAGGGTCGGAGGGTCGAGGTCGAAGGGGAGCTAAAAAGACTCTTCGGCCGCGGAATGGGGAGGGATTTGGGAAAGAGGAATTCGGGATAGGAAGGGGGTAAACCTGGTGATGGAGTGACATGAGGCCGTGGGCGAGAGGGAGAGGGAAAGCTGTTTGAGGAGCACCATAGATAGCGTGGGAGTCGGAGACCGATTGGGTAAAACGCATGGCACGTATGTAATTTTCGGCTGAGATCGAAAAAAACCTATGCCAAAGATAGTATGTGTTGCACTTTTTTCCATTCGGATTTTTGGATTGAATAATAATTGATTTTTCAATTCGGGAAAAGTTTTCGAATTTTATCAAAATTTAGTGTGACTCCAATAGAATTTGATTTTCAATAAGGCTTTTCATGATTTTGAAAAAGAGACACACATAATTGGTGTTGTGCCTTGAATCTCTTGATCCAGCCTGTTTTATCAATAGTTATTGCTTGTGCTTAATTCAATTCTTGGGGTCATAAATGTTGAGAAAGAAGCCACTTTTAGTTTTCTGATTAGTTTGCCACTGTACCGGATTAAGAATAACAACAATTTCGGTCCGAAACAACATAAAATATTATCACCTCCTTGTTTATTGTCGATAAATGACCGCAGCCAGAAACAAGAATCCAAAGCAAAAATTAGATGCTTGTCAATGCATCAGGAAAATATATACGAGATATATATAATATATACGTAATATTAAATATTTCACACTGCATAATTTTAACTAATATAGTTTATAAAATAATTATGAGAAGCAAATCCGTGTTGCTCCAACATGTTATATGTTTCAATTGTGTCGACGATGTTATATGCAATATTTAATTTAAGGATGAAAAATCGTTACTCGGTGGCTGTGGTCTAAAGGCCTCAGGTGATTCTCCACTTAGGCTAGTCTCCTTGGTGACTTCGGAATCATTTTTGATGTTTTTAACAGCAAAAAATCAGTCTAAAAGTTTTCTATTACCATTTGTTTATAATATAAAATATGTAAACATAACGTTAAAAAATCACGCATTCTTTCCAATTAAGACTTATTACCAATATCCTGAATGAGTGTACTATGAGGAATTAGAAACTGGTTCGCCATTTTGAGTTATGAGCCCATGATGATAAAATAAGGCTTATTGTGATTCTAGCACATATATGGGCCACCATTGAAGTTCTTCATGCAAATCGTACACAGAATTAAGCATTTCATTAATAGCCATATTGTCAATGTAGTCACGTAGTAGAAAAGCAGGTTAAAATACCTAGTAATTCTTATGACGTTAATTGTTAGTACTACCTTATATCTGTATATTCTTCCTGTTTAGTCGTTATTAGGCGCCATATTAAATATAGTTTTTCGTCAGTTATCTAAGCGCAAGTACTTTATTGACGACCTTGACGTGATTAAACTCATTATTATCCTGGATCCTACCTGAATAATACTTAGCTACCCGCAGTGTTTAATCGATTAAGATCTGGTTCTTACTGAATCTATTACGACATATGTTCCACACCTCTACCAAGCAGCCACCACGATGGATTATGGCAGGTGATGTTGGCACCATTTCTGGACACATTAAGTTGTCGAAAAGGAATGGAGAGGAACAGAGATTGCATTCGCTCACCTGCTTAGCTTTGATTTTGTTGTTATGCCTAATCGTGCAGTATGAGAACGAGTTGGCATGTCTACTGGAGCAATTGCGCCAGCAAAAATAATTCTCCTCTGCCATTAATTAATCAAAAACTTGGCGTTGGCCCATAAATTCTGATAAAGGATGTTTTCGCAACACCTTCGGCCATGTGCCATATGGCCTAAACGCCAAGAAGAACCCAAACTCTGTAAAGAGACATTTGCTTCAGCAGAATTTGGAGGGTGTCATTTTCTTCGCAGTTGATTTCGAAGAGGAATGACTCTGCGCGGAGCGCAAACCGCAGTGACTATCTCTATTAGTGCTTCGCCTCGAATGGTTCGTTAATTTGGATTTTTTCCAAGTGTTTTTGTTTTATTTATTTCTCTACCAAAGCATCACCGGGCCCGTTCCAAGTTTGGCATCTCTTAGTGGTATTCCCTAGTGGAAATTAGTTCGCAGGTTCCCAAAATAGGCCCTGGTGCGAGTTTGGCTAGTCGGGTCCTGGCGTGAGATCAATATACCCTCAAACCATTCAAATTACTTGTAACCTCTTAGTACCGTCTTTACGATTACCCGTAAAACAATCGCTGAGTAGCCATTAATAGGTTAGATACTTGAATACTGAAATTGACCGCGGCGGAAAATAATATTTCGTAAATAACCACCATCAGTTTTTGGTGCCTGTCCTGAGTTATTTAATCTCTCGGTGGAGGAGGATTAAATTTCTTCGAAAATCTCCGCGTTTTGACGTTTCTTTGGATCTAAATTGCATGTCTTTCGGTCCAAATTAAACCATTGGAATTCTTCTCCTCTTGAGATCAAAAATAAGTGCTAGAGTCTGTTTCTTTTAGCACATCCGCGTGGCCTTATCTACTAATGCAGTTTGGGGTCTTAATAATTCTTTTGGTGCCAGAAGTAAACTCATGAGTCCCGGTCCTTTCTTAATTGACTCCCTTGCCCTCATCACGTCTAGCGGGACTTCCGCCCTAGTTTTTCCAGTAACCCCGTCAAACTTATTTTCTCCTTGCAATGATTTTTCCAGTCTTCCCTGAACTTTATCTAATTCTTTATTTAGCATATTGTCGGACATGTCTCAAGCACTGGCTTAAATATTGCAAAATAACTCTCTCTTTTAATTTTTCATTTCTACTTCCTGTCGAAATAAAATTTATGAAGCTACATTTCTTTAAGACGGACGCAAATATATTTTTCTCTTGTGTCGCCTGCAAGATCTGAGATAAAAATGTTGATGTGCTTGACTTGATCCTAGTTTATTATTTTAATTACATATTAATTGTTATCGGTCTGTAATTATCTGAATTTTCTTTGTCACCACCTTTGTAGATTCCTTTGGATTTTTGGGTTTTAATTTCGATGTGTTTAATGTTAACCATGTTCATTAAGATTTCATTAATCAGTTCAACAGTTATTCAACAGTTTATCCTGGACATATATTAGCCTGGATCTTTGCATATTCCAAATAAAATCACTGATCTAGTATAAGTGTATCTTGGTATAAACTCACAGCTTGAACGTAATGATGAAGTTCATCTAAAAAGCATATGTACCTAAAATATTTCCCGAGCTAATTCATGTACATCATAGCATTTTCCGAGCAGTCCCGTTTGTGATCTCACAGGAGGTCATAGCTTTTTCTGAACATATTAGATTGCTTCAGGAATTCATTTCACTTCCCTCATTACTTGCCAAAATGGAGGCAGCAAAATATCCATTTCCTCGATCTAACTGATTCCTCGATCCATATTTTTTTAGCACCATAAAAAATTTGTTCTAAAATATTAAAAACGTCTTTTTACTTACAGCTAAAATGAGCTAATTCATTCTGACTGCTTTTGCCTCATTACTATATATAATTTAATTATATATATAATTATATAAGTTAATTTCTATATATATATATATATATATATATATATATATATATATATATATATATATATATATATATATATATATATATATATATATATATATATATATATATATAATGTATATATATCTTCAGGTTCAATACCTGTTTTATACGAGGGTCATCCGGAAAGTAGTACCCGTTCGTGCCGCATGAAGTGCTGACGACGCGAGTAGCCGCTGGACGAGGTCAGATAGCTTCAGTGGCTTGTCTGCCTTCTCTGAGCCAAGTTGCGTGACGCTAGCATTGCCTGTGTTGTTTCTGTGATTGTTTACAATGTTTAAAAAAATTGAGAACGCCGCCAGTTGTGAAGTGAGGGCAGTGATTAAATTCCTCAATGCAAGAAACGTTCGCCCATGTGATATTCATCGCCAATTAAAGGAGGTGTATGGAGACAATGTAATGGACGAGTCGTCTGTTCGGCGGTGGTGTCGCAACTTCAACATGGGGAGGGGGAACACACACGACGATGAGCGTTCGGAGAGACCGTCTGTCATTACAGACCAACTGGTGAGCTCAGTTGACGAATTCGTGAGGAACGATCGGCGCGTCACAATTGATGACATCTGTGAGCATTTTCCCAATGTTTCTCGAACAATTGTTCATGAAATTGTTAAACACCATCTGCATTATGCAAAAATTTGTGCAAGATGGGTCCCTCGCGTATCTCAATGAGCTGGCGGCGAAGGACTATGCAGCAGGAATACAGAAACTTGTCACACGTTATGACAAATGCCTTAATTTGCTTGGAGATTATGTTGAGAAGTAGTTTAAAGTATCCTCTTTCAAATAAAATTTTTTATGTTTGTTAATATTTACTTTTGTGTCTTTATTTCACGAACGGGTACTACTTTCCGGATGACCCTCGTAGTTGCAAATCAAGGGGGGGTGTGGAGCTAGGATAGAGAAGAAGGGGGTGGAATCATAATCCTGGACCCTGGATGAGAAGAGAAAGGAGGAGCAGAAGAACGCGCCCAGGGCTGAACGCGGCCGATTTGAGAGTTTTATATCCCGAGGTTCGGGCAGGAGCGACCGAAAAAGTTGAGCAGGAGGAAAAAAAGGGAGCAAATACCCGTCGGTAGCATTTTCCTTTCTTCTCACGTTTTCCTTCGTTCCAAGATGTCCATCCGCGCTCATTGCTCTTCTTGTTACAGTAACTCGGGTTGGCCTTCGGCAATATTTGAATTGGCGTCTCTGCAGGTGACTTCTCATTAGTGTTCTACATACGCAGCCTCTTTTTTCGTTCGAGTGGCGCCGCAATCCAAGCAATTTGGTTGGCCAAATTTGGTTGGCCAACATGAATAACCATATTATTATCTACAGCAGCATAATGGCCCGCAAGCCGCCGCAAGGGCGTGTGGCGGGGGTGTTAGGTCATCATCCGTAAAAGAGAATAAAACCACAAGCAAAACCAAAGAAATTCATACCAATCTACACCCACAGAGGCGTATATATTCATGCAAAAACCTTTTTAACTTACATGTACGCAAATACATATTCTATCAATCAACATACACTTGTACCTACGAATATATCTTACATAATAAACCTACACAGCGTTTTATTTTGTCCTGACTTGTGAATCGAATATCTTTATAATTTCTATAATAACTGATTTTTTACTATTTCATGTATGATTCCTGATTGTCCGGGGAAAGAACGAATATATCCAGTTCTGTCTGTACTGAAGTATACCTCCCTTATCTTATCTTTATGATCTAACCTACCCAAATGGTGTGGGAAAATAATAATTCCTTTAGTATCATTATTAAACTCGTTTGTTCTGAACCTTGCTTGAAGTCCAAGTCTACCTTGTTCTCTTCGCATCTCAAGCGGATACTTGCCAAGCTCAAGTGGCTCAGCGGCAATTATTTATATAAGAAGAATGCTTTCTGGATTTAGATCGTTATTGAAAGTGATCTTTACACCTTTGAGAAGATTTCTTGCTTTATCTGAACAGATGGTCCAAAGTATTTGCACTGGATCTCTAATTGTAAGCAGTAAAAATTTGCTCGAGATAATTTTTTTGGAATAAAGCAATTTTTCGGGACTAACCTCAAAGAATAGCAGGACTTGTGTCGTTTTCTATTATTATCTAGGATTTTTCATAGTTCCTTTTCATAAGGAATTATCTACTATAGTAGCATAACATTTTTATAAAAATCATCGAGGTTCAACAGTTGTAAAAATGAAGTAATTGTAATATCCATGGGATGTTGTGAAAATCCCTTGAAGAAATCTCATAGCAGCGCCTGATTTAGAAAAAAAGGAATTGCCATGCATTGGACCCTAAAATTGTCTCCTCCCCACACAAGAATCCCTCGTAAAATACGTTTTCCTGCTGCGCAAATTCGTTGGGTGAACGAACAATTTTCACGCATCAACACGAGGTAACAAGATTGTGGCGGATGGAAGGTGAGGGTAGGGTGAAGTATAGATGGAGAAAGGCCTTAAAAGGATTCGGGAGGGTTATTGGAGAGACGTGCAAGGAAGAGGGACCGTGCCAACCCAACAAGCGAGTGGTTTAATGTATTAGGATTACATTATAATTGCCTAGCACAGCTCTCATAAAATATTTTGACTGTGCCCTCTCCTGTTAACAAAAATAAAAAGTGTTCTCGGCCGAAATGTGAAGATCGTTACGGTGTTTCTCTCGCGAACGAGGAAATACGCTGTGGGGGAGTATTTTGTAGAAATATATCTATTTCTACAAGATACCCTGCAAGCCACCGATAGAGTGTGTGGCGGCGAGGGATTCAACATCACCTATACAACATCAAAAATCTAGTTTTTCTTATTTTTATGTAGAAGATATTTTCGGTAAAATAACTCACTGTTAAAGATACACAGATGGTTGCGACACTTTCGTACATGTACTTAGACGAAAATCCGACACGCATGACGATGGAGTACCTAAGGGAGTAAAAGTGAGCGAAGCGAGACTGATCATTTATCATTTCATTCGGACTTCATCATCATGAGTTATCAATCCGAGGATTGATATGTAGCTGAACTCCCAAGCCGTACACACACTTATCAATTTTTTCGTTCCTCGTCCTTACTTTCTTATATCTTGAGTCACTTCTTCTCGCAGTTCATCCCTGGAATTCCTTTGTTAGTTCTCCCATTTCCTAAAATTATAGTTTTTGGTGTTCGAGGGGGTACCCAATTAGTTTTCTATTTGTAAATGTCATCCATAGACCTCTCTTTTACCCACTCTCTAAGTACTTTATTTGTTACTGTAAATGTGAATTTTACTTTCCTCATTCTCAGTAGATCTACTTTTCCGTCGTTTTTCTTTTTCCCTCTAACGTTTTACAGCCGTAGAAAACCAATAAACACTCATTAACCGAATACCTAAGACTCATACCGAATGTATTTCATATGTCCTATTAAGTATTAAAACCTCGACCGACGGGCACAGAGGGAGGGTATCGGGGGAGGAATGGGTCCCTGCTCCAGGAGCGTCTTGCTTTGTAAGGCATCACGCCTTCGGGGGGAGGGACTTCAAGGTAGCTACATAGTAGCAACAAGGGAATTGGGTAGCGCACATTTTCCTGTCTTGGTTTCCGAGAAACCCGCAATACATCACCATACATTGTCTGGTATGCTGGGGGGGGGGGTACTCCTTCGGAGAGTTAACCAATAGTGGGGGTTTCCGAGAAACCCACACTACATTGGGCATCGGTTGGCGGGAAAGATTTGGACATTCTGATCCCTCATCTTTCGTGGGGAAAATGACATCTTAAGGCTATTTGTTCTACTATTAATCTCTCTAATTTAATTCACATGATCTCTCCTACAATGGCCTATTAATACATTTTCAACAGCATTGCTAAGGAGATCTCCTTTCAATTTATGCTATAGATTTAATCTGCAGTGCAACCTTAGCTCCGTGAGTGATTCCCAGTCGAGCACCTGTAATATTTTGGATACGCTACTAAGTTTATCGGGGGATCGAGATGGTGCGGGGGCTAACGTACTGGCTTCCCACCCTAAGGGCGCGGGTTCAAATCCCGGCGGTGTTGAATATTTTTCAGAGGTATCTCGATCCCTACTTGAGGTGCTTTGTGGAGGGCACTTTGAGTGAGTACGGCGTCCGTCGGATGGGACGTTAAGCTGCGGACCCCTTGGCGCCTTTCGTAAAGAGTAGGCTAATGCCGACGCCGGGTTTCTCTCCACCCTTCATCCTTTCCTGTCCATCCCCTATGGCGCAAATGACCTTAGCTGTCGGTCGCCTCCCCTAAAAACTACTACTAAGTTTATCATAGCGAATTACTAATCTATCGCCTCTACGCTGCATGCGATCCTATTTCATAATCAATCTAACTTCATGAGGATCTCATTCACTGGCTGTATATTCTAATTGAAAGTATGAAAATTCCACGTATCCTCATTGTTTAATGTCTTTCTTACAATTTGAAAATTACGGAACATGTATTGCTAGCTTCGATAGTGAGACATCTCGATGTCGTGTTATATTTGTTAACAACACGGTTTCCGCCCATGTTTTTGCCCATGATATCTTTGGTTTAGGAGAGAGTAATGTTTCAGTGGATGCGATTTTTCTAGATTTTTAAAAACTTTCCACAAATACCATATATTAAAGACCTCACAAAGTTAGTAGCCTTGGGCATACGTAGTTTGATGCGGGCATTGTATTTTTCCTTTGTTTATTTTCGCATAGTTTCGTTTCTCTACCGCTCGTGTCGCATTAAATTTCAGAGTTACTCATATGTATCACACCGCGGTGTTTGTAAATATTCAAGTGTGGTTATTATAACACACTTCGTATTTTTTAAATAAGTGTCCGCCTCTTTAATCTTACGAAGTGTTAGTAAATATTCACTACGGTTAAAGCATTTCATCGGTTAATGTATTTGATTTTCTTAGGCATCAGTTGACCCTTTCCAAGCATTATACTTTTCTTTAGGTGGTTCCCATGTTAACCATTACTCCAATTCGGTGATTTATTACAATGGAAGCTGTAATAGGAAATGAACAAAGCAAACCCAAAGGATTCCGTTACTACATTCTTGATTCTATTATGAATGCCGAAGAGGATAGAACGCATGAATTTAAAGGACACCGTAACATAGCCATCGAAGAGATACCTCCTTGGTGTATTGATGCGAACGACAAACGTAGAAAAACGAGAAATTGTATCTCAAGGTATATAAATGTCTTCCCCGTTCGGTGAATTTTGTACGTGTTTTTCTTTAGACGCCATTTCTTGCTTTAATATTTTCTAAATGTCGTGCCTTCTATCAGAACAATTTTTGTCCAAATCTGTATCTGCTATGATAATTTCTATTTGAAACGTATTTTCTACCATATACTTATTTGTTGTGTTTTTGTGGTTATTACTTTCAATGTCATGTCTCCCCGAATCGACTTTTAATCTAGAGAAGAGTCTTGCTATCTGGTTGTTAACATTCATTTTTCTATTGTAATTTCCAATCATGCTGTCCTGGGAATATCTCAAGTCCCGACAGCGGAAGGTGACAGTCCATTGAAATGACTGCTTCGCCAATGGCAGGTGCCATACCATAATAAAGTGTATTTGGCAAGTAGTTCATCTTTTGGTAATTTTCAAATCACTTGGAGGTAACAAGCAATGATATTTTTTGGTATTGGTCTTCTCTCAATAGTCAGTCGAATGACCCATTAGGTCCCGTCTCATAATTTGTTCCCTTTCTTGTTGAGTGTTGTAATTTTTATAGTCTTGAGAGAGGAAAGGTCTCAACCTGTGTGAATGGTAGATGTTGACCCAGAAATTGTTTATGAACTGTATGGAAGGATACCATTATAATAAGGATAATGAAACAACATTGAATATTGCATGCATGCAACTATAACTCTTGTTAAATAGTCTTTGATGAATTCTTGAAAAATAAAACTGACATTCTTCAGAACATTCTCCTCCTATGATGATAGCGGACAAAAATTTGACTGTTTAAGGGTCAAGCCAATTGCAGCTCGAATAGTGTTCTTGAAATTGCAGTCCAGCCGTAGCATCGTTTCTTTTGCTTCAGCAAATTCCATTGTGATATCAATTGTAAGTTTTTCAAATTTTGTCATCTATGAAGTAAAGTTGGTTAAGTTCTTGTAGGCCAGAGGAAGCTCTAGGTAACTGTCAGGATTCAAGAATGATCTGTTAGTAGCAGGAGTGACTTCCACTGCTTATAATTATTATCAGATTGTTATTACCAAAGAGATAAACTTTATTCTCTGTAAATGTAGCCTCCTCATCTATATCTAGTAATTGGTGTGCAATTGTGATTTCCACTTGGATGTGAAATTTTTGGTTGGCACATGTATTTTATAAGTCCATAAAATTGTGAACTCTTATCAGTGTTCCTTATGCTCTCTTACTGCTGGTTTGTTCTTTCATATCATTCCTTTCCCGACATTTTTTCTTACTTTTGATGAATGACAGCAAATAATACGTTTATTCTTAGCCAAGCTTGGCCAGTGCCACCTTACCCTTGTTATCCTCCTCCATTTTCCCCACCCCTGAAGGATATTATTCAGTTTGTGAGAAAGAGATGCCTGCTTAAATAAATCAATATATTTATCCTTGTTATTAATGCTGTCATTTATCATTACAGGAACATTTGTGGGTTTTTAAACTCAGGATTGGGAGGTACTGTCTATGTTGGTGTACTCGATAATGGAAGTATCGTTGGGATTTTGCTTTCACGATATCAAAGGGATCACCTTAAACTAAGCCTTAAGGATACCCTGCAAAGGTTTCGTCCTCCAGTTCCAAATCATCTTGTGTCAGTCAAATTTATACCATGTGTTGATCGTTCAGATGTGAAATACAATCGAGTGATGAGGCGGTTCAACAACAATAAAAATAACGTTTCATCTGATGAATCTGCGGTGGAAAATTGTAATGAGAAGGGAATTTTGGGTGCCTCGGAGTTGGGGGAGTTGTCATCAGCAAATGGATACAGTGATGCCACCATCACACCTGGTGCTGAAAATGGCATGAGTACTGAAGGATGGGACTGGGCTGTGGAGAATGTTGATCAAACAGAACTTCCCAAATTATTGAAGTTCAAGAATGATATCCTACGAAAGAGACCCCATGTCTTACGGACTTACAGACAATGTTGGTGTGATGATGATGCTATCACCAGGGTCACTCATGTAATATCACTTTTATTGTATTTTTTTCTTTTTGAGTGGTTTTCAGAAAATTGTCGGATCTTTTTTGAGTTAGTTATTTTTTTGTATTTTCAGGGACATAAATCACCTGCCTATGTGGTGGAAATTGTTGTACGACCACCCAGTGCCAAAGACCCAGAAATCAGGAAGCATTTGCCACACTCAAGTGAACTGTTGCTTCAGCCTATTTTTCAGGTAATAGTCCAGTATTCAGGTGATATCTTTAAATTCCAGAGTGACAAAATAACAAGATGTCCATAAAAGCTGGCCATTACTTTTAGCTGACTTTAACTTAAATTTTCATTACAAAGTTTGGTAAGTTAGAATTATTTTCCACATTCTTTTGAATGTTGTGGTATCAAAGAATATTAATCGCATTTTTGTGGGGAATGTGATTGTTGTTAGTTCTTTTGGACAAATGGCATTTTGACAAAAATCGAAACGTTTTTGAGAATCCTGATGCCATAAAAGACAAAAAACATGCACATTGATAATATTTAACACTTCTGCTAGTGGGTTCTTATTTCTGCCCTGCACAGTATATGAATCAATATGTACATTTGTATCTGACACTATTGAAGTAGGAGTACCAGAATCTAAATTCTATGAAATTCATAGACGGTGGTTCGTATTGCTATTTTGGTAAAGTAGCCTTTCTACAAATTTCCAAAGAAACTGCGGGAGATGCCACGACCGTAACTTTTAACGGAGTCATCCGCTAATGTGCAATTCAATGCAACAATTTCAGAGTGTAAAAATCATTCGCCTTGACTGGGATCCCAGTCTAGGTGAATGATTTTTACACTCTGAAATTGTTGCATTGAATAGCCTTTTTACCTTCTTTTTGTGTGGTCTTCTTCAGAACTTCCAATGGACCAATTTTTTTAATCAATGTTATTTTTTCAACCCACATTTCCATGATGTCATTAAAGTCTCACGAGAAGTTAAACCCATACTTTTTTCTTTTGGCTTCCAACACAATGAGTACTTGCCAACTACGTGATATTGTCATTTTTCTGACGTTTAATGTGGGAAATTTCTCTTGATGAAAGAAAGCCAAAAAATCTTCCCAAGAATTGAGTTTTCTAAGTTGCTCATAATCCATGTTATTTAAAATTTATAATGCCTAATACAATCACTCATAAGTAAATAAAAATTATAATGGAAGTGTATGGAGGGTTGGAGTATATGGGATGAATATATTTATGCTCAATTATTAGTTGATTTTTGTGTTGTGTATAAGCTATTTCTTTGCTTCAATTATATGCCTGCTCTTCATAATGTGCAAATATAGATTTTAAATGTATTTCCTGAAACAATAAGGTATTTTACATTTCATATTGTTAGCTGGAAGCTGTCGGTGATGAATGACTGACTAAAGTATATCCAATTTCAGGCTGAAGATGGGAGCATTTATATACGAAGACATGCTTCTCTTGCACGTCGATCTCTTCAAGATATGATAGATGAAGCTGTTGAAGATGTTCATCGAGTATATTATCCTATTTTAAAAGAGGCACAAATTCATCTTGGCATTTTAGAGGCCTTAGTGGAGAAGGTAGAATCATTAGAAATTGATAGCAAAGATAATAGTGTGACTTCCGAACATGAAAAGAGTGGACGGTGTCTTTTTCAAAAACTGAAACAGCTTTTACATTGAATTTTTCTCGAGTATTTGTATTTTTATAAAAACTGTTGTTTTGTACTTTTTAACCTATATTTCATATTGTAACATTAATGATTAAACTTCTGATGCAATCAAGTGTACCTAGGTATTCAGATATTTTGAATTCCATCATTATTATTATAAATTTTATTTAGAATACGATAAAACAAAGTTTTTTTCTTTATGCAAGAGAGAAGTTAGATGGAAATGGAAACATTCAGTATCCAAAGTTGAAAATAATATCGAAAGGGAAATAAAAGTTTTGCTCTAGCCTGAGTAACAATATGCTGCACTTACTAGACATCAATTCTTGAATGGAATGCATGAAAAAGTAATGGAAGAACATACTTTTTTGCAATACTTGACACCTTATAGTCATCACTTTTTGTGAGCATACAAGGGTGGTACAATAAGTCCTGAGGAAATCCAAGAGATGGCACTCGTAGTATCGAAAATAATTTTTTTTCCATTAAATAACACACCTAACTAGTCAGCTGTTTAAGTTTCAGCGTATCCATCATATAGTTTCATTGTTGTCATCGAATGAAGGAAATAACTTTAATTTGTCCATAAAAATAAGTTTCGAGTTAAACACTTGTATTTGAAAGGGTTGACGCCGAAAGAAATCAAAGCTGAATTGGACGAAGTTCATGGTACATCTGCTCTTGTGTTTGCAACTGTTTACAATTGGGTGAATGAGTTCAAACATGGTTGCACATCCACAAAAGATGAATGCAGATCCGGACGCCCTGTGGAAGTATCTACCCCCAAAATGATTGACAAAATCTCGGCAAGATGGGTGCCGCGTTTACTCACAGCGGAGAATTAACACAATCGTGTGGTCGACTCTGAGGTTGTTTTGGTGCCTTTCCATCACAATCCTGATGAGTTTCTGCATCGATATATAACTGTTGATGAAGCATTGATACACCAATGCACTCGAAAGACAAAGCAACTGTCAAAACAGTAGATTATTTAAGGCAAACGGGCTCCGAAGAAGGCGAAGATGGTCAAGTTGTCCGGTAAGGTTATGGCCACGGTCTTTTGGGATGCTCGCGGAATCATCTGCATTGATTACTTGAAAAAGGGAACAACGATAAAGGAGAGTATTATGCATCATTATTGGAATGGCTGAGCAAAAAAAATCAAGGAAAAGTGTCATCATTTGAAAAAGAAAAAGATTATCTTTCATCAAGACAATGCACGGGTGCACGCCTGTGCAGTTGCGATGGCCAAAATTATGGAATTAAAATTCCAATTATTACAACATCCACGGTATTCACCAGATTTGGCCCCCAGTGACTATTTCTTATTTCCAGACTTGAAGAAATGGCTTGACGGATGAAGGTTTACATCTAACGAGGAAGTAATCGATCAAACAAATGCCTATTTTGAGGAGCTTCCAAAATCCTACCTTTTTAGCCGGCTTAAAAAAATTGGAAAAACACTTAGACAAATGTATAGAGTTGAAAGGAGATTATGTTGAAAAATAAAAAAAAATTTGCCCAAAAATATGGTTTTTTCTACTTTTTTCTAAGGACTTATTGTACCTCCCTTGTACTTATGTTCTGACTGATAAGGAAATAGTACTTTGGTACTACTCAACATGATAGTTTCTTCATTAGTGCATTCAGCTTCTCAATCTCATGCTATTTTGCATGATAAAATCTTGTCTTAATTCTTGTATCCCAATTGTGTTTAGACCATAATAACAATGATCACTTATCAACTCAAGGTTTGGGTTGATGACTGAGTGTAGGCAGAAGTCAATATATATATATGTACGAAGTCCAATTACATACAGAATTCACTCAGTTTGGGAGAGGATGACTGTAGTCACTCGGAGTTGACCTCATGCCCCCAAGATTGTTGCAATTTTACATTTTATGCAGAAGGCAGTAAAATGATTCACCCTAAATGAATGCCTGCTTCACTTCACTGATGATCACACTCGGCGAGGTACCAATATCAGTTAAAATAAGTAGAAATGTGAAAATGAACTTGCTTTTATTATTTTAAAATAAAGGAACCCTTCCCACGGACCAAAATCTTGATGTAGGGGAAGGCCTTGAGCGTTCTGATAACCCATAGAGCTGTACTGGCAGGAGCCATGATAATTACTCCGGATAGGGTCACCCATGGGAGGTCTAAGGTCAGGAGCCAGATGAAAAGAACTCTGGTAGAATGTTTCTTCCTCTACTAAGTGGCTGCGAAGGCATATGACCCCAGTAGGTTGGCCTCAAAAATGATGTTGTCACATTATAAACAGTGTTGAGTGAGGCACTGGTGAAATTATCTTAAGTCTTTTTCTGAAAAAATATGATGGTATTGCCAACTATGGGTCTCACCCATGGGATCAGCAGTAGAGGAGATAAGGCCATAATAGTTCTTTTTACATGAAACCTTGGGCAGCCAAGTGGTTGTGGGTAGCAGAAAAGAAAACACAAAGGAGGAGTACCTCAGTGAGAATGTGGACTTGGAATATTAGGATGCTACTGAGGACAGGAAAGTTGAAGCAAGGAATGAACAGAGGAATATATATATAGTGGGTCACGGTAGTCCAGTGGGTAGAGCGTTGGACTGCTGACGGGAGGGTCCCGGGTTCGATTCCCGGGCAAGGCACTCTGGGCACCTGCAGCTCCACCCAAGCTGAAGTGATTTTTCGGGTACCAGGTCTTCCTGGGGAACCATAACCGGCACAGGGAAAGGAAATGGCCCCCCTACCCTGATGTGTGAATTTTCACATGCCGTATAGGGCTTAGTACTGGGTGATCTCTACCATCACCTACTAAACCGACCTTCAGGTTAATTACTGTGTTTATGGTTTTATATATATATATCTCCCCTCCCCGGACCACAACCTTGACGTGGTGGAAGGGCTTGTGTCGAAGGTTAGGAGCCAGATGAAAGGTAGTCCATGCAGCATCTGTTCCTCAGTGAGGTGGCTGCAATGGTGTCTGACCACAGTGGGGTGGCCAGTAAGTGATGGTGTCACGTCAAAAACACTATTGAGGAAGGCAACGGGAAACCACATCAATTATCATTCCCAAGATTAACATGATGGACTATACAGAGATTTTGAGTCCTGGCAACTACGGGGCTCGGCCCAATCGGCCGTGTGTCGTGCCCGGCAGCGGGGGAGGCAAGGCTTCTGCGGTCGTCATCCCATGAAACCCTTGCAAGGGACAACCAGCAGCAGCAGGACAGAAGACCCAGGAGAAAAAGAACAACTTAGTTAGAATAGGAACGTGGAATGTTAGGACAATGATGAGGACAGGGAAATTGGAGAATGATAAGCAAGAAATGGAAAGGGGAAAAATAGATATTCTAGTCTATGCGAGGTGAGATGGAAGGATAGCGGGGATTACTGGAGTGATAATTATAGAATAATATACAGCGGCGGGGACAAGAGCCAACGAGGGGTTGCCATAGTATTAAATGAAGAGGTAGGAAGAAGCATAGTCAACATAAAGCAGGTAACGGATAGATTATTACTAGTAGAGATAAAAGCAGAACTGACGAACTTGGTTATTATTCAGGTATACATACCACCGAGCAACCATGAGGAAGAAGAGGTAGATAGGATATACGATCAGTTAGAGGACATAATCGTGTGTGTTCCTGCAGGGAAACATTTGATAGTGATGGGGGATTGGAATGCGACGGTAGACGAAGGAAGAGATGGTGACGAGGTCGGGGACTACGGTTTAGGCACGAGGAATGACTGTGGGGAGAAAGCAGTTGAGTTCTGCAGGAGACAGGGGCTAGTCATCACCAACACTTGGTTTAGACACCACAAAAGACGGAGGTATACATGGAAAATGCCAGGTGACTCAGAAAGGTATCAGCTAGATTATATCCTGGTTAGACACAGGTTTAGGAACAGTGTGATAAATTCCCATAGCTTCCCGGGAGCGGATGCGGACTCAGACCACAATTTAGTTGTTATGAAATGTAGCGTACGTTTCAAAAAGATAAGGCAGGGGCGGCGAGTTAGAAAATGGAATGTAGAAGCATTAAATGGTTTGAAAAGGAAAGAATACAAACAGGCGGTAGAAGAAATCGTGGAGGATGGTAAAGAGCTAAGTACTATCGAAGAAAAATGGGAAATGATCAAGAAAGGGTTGTCTAAAGCCGCAAAAGACACTATTGGAACCGTTAACGCTAAAAGGACTAGGAAACCATGGATCACGGATGAGATGATTACAAAGATGGATGAGTGGCGAAAATGGAAGAATGTAAATACACAATTAGGCAAAATGAAGTACAAAGAATTAAACAATAAATTGAGGTGGGCAACTAATAAAGCAAAAGTAGCATGGTAGAAGACGCAGTACGAGGATATGGAAAGTCTGCAGAGGAAGGGTGAAATCGGTGCGCTGTACAGCAAAGTTAAATCGTTATCGGGAAGTAACAAAGGAAGATCTATGCTAACAGTTACAGATAAGGCAGGTAAGGTAATAGTTGACACAGGAAAGATACAAGAGAGATGGAAGGAGTATATAGAAGAACTGTATAGTAAAGTATTTAGACCAACAAAGTTAGACATTGAAAAAGAATATGACGTAGAGGAAGACAGCTTGGGTCCAGGCATACTCGACGATGAGATAGGAAGGGCATTAAGGGAGATGCAACTAAATAAGGCCGTGGGGGTGGATAACATTCTCGTGGAGCTATTGAAATGTTTAGGAAACTGTGTGGGAAGAAGAGGCTATATGGGCTGATTCGTAGTATTTATGAGGAAGGAATCTGGCCAGAAGACTTTGTGAGATCAGTTTTAGTTCCTATTCCAAAAAAGGTAAAGGCTACATCATGTGAGGACTACAGGATGATAAGATTGATATCCCACGCAGCTAAAGTGGTTCTCAGGATCATAAACAAGAGGAGAGAGAGTAGGGTAACTGATTACTTAAAGGATGATCAGTTTGGGTTTAGGAAGGGGAGAGGTATGCGTGATGCCATTGCAGTAATGAGATTATTAATCGAGAGGAATATAGAACACAACCAGGAGGTATTTGCCTGTTTCGTAGATTTTGAAAAAGCGTTTGATAGAGTGAATTGGGAAAAACTAATGAGTATATTGCAGAAAATAGGAATAGATTGGAGGGAAAGGAGGCTAATCCGCAACCTGTACATGTCTCAGAGTGCTCAGGTGCGGGTGGGGAGCGGGCAGTCCGGATGGGCAGTTTAAGGAAGAGGTATAAGGCAGGGTTGCTCATTATCACCGTCGCTGTTCAACCTGTATGCAGAGGAAATGATTAAAGGGGCATGGGAAGAACTCGAGGTAGGAATGAAAGTAGACGGGGAATTCATGAAATCAGTTAGGTTTGCTGATGACCAAGCTTTAGTTTGTCAGTCAGCCAAGGGGTTGCAGGCATTGCTGAGTGAATTGGAAATTCAGTGCGACAGGTATGGGATGAGAATCACTATTAATAAAACAAAGGTTATACGATTTTCTAAAAACTAGAGCAGGTAGAACAGTTTACGTATCTCGGTAGTGTTTTGGACCAACACGGTCAAAGTAGTAGGGACGTAAGGAGAAGAATTGCGCTAGGCAAAGAGGCTTTCACAAGGAGGAGGGAGTTGATGACAGGGACGTTGAGTAAGGATGTTAAGAAAAGACTCGTAAAAACTTTGATATGGAGCATAGCTATGTACGGTGCGGAAACGTGGTCATTGAAGCAGGAGGATAGATGTAGACTTGAGGCTTTTGAAATAGTGGGTGTGGAGAAGAATGGAGAGGGTGAAATGGACAGAGAAGAAAACAAATGAGGAAGTACTTGGTATGGTGGGCGAAGAGAGGGTTTGTTGGGAGAAATCCTAAGCAGGCAGGAAAAGTGGATGAAGGGTGTATTGACCGGCAGTGGGATGTTGAAGACTGTGATTGAGGGGAGAATGTTAGGCAAACGAGGAAAGGGAAGGAACAGGATGGGGATGTTTGAAGGGATGAATGGAGGAAGAAAGTACTCAGAGCTGAAGAGGGACCTGATGTAGAGTAGGACGTTGTCTTTAGCTGGGGTTCACAAATTGTTGAATGGTAATTTTTTCCATTCAAAAACCTACCTTAACCGGTAGATTACCTAATAATAATAATTTTATATATATATATATATATATATATATATATATATATATATATATATATATATAACTACTTAGATAAAAATTGAAGGCAATGGATTACATTTACCTACCCTCTGTGAGTCCGCGCTAATATTATACTGAACTAAAGAGACATTGTGAAAGAACAGAGCCTGAACGAAAGGGAATTTATATTTTATTACTAACTCAACTAACTAGGTTCTAAAGCAAGATGAGCCTCTACCATTACTTAATTGGTGATTTTTCAAAATCATATTCGCACATACGTGATGCGGGAAAGGGACGAACATGACGATGAAGCTTTGCTGTAGTTTGTGCGAAACTGAGTTAGATTTGCCTTGAGATGCGTCGTTCAATTTTCTCAAATTTCCTTCTTTCCCAGTTTATGGGCCAATTTTCGTAAAATGTTTATAAATTATTTTACAAAGCTTCCTATTTCATTCTACTTTTCTCATTCCTCAAAAGCTCAGTAGGTTCTGTTGTATCGCAGGAAAAATTGTATCTAATTGTACATTAAAGACTTTTGCGTAAAAACGTTTTTATTACATCTATCCTATATCCAAAAATGCAACTTGGAATAATGCTATATATTATATAAGCATATAGAGAAAGCTTGTTCTCCTGGAGTTATGCAACCAAACACGCCGTGATTAGTGTGCATCTGGGCATCGATACGAAGTGGCGCTTCTCAATATTCACCTGTTGCACAACTTCCTTTGAACGAGCCGGTTTGTTGCGGCGAAGCTGGTAATTGTAAAGGTAGTGTGCTTAATTAATGTAGGATTTTTTCTGACTGATATCATCCTTTCTTAGATGATATCCATTAATCTTGTAAAATTTGCTTGTATAATTTTTGTAAAAGATACCAGAATGGATTTTATTTAATACGATCATTAATTATGTAACATGCCATTGCAAGAGACAAGTGAGATCGGGAGGAATTACCGAGCTTATCTCTCATGTATGCATGTTAAGCCAAGGGCATGCTTTCACATCTGACCTGACTTGTGAGCTTGTTCACTAATATCGTACTGATAGCTGGTGACCTTTGTATGCACCAGCCATTACAATTGCCCTTCATTGGCCGATGCACTTGTGCGTCATTTATTTTGATAAACCGAAAGAAAATCCTTCACTCCTGAAAGCTCTTGGGTTAGAGTTGATACGGTGGTCACCGACGAAATTTTTGTTGCGTCTGAATTCTTACGTTCCGCAAGATCGTGGGTTAGGAGTTGGTACTGTGGTATCCTTAGAAATATGCATAGAGTTTTAAAATAACTATTGTTTAATATTTGCTAGTGGCTGAATTTACATTTTATTTTACAGGTTTTTTCAGAAGTCATATTGCAATTTATAAAACAAACAAACAATGGCAGCAAATGGAAGTTTGGGTGAGTTTATATTTGCGTATGTATTAAATTTAGGTAAACTTGAGCAAACTTAGGTCTGTTGATGACTTGGATGTTAAATACGCTTACTCCGATTCCCTTTCATTATTTGGTGAAACTGAAGAAATAAGTTGATTTGAAAAACCCTTTGAGAATTGTATTACATTATTAATATTTACATTGATAAGATTACCAAAGAGGTGACTCAAAAATAATCATTTTTTAATCGACCGGCATTGATTTTTGCCAGTACGGAAGGACAGACTTTTTGATGGAATTTACGCCAACATAGATAAAGGGAGGTGAAACGCATGAGCTAAAGAAAGGACATTGTTAATAAGTAATAATAATACTTCATTCATTTTGGAAATGGTATAACAATATTCAATGTCTTTAATAAAATTATTACTTAATATTTAAATATACGTTCTTAAATGTGATTAAGAATGTCACAAAAGAATTCATCAAATGAGTAAAGTCGGTGAGCAAGTTACGAGGCATATACCCTATTCCTGAAACTCTGGATACAGTCGAATTTCAATTGAGTTGGCAGATAGTTACACAGTTGTATGTTCACATTATGAAATGTGTTGTAAGTTGATGAAAATCTGCCCCAAGTACTATTTAGATTCGCTTTACCCCTTGTGGTGCAGTTATGGGAGTGAGATCTTAATTGGTAAGTTTCTAGATTAACTTTCACATGAATCAGAGCCATAAAGATTGTATAAACTAAATACAGTCATGATTCCATGCCTAATGAAAAAGGCTTGCAGGAGTCATGTGGTGGTATGTCAGCAAGAGAGAGAATAGCCCTCTTTTGCTGTAGCAACATTTGTTAAACATTGGGGAATGACCCCATATCTCAGCACCATAATTCAAATGACATTGTAAGTGTTAAATGATACTCATATGAAATGAGAAACTTGAAATCTCTTTACATATAAATAGCCATACTCAGTTTATTACAGATCTAACTGGGTGGATATGGGTCTCCTAGTTAAGTTTTGTATCAATATAAATTCCTAGTATTTAAGCAGTTTCATTTTGGTTATTTTTGATTGCTGCTTACAATATGCAGTTTTTTTAGTATTTAAATGTAAATAATTATTATTAAACCATTCCTTTGCCTGTCTTTGGGTAGTGCTAGATCGTACCTTTACATCTTCTAGATGTTGGCATTTTTGTACAAAAGCGGTGTCATCAGCGTATTAAACACATATAGATTTCATATTACCAGACTAATCATTAATCACAATGATGAAAAGTACTGGGCCAAGCACAAAGCCCTATGGGACCCCATATTTTATTTTGTGCTGCAGATCAACAGCCATTAAGTTCAACCAATTGGTGGCAATTATCCAAATATGACTTCATTAGTTTGCGTGACACCCTTAACACCATAATATTCTAGCTTTAATGGTTGTGTTGAATGATTAACACAGTCAAAAGCCGAACTAAGATAACTTAGTGTCTCAGACTGATTCTTTCTCTTCAAATGCATCAATGACATAATTGACTATGGACTCTACAGCCATAATTGAAGATTTGCCTGATGATTTGAAAAACAGATTATTTGACTCAAAAAAATCTTTTATTTAATCTTTCATTATAGCTTCAAAAATTTTACCAAAAAGAAGGACTATAGAAATGGGGTGGTAGTTGATTTAATCATCTTTATCACCTTTCTCATGGACAGGTAATCATTTGGAATATTTTAGAGTTGTTGGAAAATTTCCTGTGTCAAAACATAAGTTGAGTACCATAGCTAATGGTTCCGCAATGAACACAATAATGTCCTTGATTAGGGAATAAGACAGGACATAAATATCCTTGCTGTTGAATTTTTAAAATTTATTTACAGTCTATATGATATCAAATGGAGTAAAAAATTCCATTTAAATTATTTGGAGAAAGATTTTACAGCTAATTGCCAATAATGGCAGCATTAACTTTTCGAGAAAACAAATTTTCTTTAACAGCTTTTAAGAAGAAATAATTAGTGTCTGAGGTAAAAGGAGGATTTTATTTTGCATTGCCATGACCAACTTCTTGATTGATTACTCTCCATTCTGCCTTTGGTTATTTTGTGCATTGAAAATAAAATCCTAATAAGTTTCAGTTTTTGCACATCTAATTTAGTAATAATAATCTCTTTTGTATTTCAAGTAAGCCTCTTTATCATGCAGGCTTCCACTGGTTTTTTTAAGAGTTGTAGTGACTAAGTAAATCATTTCTAAGATCTCATAACTCCCCATTACACCATAGATTATTCTTAGTTTTATTGAGCATACAGTTAAGTTTTTTTTTTAGGAAAGCAATGTTCAAAAGGTGTAGGAATTTACATAAAAAACTTGGAAAACCGAGTTGCTCAACAGAGTCTGTGCAAATACCATGTCAATTGATACAAGATTGGAGCAGTTTGAAACTCCCTAAACCCTCTATTGTTATGGGCCTAATGATTATGGTTTGACCTCTATTAGAGAATATCTTTGGAGTTATTTGAGTCTTAAAAGTGAAGCTTGTACCTTGATGGTCCGATAGGACAATAACACTTAAATTATACAGTTCACTGTTAGTAATTACATTATCTAGGTAGGCAGAAAATCGAGTAGGCTGTTTGTTTGCCCAGTATAAATTATGGATGGATTATATTAAGGGTGCAAAAGATTTTCAAGAACCTGACAATCACTATTTTTTAGTGTTATATAAATGTTGAGATCTCCCCAAATTATGATATTAGCTTTCTGAGTCAAGAAAAGAGATGGTAATAGTTTCAGTTGATTACAGAAATGTTCATATACACAATTAGGGGAGCGATATCCAGAAGCAGTGATCAGATTCAGGTCCTTCAACGTGATCTCAGATATTTCTATGTGCAATTCGATAAAGAATTTGTCTAAGTCAATTACTATGAAGGGCATACCTTTCAAGACATAGATAGAGGTACCACTGTTTTTTTGATACAGATCTGCAATAGAATGATGCCAACCTAAAATCACTAATGCTCTGCCAATGGACTTCATTTTTTGTAAGCCAATGTTCATTAAGACATCGTACATTGTTGCCACCATGTTTGACAACTGCTTGTATCTCAGATATCTTATTTCGTAATCATCTCACATTTTAGGTAAATAAATGAATGTCACCACCTTGCCAGAAGGACTTCGGTTTTGATATTCCCATTTGGAGGCGGTTAACACACTTAACTAAGGAACACTTTTCAGTACTGTTGTTTTTGTGGGCCCTTGTTACTGAGGTGGATACCGGCACATCACAATTTTTCCCCGGATTTATTACAGCAGCTGCACCTTCCAGAATATACTCTGTCTCTTCATGCGTAGGAGTCGGTTTCCGCAGTTTGGAGGGGTAAAATTTCCCCACTTTTACTTCAACTGGCCAAATATCATCTTTAAGAGGATGCTCTTTTAGGGTAATTGGCACAGTGTGTTTAAAAGAACTATATACAGGTGTATTATATATGTATTTCATCAACTCTCAAACTTTCACATTTGAAATCACTCTTGGAAAATATTCCGGACAGATACTTCACAATGTCATCAGGTATTGTAGGGAGTTCAAGGATATTTTATACTTTTCTTGTGGTTTTGAGTACGGTCGGGTGTAGTGCCAGAGTCCATCATAAACCTACTACAACAAGATCGACCGACTATGGCTAAAAAGTAACTCAAGAACTGTAAGTTTAGGTTATGTTATTGAGGTATAACTACTTTAATTTTAAGGTCAAAAAAGTAAGATGCATGGAAAAGTTATTTGTACTTCTCAGATTTTTTCTAAATTTTCTCCTTCGGAATGATGCATAACTAATACTTTTTACCTCTCATAATCACTTTCCTTTTGATCCTCAGTTGTACGCCAATTGAAAATAACTTATATTTCTACATATTTGTTATAAAATTCTTTGTTCTAGCATTAGTTACAACTTCAATTTTCCTCATTTACATTTTTGTTTCCGTTTTAGCTCTAATCAGTGTGTCAAACAAAGCAGGTCTTGTTCCATTTGCTCAGTCTCTCCATAAACTGTTGGGTTTGACCCTGGTTGCATCTGGTGGAACTGCAAATTCCCTTCGTGCAGCTGGATTGCCTGTCAAAGATGTTTCAGAACTCACTGGAGCCCCAGAAATGCTTGGGGGAAGGGTTAAAACCCTTCACCCTGCTGTTCATGCAGGTATTTCAACTTCTTATTTTTATCAACTATTTTCCGATTGACTTTTAAAATATCAATGCCAACCTTAAAGGTGTTCACGATAGTATTTCATTGTACCATAGAAATATAAAAAAAACCATATGGTATTATATTAATTTAAATAATAATATACTGTTTGATGAATATTAACCTTTTTCTGTCAGCTGAGCAGTCAACTTAACCAATTTGTGTCAATATCATCTCTGAGAAAATGCTTGCCTATTTTTTTCGGTAATTTTTTGGCCAAGGATTGGAGTGATATTTGGGCTAGTGATCTTACTTTTCATGCCTAAGACTTAATTTTACCTTCCTATCAATTCTAAATTTTCCATTTACATACCAATTCTATCATTATTGCTGTTTGAAATACAGTTAATTTTAGGTTGCAAATGAAACTTGATTCTAATAACCTTTATATCTAGGAGTTAGGCTAAAATTGTTTGGTATCTCTCCCCTTTCATTCTTTCCCTAATATTTTATCCTTGCAACAATTTCAGAGTGTAAAAATCATTCGCCTTGACTGGGATTCGAACCCAGATCCCTCAATATCCGGTCGAGTGCTTTAGCTACTTAAGCTACCGAGGCGTCCTCTTAAACTCTGACTCGACCGGATATTGAGGGATCTGGGTTCGAATCCCAGTCAAAGCGAATGATTTTTACACTCTGAAATTGTTGCATTGAAATGCACATTAGCGGACGACTCCTTTAAAAGTTACTGTTGCGGCATCTCCCGCAGTTTCTTTGGAATTTTATCCATCCCCAAATAATCTATGTAACCCATGAAAAGAGGTGACGCTATGTTGTGACTTTATAAAATATGTATCACTATTTTATTATCGGTTTTTTGATAATTTAATTGATCTTTGTGGCCTTCTCTTGAGATAAATATGTCTTTGTTGCTCTATGAATAGATATAAGTATTCTGAGGCTCAATCATATCATAGGTTATAATTATTCTGTTTCTGAATCATAGTATGAACTTTTATTAATTTAACCAATGAAATCACCCCAGATTCCATGCTATTAAGATTACTGGAAGATTATGTAATTGTGATGAGGACAATTATGGTAAAGCCTCGTCAAATCAAAATTCTATGTGCCTAAATTATAAAATTAAAATATCTAGGTCCAAATTGAACTAAGCACAGGGTTTTTCCCTGACAAAGCGAATCAATATTCAAATATCAAATAATTATTTTTAGAAAATTAAAACTACCTATAATTTCTATTAAAGACCTTTCTTTTTCAACTAATAATTAACAGTATGTGGTAGTATGCAGTACAGGGAAGAGTAACCAGAGTTTTTGGTATAAATAGCAAGCACTGTAAAATGGCACAATGGTAAAATTTATGGCTAAGTATGACCAATAGTCATTTCGATTCAATCATCTTTCAAGTAAATTATTCAGGAAGAAGAGTGGCATGATTTGCTAAAATGAGATGGCTTTCTGATTGCGTATTTCAGTCTAGTATATATGAAAGCTTATGAAAATCAGGTTTGCTTTTATTTATGGGATTAGTTGGTGAACTTGTTCTATAAATTGCACCAAATAGTAAAAAAATTTGCAATTCCGCAATTCACAATTTATTGCCACATGGCCATGGCCTGCCACGGCGCTTAATGATAGATGCTCTGTGGCAGAAGGTTGAAGGTGATGCAGCATTAGATGGATGAGATCAAGTAGAGAATCATGATTTTCTCAATCCATTGTTAGTGAATACTCGTAACACATTAAAACAATGTTTTCAGTTGAGTTCATAATTATATCTCATTTGCATTTAATTAATATTTATTTGAAGTTCAATGAAACATGTTGAACACAGAATAGTATCTTTAAAAACTAGTGAGTGTAAGACCTTGAAAGATATAGATCCAAGTGTGATTTCAGTATGGGAAGCTCACCAGGAGAGCCAACTGTCAGAAATCTGGATGAATGCCCTTATTTGCATCATGCTCTTTTTCACTGATGAGCATACATCTGAGTGAGGTTAGGATTTTGAAAGTATCTTTATTTTGTTTGGAAGGCACTCAAATTGTAACCAGCAGACTCTAATATGAGTTTTTTATTATGATGATAAGTTTTTCATGAATAAGATTTTGAAATAATGACTGACATAACTGCAGTTAAGACTTGCAAGATGTTGGGTAGGTAGTGGTGGTGTACAGGGCTCTTTCTACTGCATTTTTCTTAATAAAGATTGACTATGCATAGTAAACTTAACTCAATCTAACTAAACCAATGGAATCTTCCATTTATTGTAAAAGGTACACTGTCTTACTATCCTGAAGTTGCAGGTGTAAATCCTTCAACGGGCAAGAAGAATTTTACCTTTTTTTGTGTAAATAGTTAATTTGGTAAATGGGTGCATTGTGACCTCAATGGTTGGAGCTAAAGGTATAGATGTGAGTAAAAAGATGCCCCCTTAAATATCTTTTCTGTTTTCCCCAACCTGTCACTGGGTGCTCAAAAGTGCAATAATGGGATTCAAGAAGCAAAAGTGCTTAAGTATTTCATTGGTTTACAAAAGTTCAGGGATCTTGATAAGTCATTGTAATGATGTCGTTAGGTTCTTTATGGTGTAATTCAAAATCATTATATGTTAGTAAATTGATGGGTAATATACTCTTCAGAGTGAACTAGCTTGCTCTTATAAGTGTAATTTGAGCAAGTTAAAAAAAAATTAAAATGGTAAAGCATTGATAGGAGGTAGAAAAGTTTTGCAAATCTGTCAATGGCGTGTGTGATGAAATAGTTATTGGCAGTCAATGTAGGGGTGTTTATTCCTTAGACTTCTCGATGCCCATCTGATGAATCCTAGCTGCTTCCGGGAATTACCGTCGCATAGGTGAGTTGATGGACAACTGTTTCGCCCTCAGTCCTGGAGGCGTCTTCAGGTCATAGTGATCTGTGTTACAATTTGGCTGCTATGTATAGGAGACACTGACTGGCAGGGTGCTCTCTGATTGTCTCTTTCTTGGTGGCGAATGGGAATCACCCTTTTCAATGTGAAGGTCAGGGTGTAGCCGTCCTCATGGTATAAATTGTTTCACTGGTTCACACGGTTGAAATCGTATTCTCAAGCTGGACCAAACTAGAGTGCTGGCAAGAGAAAGGCATTATTTCCCGAGACTCATAAGATAAGCGATAGAAATAATAAAGAACCCAAACAATTGCAACCGTGAGGACGGCTACCCCCTGACCTCAACATGGAAAAGGGTGATTTCCATTCGCCACCAATAAAGAGCCAATCAGAGAGCTCCCTGCCGGTCAGTGTCTCCTATATATAATGGCCAAATTGCAATACAGATCACTATGACTTGAAGATGCCTCCAGGACTGGGTGTGAAACAGTTGTCCATCAACTCAACTATGAGACATTAATTCTCGAAAGCAGCATTGATTCAATGTAGGGGTGTGCTTTTTGAATAGTTCACCAATATCGAATCTACAAACTACCGTATGGAATTTAGGGATAACCTGGTTATGCAATTGCATTCCTTTTTTCAATGCTCTCTACCTCACACAAGTGATATGGGTGGGTTTGTTTCTTGACATTTTATGTGGAAAAGCATTTGTGTTTGTTGTATATATTTAAGAACTAGAGCCATTAATCTAAAGAAAACCAAGGATTACAGTGTATAGGTATATATCTCATTTTTACTAAGTATTGCCTGCCCCTGTATAAATTTCTGTGTTCGGTGTGCTAACTTGAGGAAAAAACATTTTTTTCCAACTGTGCACATGCAGCAATTTACAAGGAGTGTGTGCATGTGCTAAAGTCAAGAAAACAATTTCTAATTTTTACATCTCTGGCTGGAGGATTACTAGTGAGTTTCCATTTAAGATCCTTGGAATTTTCAAAACAACTCCTTAAAATTAATTGAATTTATCGTTATTTTTTAATCAGTGTTTATCTATGCTTCTTTTATGCATTGTTGAGAGCGAATTTCCATGATCTAAAAACATGGCAAAATCACCGCCACCTGTTGTTTTATACACTATCTTTAATCCTGATATCCTATTGTAGAAGACAACCAATAGGAAGCCTATTTTATAAAATGTGGCGATATAATTCTTTTCCAAGCTTTGATTGTATTGTGAGACACTTAAAGCATTACTTTTTGTACATGTCTAAATGAAAATCGGGTATTTTTAATTTTCATCTTCATTTATATTTAGATTAATTTTGATGCCTTTTTGAAGTCTGCATTGTTTAATATTTGTTAATTTCCTCTTAGGAATTTTATCTCGCACAACTGAGAGTGATAAAGCAGACATGAAAAAAATGAATTATGAGATGATCCGTGTGGTAGTATGCAATTTGTATCCTTTTGTGGATACTGTCTCAAAGCCAGGTGTTACTGTTCCTGAAGCTGTTGAAAACATTGATATTGGTGAGTTTGTTAAACAGCCAACCCTTTAGAAATTTTGTTTTGTGAATGATGAAGCCGCAGTAAATAATTCTCAATACTTAACTGTTTATTAATGAAAATTATAAAAGTAGTTTTTAACAATAAGCATATGTATATATTTCCATTATGATCATATTTATCCAAATTGGAGTGTATGACTTCAATTTTAATCCATTTTTTGTAAATTGCCTTTTTGTTTTTATTGTTCAATGAGAAAAGAAACCAGAAGAAATTTATGGCAGTGCTCTTTTATTGTTTACATTTTAGGTGGAGTAACCTTGCTGAGAGCAGCCGCCAAAAATTATGAGAGAGTAACAGTTATCTGTGATCCATCAGATTATGATAAGGTGATTAAGGAAATGCAAGTCTCCTCTTCCAAAGATACTTCTGTTGATACGAGGTAATTAAAATTCCTGTTTCTAAGAAATACACTAGCTAGGATTAGCCTCAAAATGAAAATCATTTCATTGGAGTTCATTTGTGTACAAGTTAATTAGCATAGGATTCATCACTTGGGCGATGTCTGCAATGGCCTAGGCAAAGAAGAAGAGAGGATGAGTGTGTGGGTGAGGGCATTTTTATTAAATATTTACTGAGGATTTGAAGTTGTTGGAAGTATTCACCATGTGGTATTCTATGACTGACAGGTCCTTGGGTTCTAGTAATTTTATGTTGATCTGAGTGGTTCAGGAGAATGTTGGTAAAGCTGTACCCACATATCAAAATGAAGTCAAATGCAAAGTAAGAAAACCTTTAAAAATATAACATTTAGGATAAGCTGTGTAATGTACCCCCAAATGATATTATGCTATACTGCTCAGAACCTGTCCTCTAGATATCCTATAAGTTTTTAATCCTCTCAAGAAATTTTTTTCAAGTTTTGCATTTTAACAGCAGTGACTGTACTGACAATGATGTACGTCATTGTTAAAATAATGGTTCTAATTCCCTTAAGTATCCATTTTTCCTGGTTATTTAAGTGCTCTTTTTTATCATAGTAATTTATATTCTTACAGAAGTGGCATTGAATATGTACTATTCATTACTAATCAGGATAATAGATGACAAATATATGGAATTAAATTTGATTTTTAACCTTTTACATTTATGTTAAGGATTGGGCTAAACTGGGAGAAAGGGATTATTTCTACTCTTATATATTAGCTATTTTAGTTCGTATAATGTATTCAGATGATACCATTGATCCAGCATTGTTTTATTGGCATAGTAAGTGACATTTAATAAAAGAGGAGGAATTATTTATTTGTTCAAAATAGTGTCCAGTGTTTTTGTTCACGGCACAGATGACTCTATGCTGCATGATATAAAATTCATGCTGGTAGCATTGTGGCATAAGAAAACTGTGTTTGTGACTTAATTTTAAATTTCTAACTCGTCCAATGTGCACATATTTGACCATTGGAGTAGTGCAATTAAAACATTTTCTGTGAAGTCCTGTGGTAAACATTGAATACTGATTTTGTAACTGGTTATGATCAGGGTGTTATTAATTAAAAAATGAGGATGATATTCATGAGAGCAAACAGGAAATCATGATTTCCACCTGGGTAAAACTAATTTGTAGAAATTCATATGGTCTCAGCTCATCATGGACTTAAATTTTCATGTGAATTGTTTTTTATATGTTTACAATGTAAGAATAAATATGCAATATATATCTATACACCATTAATCTTAGTCAATAATTTCCATTCTTCATTAGCTATTATTTGGATCATGAATTTTTTAATTCCAGCAAATTTTCCCAAAAATTTCAGCTTCATACCCTACTAGCAACAAAATATTTAACTAGATTGGATGAAAATTGCTCGAATAATAAAACATAACCTGAAAATTTCAGTACAGGTGACAAATTCTTTCTGGTAAATATTTTTTGCCCCTGCTAGTACATATACGTAAAGATAAGAGAGCATGGATTCTCAGTTGGGTGTCGGATATGTCGAAACTAAATTAAATGAACTTTTTGCTGAGGATATTTTTGCCACTTGATTCTTTTCTTACCAAGTTCTTCCATAAATTTCAGGAAAGTGCTAGCTTTGAAGGCTTTCACTCACACTTCTGAATATGATCTGGCTATCTCAGATTATTTCCGTCGTCAGCATTCCAGTGGTGTATCACAGCTGACTTTGCGCTACGGTATGAATCCGCATCAGAAGCCAGCTCAGATATTCACAACATTAGAAAATCTCCCTTTGAAAGGTAAGTCGGGACCATTAGTTTGAGTTTAGTCCTTGAAAGGGTAAAAAATTACCTTAATAAATTGTTAAATTGCACTTATAAATTAGAGTATGTTACATGAAGGAAAACATTTTTAGCCATGCATTGTTTACAAATTAAGTGGCCTCACTGAAGCTGTGTTAAATATTTATGTATATTATTGTGTTAGGATTCCATGGCTATTCAAGGTCAATTAAAGCGAAGGTGCTTTGGAGAGTAGCCTTCGTGTACTTCCGTCGTCTCCTTGTACTAGCAAACTCTTTGGTGAAAGAACTGAAGAGACAATAAGCTGCTCATGTCAAGGAATGCTAAACTTTGCTATCCTCAAAAGAAATCTGGTTCTGTAACTGTTGAATCAATAAATGCCTAAAAACTAGCAGCAGCCATAAATAATGCAAACATTATTTCAATATGTCTCAAGAGCAATGAGAAATTCTGAGGCTCAATTATTTTTAAAATTTTTCGTCACTGTTGTTAATATTTAATTTTTAGAATGACTGCTTGTTGCCCAGAGGTCTTCCATTTTACTTTGTCTGTTTCCTGACAAGGTGCCTAGAAACAACTATGGATGATGAAACAAAAATGTCGTCGAAGTCTCAGCTTCTGAAGATTTTTATTAGTTATTATGAATTATTAATTTTTCAAAGACCTTTCTGCAAAGAAGTAACTCAAAATACCATTCAATTTCTCAGTTCAACATTATACATGCTACATGCACAAATAGCCTCTCTCATTGTGAATATTTTCAATTATTCATTGTATAGGTGCAATTGCCAAAATAGTAAAATTCTTTTAGTGTAACTATCAGGACTGACAAATCACCTTTTAGTACCATAATTCAACCCACAAAATATTAAGCCTTGAAAAATTCCATGAATCAATTAATTATTGTTGGCATTAATGAAGTTTTCAATTAATCTTAATCCTGAGTTGAATGATGCATATAAAAGTGAAAGAGTGTGAGTATAGCATTCATTGTGTTGGTTATGCATATTATTGCTTTTTCAGTGGTGGGTATGTTTGAAATGATAAGAAAATACACTTTCATTTTGTCATTTTTAGTTGTAAATGGTTCACCTGGTTTTATCAACCTCTGTGATGCTCTCAATGGATGGCAGTTGGTGCGAGAGCTGAGAAAGGCACTTGGTCTCCCAGCAGCTACTTCTTTCAAGCATGTCAGTCCTGCAGGGGCAGCTGTGGGCAGTCCACTTACAATGGAACAGGTTTCTTTTTATTAATTTTTCATATTATTAGCTATTGTAGACTGTACTCATACGAAATATTAGATTTTATTTAATTAATCAATGAATGACATTTCAAGTTTTATCAGCGCTTGCTTTGTCACTAAGACTTGTGCCATCACTATATGTTGATTTTTAAATGGTCTTTTCAATCTTGTTTGATTATGTAACATATTTTGAAGCTAGGTAGATTATATTTGGAGATTAATATGTAGCAAGAAAATGGTCATTGAAGGTAGATGATTAGTGTAAATTGAAATGTGGGTGTAGAGAAGAATGGATAAGGTGAAGTGTGCCAAAAGGAAAACAAACGAGGAAGTGCTAGGCATGGTGGGTTAGGAAAAGGAATTGCTGTCAGAAATCCAAAAGAGGCTGGAAAGGTAGATGCAGAGTACTTGGATAGCAATTGAGATGTTGAAGACTGTGATAGAGGGAGAAAGTTAGGCTGTCAAGGAATGGTTAGCAAAAGCATATGCATATTGGATAGAATGAAGGGAGGAGAGAAGAATGTGTAATTGTTGAGGGGCTTGATGTAATGTCAAATATCATGTTGTTTTTTTAGGAGAGGGAAGGAAATTTGTTGTCGTTGAGTCAAGTGTTCACCAAAACCTTTGTCAACCAGTAAAATATAAACATTAAGAATCTTTGTGCATTACAATCATGTGGTAAGAATTTTAGTACTAGTTAAAAAATTCTGGTTTTTGGTTCAGGAGCCAAAAGGGTCTCTACTTTAATTTTGTAACTTAATGCTAATCTTATTGGGTTGCAAGATTGGTAAAAGAAAGAAGTGACTTAATAGTCAGTGTGTGAAATGTTGATTACTGTTAAAAATTATCTGTATATTTTGGCTATATTGAATAGGTGTGATCTCATTGCCTGTAATTTTGAAGTTAAATTTCATCATTTTTCTGTCACCTTTATTGCCACTCATTTAGGACATCAGGATGTTATCATTGCATCACCTATTTATTTTTTCCTATATTTCCTAGCAATATGCAATAGTGATTTCTTGATAATTTACCACTCTTCACCATAAAATTTGATGCTGATTCATTGCTTTTTGATTTAGTCGATTTCCATTTTTGGCATAATGTAAAAACAAGGACAACAGAAACTAACATGAGTGGCACCATAGGCATAGCTCGACGATCCGACAAGCACAGACAGCTCATTGGGTCTCAGGCAACTAGCGCCACTATTGGGTGGGGTTATAGTCCACATCATGGCAGTCAGATTGCAACAGTTTGCGCATTTTTTGCATAGACCATGTATCTTCAAAACAAAGAAGTATATTTTGCCCAGCGTTGTTAGGGAAATGCTTAGAGTCCTCTAAACAGCATGAAAAATTTCATGTTACCAAACTGAGAATTCAATTTTTGTAGTGGAAGAAAAAAAAGAAAACAGTTTTGGATTTTAAGTAGCAAGCTGTAATCAGTTGATAAATATAGATTCAAATGAATGCGCCTTAATTAATAACACATTGTGTGCATAGTTCGAGAAGAAAGAGGAAGTTCATTATATGTAAATTTTGTATTGATTGATGGTACGATTTGGATGGTTCATTAAAAAATGTTCTCTTTATATTTCTACTAAATGTGCATGTCCTTATTTTGCTTGTTGCAACTGAAATATTTCTTCTTTCATTTCCTAATTTTCACTTATCCAACATTCTTATATCAGCATTCTCCTATTACCCAATATGTCTTCTAGACAAATTTCTACTACCCCTTGCTTATATGGTATTCTGTTTTAATACATATGTCATAATGCCCTTAATTTGCTGTCCCTCTCTTTTACTTTCCATTTGTTGTGTTTCCCTTTTTGTACCCCGAACTTCGCTGCTACGTAATTATTGTTACTACGTTTATGCAGTAACAAGATATTTTAGACTTGGGTTTGGCTATAAGAATTTTATTAATAGTCAATGGTAGCTTATGTGGTGCTGAATCATGTCTAGCTACAACAAAGCACTATATTTTAAAATATTCTGCAAATCTGATTTTTACAACAAAATTATCATTTTTAATAGGCAAAGGTTTGTATGGTGGATGACATGATGGAAAGTCTTACTCCCTTGGCTATTGCATATGCTCGGGCTCGAGGTGCTGATAGGATGTCTTCCTTCGGTGATTTTGTAGCTCTCTCTGATATTTGTGATGTGCCAACTGCACGTATTATTTCCCGAGAGGTGAGATTTAAATTATTGTGACCTAAATATAATTACAGTGTTGTTTTGCCAGTTAATTTGGACATGCTTATATTGTGAGCTTTCTTGTTTTTTCAAGGAGCTTTTTCATTTACATCTTTGTTCCAAGGCATTGATTAATTAAATTTAAATAGATATTGTATCACTTGGAATTTAAGTTCTTCCAATTTATGTTTACTGTAAATACCTTCAGTTTTAATGTTAGAGCATAAGATTAGATGGAATTAATCATTTTTATTAAAATTGAGTAATAGAAAATGGTGAGCAAAGTCTATAAAATTCTACATCTCATTATATTGTTTAATTAGGTTTCCGATGGCATCATTGCCCCTGGCTACACTCCAGAAGCTCTGGAAATTTTGAAGAAGAAAAAAGGAGGTGCGTACTGCATTCTCCAGATGGATCCTGTATATGAACCAAAACTAACTGAGCAGAAAATGATTTTTGGATTGACTTTGGAACAGCGCCGTAATGATGCTGCCATTGAAAAGGCTGTATTTGGAAATATAGTTGCCGGAAATTCACCGGTAAGGCACCTGTGTTTCTACTTTCTTTAGAGAACTGGGTATTTTTAATGATAAATGAGAGGTGTTTTATGAATTCCAAGCCAATAAATGGTCTGGGAAGGTATAGATTACATTTAATGAAAAAATCTAGAATGACATTTCAATGAAAGAGAGAGATTAATTTATATCATTGCAAGTATATAGAGTAAACTTCATTATAAACCATAGCCTACTGTAACAAGTATGGGATATAGTGAAAATATTTTCATTTGTTTCTAGTGATTTTCGATTATTCTCAATGTCATGGTGAAATCTTAATTCTATCTTCCCATTATTTTAGATGAGCCTTTTCCTTTCACCTTTTTTTATATGCTTGCATCTCGAATTAAAATCCAAACAAATGTAGACAGATCACTGCTATTAGACATTGTATAATGATTATAACTCATAACATATTTTTATGCTTCTTGTTAGCTCTCCATAAAACAGACTCTTACTATATTGAGGTCTGATATACTCTTGTTAATCAACTTGTGTAGGAGTATCTTCCATTTTGCTGGGTTTGTTTATATTGGGAGATGAAAATCTTAGAATTGAGCATATATAATAATTTTATTTATAATTATACCCAATTATTTTAACTTAATACAGCTGGCTGAATCTGCCTTGAGAGACATGATTGTGGCAACAATTGCTCTGAAGTATACTCAGTCTAATTCAGTATGCTATGCAAGAGATGGCCAAGTGATTGGTATTGGAGCTGGCCAGCAGTCACGTATTCATTGCACTAGATTGGCTGGAGACAAGGCTGACAATTGGTGGGTATTTTTGCATTGTGATAATTTATTAAAAGTGCTCAGTCTGGTATCAAATTGTCACTGTTGAGGTTTTTCTTTCTCCAGTAATTGCTAAGTACACTTTGGTCAAATTGTTTAGTTTCTATATAAAAACCATAGGCACAGTTGTCAGTTTGATAGGTGGTATAATTAACCAAATATTAAACCCAATGGTGTGTGATATTCACATATCAGGGTAGGGGGGCCAGATCCTTTCCCTGTGGCACCTCTGGTTTCTCAGGAAGTTCTGACACCTGAAAAATCACAGAGCTTCGGTGAAGCTTAGGATTCTTAGAGGCATGCCAGAAATCAAACCCACCATCTATGGTCAGTACTCCAGCCATCTACTCTTGGCAGTTCATTTTTTATGTTTGTATAAAAAAGTATCAATTTAAAAAAAATAAAAGTGTATTACTTGTTGTTATTCTACGGGGCATATCTAAACCTGAAGTGATAAATTTTCAATGCTCTTCACAAAGGTGAGACTTTCTCTTGTATGGAATTAATACTTAATTTTAAAGCTGGTTATTTAAATGCAATAGAGAACTAATTAAACAACATCTGGTTATCCATTGTTCCTAACAAGATTCATTCCTTCCTTTTTATTCACTCCTCCTCTCACGCTCTTGTCAATTATTCATGTAACTTTTAATTATACAATTACACTTGATGAGTCTTGTAAAACATTGCTCTGAATTATTAAGCTGCATGCAAGTGAGCAAGCGATGACATGAACTTCTTTAACCAAGGATCTCCTCCTAACCAAGGAACTTCTCCCAAGGGCCAGTAATCAAGGAAAGGAGATCCTTGGTTACAGAGGGACTGACTACTCTGATAATATGATAGTAGTCAGTCCTTCATGTACGAGGTTAAGGTGAAAAGTTCTTGGCCTGACACAGATGACAGACCAATTGGTGAGCATTCCTGATTCCTGCCTGAGTGCACATGTTATTAGCTTGTAAGAAAAATTTCAACTTGCTTATCAAGTGGTTTTTTTAAACGTATTGTTGCTGTACATATCCTTCATGTTTTTCTTTAAAACTGGAAAAACTTTAATTTCATTCGGTCATGAAATTCTTTTTTTTGGATGGATTAACCCGCAAGAAAATTCATTATCATTCAAACTTGTCATGAGTGATGAGGAAAGGTGAATTCCTGGATTTTTTGGATGCCTGCTATTGCAGTTTGTCCCTAGCACTCATGCTGCTAGTATCTTAGTGTTGCTAGTGATCACACATTTTTGCGACCTTATGTTCCAACATTATTAGTGATTTATTTGTTCAAAGTTTTATAATATTTCGTTCACAGTTTTAGAAATGACCCCAAAGAAATCTCCTTTAGAATAAAGCCATTAGAAAATAAAAATAATGGTAGAAATGAAAAGTAAAATCCTTGAAAATCGGGAACAAGGTGTGAACATAGCTGATCTAGTATGCACATCCGCAATTGGTCGGCATCAATGATTGGCCTTTTCTTCCAGAACACAGACAAGACTAAGGAGATAGATGCTTCAAACAGAGTGACATGAGTCTATGCAACGGTTACGTATTCTGAACGATGTTGAAAGGTTGCTTCTCATATGGATAAATGATAAGCAATTGGGATGAGACACCATTAATGAGAATATAATTTGTGAGAAGGGGAAGTGATAATTGGCTACCTCGTTAATAATATGTCAGGATCATCATCGGCTGACCAAGTATTTAAGGGGAGAGCCATGTGTGTTACAAGAAGTTAACTAGAGGAACCGTAATTCAACAAGTTTTGAGGCATAGTGAAGCACCAAGCTCTGAGTCAAAGGCAGCAGAGAACTTCATTGGGGAGAAGATACAAAAGTGAACCTATATTTGTGCACATAACAGTAGAAGAGAATGCATCACCCAACCAAAAGGCAGTGAAAGCCATCTCACCCTGCTATTTTGCACAAATCTAAGCGGCAATTAGAAAAACCACTGCTAGTTTACCATTCACAAACTCCACAAGCCTTTAGGATGTGTTAAGTCCAAAACAGCTGGCTAAATGAGATGTGGAGGTCACATGAAACTTTTGCATCATACGAGTACCATGCGTACGAGGCATTGCCCTAATAAGGTCATTGTGATGCATGCCATAAATTTATTTAACAGTCATACTAAGTAGCATTTTTACCAAATTTTGAAGTGTTGGCAAAGAATGTCTCTTGGCAGATTTCTAGTAAAAAGGAATTATGTACGTTTCATAAATAATTAAAAATTTATTTTGATTCTTTTTTGCTTTTATAAATGGAGTTTGCATTTCCGGTTGGTTCATTTTGTGGTGGGAGAAAAGGTGAACGATATCCACATTCACATTTTCTTCTATCCAATAACTACAACATCCTAAGCAATGTGTATGTAATTTTATTTGAATAAACCTTGTGTATAATTTATTTTCTTTTGGCATGGAACGCATCATATTTTACATTAATTTATAAGCCAAAAGTTGTTTCACTAAACAAGTGTGTTTCTTTATGGCAAAGATTGCGGAACGAATTATGCTTGTATAATTGGGTTCCATAAATTCATGCATCTGATTACCCATCATTTTCAATTGAATGGTTGATACCTTACCCTCAATTACCACGGATAATTGATTTTCTGCTGCATTAGAGGGTACTCCTAATTATTGTAATTCATTACTCTCATCAGATCAATAGTCTGATTAACCTCCCAATCCTTTTGTACTGGCACTTCTACGTCATTTTTGTGCTATATGTTGCATTTTCCATTTGTAACTTTAATTTTGATTGCAATTAAAATTGCTTTAAATTCCACACTAATGGATCACTAGTGCCAAATAAACTGTAATAATTATGCTGTTCACCTTTTTGTATTGCCTCATGGAATCGGTCGCAAATAATTTGAATAGTTCTTATTTGGTTAATTAGAGAGCTGGTCCAATTTAATGGTAGTGTTTATTTGAAGTGATATAAATTAGGTAATGAATAACTAATCGAAGCACTATTCCACTTGATTTTTTATTTTACGACCAGGTTTCGATGTATTACATCATGATGATGATGTAATACATTGAAACCCAGTCTTAAAATAAAAAATTAAGTGGAAAAGTGCTTCAATCAGTTATTCATTATGTTCAACTTCCACCACATCACGCCTGAAGCTACTCAATTTGGTGATAAATTAGGTACTTTGATGATGAGCTATTCCCAGTGTTTGGTATGTTAAACTTAAGTTTTTGTAGCATGTTTATGCTCAAATGTGTTCATTGAGATGTAAATAGCTTCCTGTATGCTCAGTGTTCATTTTTATTTATTGTTATTTATATGGCTGCAAGCTACATGGAGCCAATATTAAAAATCAAATTAACTCGAAGTTGAATGAAGAGGTAATTTAATAATTAATCAAAATAAATATCATAGTTTATTTTTTGTTAACATAATATTACAGGTGGCTGAGGCAACATCCCAATGTCATCAACATGAAGTTCAAAAAAGGTGTAAAGAGGGCTGAGATATCAAATGCCATTGATAATTATGTAAATGGCACTGTGGGTAAGTATTTATGATCGAATTCTTCATGAAACCTTTGAGCTCCTTTACAAACCATCTTTCCTTTCCTAATTTTGGTAATTTCTTTTTAAATTTTAATATTAATATTTTTATTTTGTGCCCTGTACATTTTCATGTGCTTATTGTCTTACTTTCCTTAATTCAAAGGCAAAGATATGGATGAAAAAATGTGGGCTGAAATGTATGAAGTAGTCCCAAAACAGCTCTCTGATGCAGACAAAAAAGACTGGCTAAAGAAACTGAATGGAGTTGTGCTTAGTTCTGATGCATTTTTCCCATTCAGAGACAATGTGGACCGCGCAAAGCAGGTTAGAATAATAATTTAACTTAAGTAACCACTTATTTGAGTGTTACTGATGGCCTTGCTTTATTACTGGTTACAAGATTATAAATATATAGTGTGTGGTCTTTTTGGGTCATGCATTTACATACCTTTTATATTTTTTGTTTTCTTGTGTCACTGCACTGTGATTTCATAAATTCACTCGAAAAATCAATAACAATTATATGATGGTTATTGTAATTGATGTATATTATTTGAGGAAATTCTGTATTGGTAGAGAAAAGGCTATCAGTTCATTATATCAACTCTGTGGGAAGCAGGTTCCAACAGTGTGAGGTGAAAAGTTCACAGAGAGTGAGATATCAATTGTGAGGATAATCAAATTTTGTATGTTTGTGTGGAGTTGAATGCCTGTAGAACCTGAGTTGATGGAAAGATACAATGTATTAGCAGAGGGGCAACGTCCCCATTAGCCCAACATGTATTAAGTTTTGCAGCAGCACCACAAGTGAGATGAAACTAAATGAACTACATTGTATAAATTTAAGATTTATTTGTAAATTTTTTAGGAAGTGTTTTCAACAAAATATTGAAACTCTGTTGCTTAATGGTGACTCAAAACAGTGATATTATCAGACTGTAATCTAGGCAACCATTTTCTATGCCTGATGTAGGAAAAAATACTGAATAGTTAATACCATATTTTCTTATTGATAACGCACGAATTATCTATACAATAATGTTCAGATGATCAGAAATAATCAGGACGCTCATTATGTAATGAAAATTGAAAAAATCCAAACATTTACATACCTATGCAACAATTTCAGAGTGTAAAAATCATTTGCCTTGACTGGGATTCGAACCCAGATCCCTCAATATCCGGTCGAGTGCTTTTGCCAGTTAAGTTATTTAGGCGTCAGTTTCTTCTTTCCCGCAGTTTCTTTGGAATTAACATACCTGTGTTCATAATAATTTATACAAGAGTTTTGCAAAAATAAATCAGTCTGGAAGCATGCCTTTCTAATTTCATTCTATTTTATACAGATCTGTAACTGTTACAGTTGTTTCATCTCATAAATCCATAAGAATAAGAAGAAACATAAAATTTCTATGCTTCATTTATTGTAATACGTAGTAGTCCTTTATTCTAATACATAGTACTTCATGTACACGCAGAGTACTTCATATTTTATACACGTACGTATAAATGTATGATAGGATAGGTAGATCACTCGAATCCAAGATTCGTCACCTGAATCACAATTAAATGAATTAAGTACACTTATTATTTCTTCAGGCACATCACCAAATTCACTCTCCAAAGTTAACTCTTCCTCATCTTATAGCACTGGAATTGAAATATTACCTAAAGCTTTAAATAAATTTTTTACACAAGTCCCTCGGATGCCCTGCCAACTTTCCAGGATCCACTGGCTTATTTCTTCTTAAGGCACTCTTTTAATCCTGCCCGATTTTGTGTAGTCTTTTATACCAGACATCATCCACTTTTCCTAACTAGAACGTAACTTTGATTTAAAAGATTTATTAATGTATAAATCCTGGCAGCCTCGTGATTTCCTTTTTCATTCACAAAATTGATGAATTCTAGCCACTGTACATTGCTGTGTACAATTTTCTTCCTGATGGGTAATTTTCTTGTGAAAATTCTAAATTACAAAAGCTTAACTCAATTCAGGTTTGAAACGATCACCTTGTAGAATCACTTTCATAGAACTTGGAGGATGTCTAGAACAGTTGAGTGCCAATACTTACTAAGCGAAGGAAAGCAAACAAAATAAGAAAATGCTATTTGATTCATTCTCTTATTTTTTTATGCTTGATTTGCTGAAAGTTAATTTATATAGCAAATAAAAGGGCACACCAACCTATGTCTGGTTTCGACTTATGAATCATAGCAAAAAAGCAATAAGGTAGCATATTTTGTTGGCTTGTAAATATTGTTTATTTTTTGATCCCTCTGTTATTTGGAATTAATTTCAATCACGTGGCTCTAATCTTCTGTATACTTATGGTAGATATAGCCACAGGCAATTATGATTCCATGTATTCATTGGTTGTTACCATCTATTAGTATATGGATATAGATGTATTTTTACACACAATAAATACATATATTCACACACACAGATGTGCAGCATCTATGCACGTTCAAGAAAACTATGAAACCTTGGGCGCACGGTATCTATACAGTTTCCAGATAACTACAAGTTCTTGGTGCGCGTTATACATTAGGTGCGCATTATCGATGGGAAAATGCGATACTTTTCCAGCAAATCAACATGGGCTTATATCAATGCAACAATTTCAGAGCGTAAAAATTATTCGCCTTGACTGGGACTCGAACCCAGATCCCTCAATATCCGGTCGAGTGCTTTAGCCACTTAAGCTACCGAGGCGTCCTCTTAAACTCTGAAATTTTGGGGCTTTTAAAGGAACTAGATGTTATGACGAAATACCGTACATACAATGTCACATGCATTCGTAGTCGTGCGCGAGGCGCCACTGTCCACGAGGTTAAAGCCAACTTTAAACACGTATGGTGTTTTCCCTTTGACAAATTCCAAAGAAACTGCGGGAGATGCCGCAACAGTAACTTTTAACGGAGTCATCCGCTAGTGTGCATTTCAATGCAACAATTTCAGAGCGTAAAAATCATTCGCCTTGACTGGGACTCGAACCCAGATCCCTCAATATCCGGTCGAGTGCTTTAGCCACTTAAGCTACCGAGGCGTCCTCTTAAACTCTGAAATTTTGGGGCTTTTAAAGGAACTAGATGTTATGACGAAATACCGTACATACAATGTCACATGCATTCGTAGTCGTGCGCGAGGCGCCACTGTCCACGAGGTTAAAGCCAACTTTAAACACGTATGGTGTTTTCCCTTTGACAAATTCCAAAGAAACTGCAGGAGATGCCGCAACAGTAACTTTTAACGGAGTCATCCGCTAGTGTGCATTTCAATGCAACAATTTCAGAGCGTAAAAATCATTCGCCTTGACTGGGACTCGAACCCAGATCCCTCAATATCCGGTCGAGTGCTTTAGCCACTTAAGCTACCGAGGCATCCTCTTAAACTCTGAAATTTTGGGGCTTTTAAAGGAACTAGATGTTATGACGAAATACCGTACATACAATGTCTGTGACTCCGTTAAAAGTTACTGTTGCGGCATCTCCCGCAGTTTCTTTGGAATTTGTCAAAGGGAAAACACCATACATGTTTAAAGTTGGCTTTAACCTCGTGGACAGTGGCGCCTCGCGCACAGTGGCGCCTCGCGCACGACTACGAATGCATGTGACATTGTATGTACGGTATTTCGTCATAACATCTAGTTCCTTTAAAAGCCCCAAAATTTCAGAGTTTAAGAGGACGCCTCGGTAGCTTAAGTGGCTAAAGCACTCGACCGGATATTGAGGGATCTGGGTTCGAGTCCCAGTCAAGGCGAATGATTTTTACGCTCTGAAATTGTTGCATTGAAATGCACACTAGCGGATGACTCCGTTAAAAGTTACTGTTGCGGCATCTCCCGCAGTTTCTTTGGAATGGGCTTATATGTCAAAGTTATACCTGTATACCCCATGCCCATAAGATGCTGGCTGATGTTAAAGCACATTTTGTTTAAAAAAATGCATTTATGTACCTAGAAATATGGTGCTTTCAAGTTCTTCCTAGAGTAATGGGAAGTCTGTCATTTACATTGTCTTCTCTGTATTTTTAAATTTCTAATATAATACAGCCAATATTACCTTTGTAGTCTTATTAAAAGTTTACATTAAATGATAATATTTTTCTTTGTAGAGTGGTGTTTCTTTCATCACCAGCCCTTCAGGATCTACCAATGATGCTGATATAATCAAAGCTTGCAAGGAGCATGGAATTACTTTGGTTCATACCAATCTGAGACTTTTCCATCATTAAAATATTCTGAATTGATACTGAACAGCATTGTTAATGATTGTTATCATGTGCAGATCTGATATTGCTAATTTACTCAGAGTATCAGTTTGGAAAGCTCAAGCATTTATTGCCATATTTTGAAATTAGTTATTTTTCTATGAGTATATGTATTTGAAAAATTTAGATGTTTTTTAATACTTGAGAAATTTATATGATTTTTGTACCATGACTATATGCTGATATATTCTATGAATGAAATGTTAAAACATTCCTTAAGAAATGAAAATAAAGATTTCATTAAAATTATACCTCTATTGTTATATTTAATTAATTGCATTGAGGTTATATCAGTTAAAACTAATGTTTGCTGATTCATTTAAGTCTGACTGGTGTAAGTTCTCACATAATATCTTCTTTGAAAGGGAATATCATGGAATGATGTTCTTGTTGGTTTGTATATTTTTGTTTTCATTTTGGCCTGATTGTTAAAGCTTTTTTATTCTTCCAGTTTTGGTTTTTTTTTTGCAATTACAAAAATATCAGGCTTCATTATGCTTCGAAGTCAGTACCCCATATGTTCCTTTTAAAGTTGGGGTTCAAACCCAGTACCCTCTTGTGCTTTTCCTTCAAATAAGTTTAGTAAATTAATACTAGAATACAGAATCCATTTAAATTTTCAATAATTTGTTTTTATATGTCATGTGAACTATACAATTTATTGTTCAAACTGAAGTTCCACGTGTGTGTTCCTTCACTTTTAATAGTGCATTGATGGCAATCAGGAAATCACTTTCACTTTAGGTAGTGTAACTTTATTTCCAAAATTTCTAACTTATTGCTCGAGAAACTTTGAACTTTAAGAAACTTGTATATAAGTGATTATCCTCTTTTGTGAGCTTTGAAAATATTTTCCTCGGAATCTGGGAAAAGGAACTTTAGAAGAGACTATTTGAACAAATATGTCTTACTTCTCAGACTTGGAGCGCCCTCTCGAAAGTTTTCAAGCAATCAAGATGCCATGAATTGAAAGTGTTATTGATAAATATGCTACCATTGCTACAAAAATGTCAAGAGTTCGCGTGTGACTGAAGGGAGTTGGATTCTTTCTCTATAAATAATAATGGGAACAATCATGCTGTGAAGAGTTACATTATTATATTCTGGAAGTGTGACCCAGACTGACCATCAATTACCTAGAGTATTTACAAGAACCGGCAACCTTGTTTTCAGTTGCTAAGTAATGAAGAACCTCGCAGAATTGCGAATATCTCATTACTCATTAATGTTTCCCTTACATGAGGCCACACTTCAGTTGGATTTGAATCATGGGCAATGGAGTGGTGAATAGTTCTCTATAGTATAAGTTTTATTTCCTTCATTTGAAGCATTTCATGCTTTACAGGCATTGCTGTATGTTCCTATGAGAAATGGCATCATAGGGGTGTCTTAATTTTCCAGACAAGGCTACTTACAGGGTCACACCCAAAAGTGGTAGGACTGATTTTCTCTGGTGCAAACGGAGCGGTGGAGGGGGTCTGCCTGGCAGGGTAAGGTGGAGGGGGCTCTTAGCAACAGACCGACACCAACCTCAGTCGCCTGCGGGCTGTCGTTGAGTGAGGACACCGCTTTTAGTGAAGCAAGTTTTTTGTCCGCGTCGAATAACAAAATGAATCTGAATTTAGAGCAACGTTATTCCGTGAAGTTTTGTGCGAAACTCGGGAAGACGGCGACTGAGACCCTCGATATGATCAAGTAGGCTTATGGGGACACTGCCTTAAGCTGTTCCACAGTATTTGAGTGGCACAAGTTGTTTAAAGAGGGTAGGGAACTCGTTGAAGACGACCATCGCTCTGGACGGCCGTCGACGGCAAGAACCAACACGAATGTGGACAGAGTGAGGACACGGCTGAACACAGACCGATGCTTAACCAGTGAAGAAATTGCAGACCAGTCGGGTCTGTCTGCATCGAACGTCCAACGCATTATTTCACAGGATTTGGCCATGCGCAAGGTGTGCGCCCAGATGGTGCCGAAAATTCTGAGTGTCCACCAACAGCTCCTGGCCAAATACAGCGTTGCCACACCCACCCTATTCTCCCGATCTAGCACCACCGGACTTCTTCTTCTTCTTCCCCCTGATGAAAAGACAGCTCAAGGCACGACGTTTTGACTCGATAAAGGCCGTTCAAGAGGCTTCGACGAGGGTCATCAACATCAAAAAAATCAGTCCTACCACTTTTGGGTGCGACTCTGTACATGTGTGGAGATTTTACAGAGCAATATTAATAATGTTTCAAGGGACTGTGGTAGATGCCGCAACAGTAACTTTTAGCAGAGTCATCCGCTAATATGCATTTCAATGCAACAATTTCAGAGCATAAAAGTCATTCGCCTTGAGGCACCTCGATAGCTTAACCGGCTAAAGCACTCGGCCGGACATTGAAGGATCCTGGTTTGAATCCCGGTCAAGGCAAATGATTTTTACACTGAAATTGTTGCATCATAATAATGTGTATTGGTTCCTATAAGACATGTTTGTAAAGAGTATGGGTCATGTTATATTGCCTTCTCATATTCTTTGCAGACATCACAAAGTGGATATTACAAAGATTTAAAAAATCATTTGCCTAGAGAAAGGGACGTGAATTCATCAACTGTATGATTGCTAATCAATTCCTTTGTGATTGATGATCACAAAAGAATTGATATAGTATAGACATAAATAGCAAAAGATTATTTATGTCCCTTAATTTTCTTAGCAGTGTTTTAACAATTCCTTACCAGCATATCTGGGGTTCTCAGCAAACATGGATGAGCTACAGGCAGTTATTCTAAAGTCATTGCAACCACTTGTGCTATACCTATGTGCATCAGTATTGTTTATCAAAGTGAGGTTTTATGGCTTTGTTTTGCTGCATAGTTATCTCAATTTGGTGATTACAGGTTGGTTTCATTTTTCACCTAAGATTTTCCAGAAAAACCATCCAGTTTAAACTTTTCACAGGACTCACAAAATATCAGACACGCCACTCTGCCAGCTGATTCATAGCGTGTTCCCCCACATTGTTACTGTACAAATTATTAGTTTCTGTAGATGTAATGATTAGGGAAATGTGAGAGGAGGAGGCTATATGGGCTGATTCTTAGTATCCATGAGGAATGAATCTGGCCGGAAGACTTCGTGAGATAAGTGTTATTTCCTATTCCGTAAAAAGTAAAGGCTACATCTTGTGAGGACTACAGGACAATGAGTTTGATATCCCATGCAGCTAGAGTTGTTCTCAGGATCATCAACAAAAGGATAGAGAGTAGGGTAACTGATTACTTAGGGGATGATCAGTTTGGGTTTAGGAAGGGGAGAGGTGCGTGTGATGACATTGTAGTAATGAGATCACTAATTGAAAGGAATATAGAATACAATCAGGGTATATTCTCCTGTTTTGCAGATTTCCAACGGCGTTTGATAGAGTGAATTGGGAAAATCTGATGAGTATATTACAGAAATTAGGAATAGATAAGAAAGACAATATAGATTGGAGAGACAATCCAGGAAGGAGAGGAATCAAACAGGAAGAGGTTTAAGGCAGGGTTGCCCATTATCACCGTTGCTGTTCAACCTGTATGCAGAGGGAATGATTAAAGAGGAATGGGAAGAACTGGAGGTAGGAATGAAAGTGGGTGGGGAATTCGTAAAATTAGTTAGGTTTGCTGATGACCAAGCTTAAGTTTGTCAGTCACCCAAGGGGTTGTTAGAATTGCTGAGTGAATTGGAAATTCAGTGCGATGGATATGGGATGAGAATCAATATTAATAAAACAAAGGCTATGCAATTTTCTAGAAAGAAAAAGGCCAAACAAAACATTAGAATAGGAGGGCAAAAGCTAGAGCTGGTAGAGCAGTTTATTTATTTCGGAAGTGTTTTGGACCAACACGGTCAAAGTAGTAGGAGCGTAAGGAGAAGAATTGTGCGAGGCAAAGAGGCTTTCACAAGGAGGAGGGAGTTGATGACAGGGACGTTGAGGAAGGATATTAAGAAAAGACTCGTAAAAACTTTGATATGGAGCGTAGCTATGTATGGCGAGGAAACATGGTCATTGGAGGCTTTTGAAATGTGGGTGTGAAGAAGAACGGAGATGGTGAAATGGACCGAAAGGAAAAAAATGCGGAAGTGCTAGTTATGGTGGGCCTCCAATCTACGTCTATCCTTTCTCTCTTTCTCTTTATTTATTTACCGGTTACAAGAATGAATATATATTATGTAATTTTATTGGGTCATCCATTTACGTGCAATGTGCATTTTTAGTCGTTTAGAAGAATTATTTTGAGTAATATTAGTTTTTCCATATTAATGTTGCATAAAAGTAGTGCATTCCTGTGTAAACACTCTCTAAGCTTTCTCCGAGGGAAAAGTGCAAATTACTTCGTTGGTTTTCTGATTTCCCAAGAAAATCATAGCTTTCTAAAGGATTTTAAATGATGCGAAGGTTACAACATCATATGGTCCCCTGGGAAAAATTTATTTCATTAAAATATGTATATTTTTTCAAAGAGAATAAACTATCAAAATTTGTCATAAGAAATTTCCCAAAGGAATTCAATTGTTGACTCTAACTTTTCCCGACTATAAATTCGATAGAAATTTACATGTTTTTCGTTCAATTCGAACATGACGTTATTATTATTCAAGGAGAGTGAATGCCAACTAAGTACTCGTTTTGCCAAAAAAATCCTGAAATTTAGAGAAATGATTTTCGGATATTTTTGAGGCAAGCGAAATTAGCGCCATTAAATGAAAACGAAGAAACACGAAACGCAACGTGACTTCCATTCACACCACCTTGTGCCTTCGGTAACCGCTGTTCGATCCCTATTCCCATCATGGCTATTGAATGAGTTAAATATTTTCTATCTGAAGTTATTCTCGCCACGAAGACGACTCCAGGGGTCTTTCATGCGGTTTTGATCTCACTTGCCTCTGTACAATGGTATTGATAAAATAAAACATTCCTCTTTCACACAGTAATGCCTTTTATTTTGTTTCAGATATAATAATAGTATCAGCACCATAGCGATTTTGTTATTTATTATAAGTCTTGCCGTTATATTAGGTAACATTTTGATGCCGAATGCATTGACTTTTTCAGGCGTTACTTGGTGTTCAGCTCGTTATCACAATGGTGATGGCAAGTATAATTCAGAAGTTAGGTCCACATTATTCTTTGGCTCGGTGGCTTCTATGTTCAACTGGGTAGGTTAAATGTTTATATCAATGGTAAGCCATGCATGTTTAATTCAGTAATTTAGCTAAATTTGAAGCGTTCACCGAAAATAAATTCGTGGCGATTACATTGAAATGCCATAAAATAATTTTTTAAGGACAAGTAACTAAATTGTGTGCCCATTTAAATTTAACATTTCATTGCCAATAATATTTGTTGAAGTTCGTAATTGTGAGGTAGTAATTCGCTAATTCTACCATTTTAGGTTGACGCGATACCTATACCCTACCAATGAAGAGCTTAAGGCGTTAGCTGGGATTCCTAAAGTTAAAGGAAAAGGCAAAAAATCGAAAGAAGAGAACGGCAGAAGTTTTGATACCTTTCATGTGGCCAGGAATTTAGACATACAGGTATCTTGTGATTAGTGCACCAGTATTTTGGAGGTAGTTGGCCGGATTGCCTTGCTTTTTATTTTTTAGCCAAGTATCAAGAATACAATATCAATAAACAAAATGAATGAGAAATTCGATTAAAACTGAAACTGGTATTTCTAATGAGGTGCATCATATTTTCTCCTAAAACCCGGATTGTTACACGAGATAGCATTTGATGGGTATGTTGTTTTTTGGGAGCACATTGAAGCCTGAGAGCCAACATGTCGCCATGGATGGCGAAGGAAAAATATTTCAAGTAGACCCTTCATATATTGGAATATCATGAGCCAAATCCCCCAAGAATTGATAATTCCCAATTGAAAATAAAAGACACCTGGAAATACAGAATTGTGTAAATTTATCTTTCAATTTAGACTGAATCATTTGCTATACCTATTTAGTTTATGATCAAAAGACTTTTGCATAATCAATTCACATGTAGAAGTAAGTGCTCCTCATTATTTTATTCTTTTGAGGTTAAGCATCGTGTAATCAAAGTTGAGGGTAATCTAATTAGCATTGTCATTGTTGGTGACTAGAGCTACTAGCCGATAATTTTAATATTGAACCAAAATCATAATATTAAGATAAAACCGATTATATCACAGTATAAGCCTTTTGCTGTCTCACCAATGCTTTGAAAAGGAAGCTCCATGATGGAATTAATATTATGGCACCAATAACAGACCACTCCTGAGGATGGGTATGGTTCAGCCATGTTCTCACATTTATCAATTGCAATAAGCCACAGTTATCAACCCAAAGGTCAGTGCGATAGGTAATGGTAGGGCTCGCCTAGTACTAAGTCCATGTGTGAGATTCACGCAACAGGGTGGGGTGGGTGGGCCGTCACTTTCCCTGTGCCATCTATGGTTACCCATGAAGTTATGGTGCCTGAAAACATCACACAACTTAAGCGAAGCTGAGGGTATCCGGAGGTATCTTCAAAAATCGAATCTGGGCCCTCCAGTCAGTAGTCCAATGCTGTACCAAATGGACTACCTCACCCCTTATAAAGCCGGCAGTGAGGAAATACAAATATAAAGTGGTTTTTATGGGTGGGGAAGGGGGAAATTGTTGTGAGAAATTCAATTAAGGAAGAATAAATGGATAATATAATAATAATAATAATAATATTTTTATTCATCCAAGTGACACAGTGCATAGTAGCTCTAGCAAGTGTATAGGACATGTCATGGTTTACAAAAAATAGAAAGTATTACAAGAAACAAGTGTTACAAGGATAAAAGGAAGGAATGAACATTTATGAATTAGGTCTCAGGTATTCTTTGATGCTGTAAAAACACTTATCAGAGAGGTATTCTCGGACCATTTTCTTGAATACTGGTTCACGCTCTTCTTTTTTAATACATATAGGTAGGTTATTATATAATTTTATACACATTGACTTAGGACCATTTGCAGCCATGGTTAAGTTTGTTGATTTTACATGCAGGTTGTTGCATTGTCTTGTATTGTACAGGTGAATGCTATTGTTCGTTTCAAAATCTGGACTATAATTTTTAACAAGCATTATAGATTGATAGATATATACACAGGGAGCAGTTAACAATTTTAACTTTCTAAAGAGAGGTCGACAGTGTGCATAATAATTTTCATTGCACATAATTCTCACCATCTTTTTCTGTATCTTTAGAACACTGAGAAGGTGAGAGGGCAGTCCCCACAATACAATTCCATAAGAAATTCTTGAATGAAATGATCCATAGTACAACATAATCAACACATTTTGACTTACAGTGTGTCTTATTATGGAGAGTAAGTAGTACACAGAATTTAACTTTTTAATTAAGTTCAAAACGTGGAAATTCCATTTGAGGTTACAGTCTACATGAAGTCCTAGGAACTTAAAATTACTTACAAAATTTAAATTACTACCATATGTTGAAAAAGAGTTATCAATTGTGCTGTGCAGAGATGAGAAGACCACTGCATGAGTTTTTTCAACATTGAGAACCAGATTATTACATTTGCACCATGTAGACATAGTTTTCGTCAGAAGATCACCAGCCACAGCCAGATCCCATAAATTTTTACTGGGTGTCATTGCACTCACATCGTCAGCATAAATAACACATTTTTTAGAACCATTTAACTGCAGCTGCCCAGGAAGATCATTAATAAAAATTAGAAAAAGTATAGGTCCAAGCACTGACCCCTGTGGTACCCCTCTGTTGACCTCCAGGGGGGTGGAGAGGTAAATTTCTCCATCAATTTTGTAGGCCACCCTTTGTTGCCGATTTGCAAGATAGGACTTTAGCCAGCTCAGTGCTACTCCCCTGATGCCCAATAGCTCACATTTTGATATCAACTTACTGTGGTCTACAGTATCAAATGCTTTGCTCAGATCATAGAAAATTCCCAAAACCTTACATTTAGAGTCAATCTCTTGAATTATATAATTGATAGCTTCAAAAAGAGCAAGATTAGTAGACTTTCCCTTGCGGAAGCCAAACTGGTTGTCTGATAGCACATTTTGGCTTTCAAGATAATCAACCAGTCTTTTGCAGAAAACACACTCGAGAATTTTACCAAATTGTGAAATGATAGATATTGGTCTATAGTTTTTTAAATCGTTTCGGTCCCCTTTGTTCTTATAAATTGGTAAAACCTTAGCCATTTTAAGGGAATTCGGGTAAATGCCCTTAGCCAAGGACTGGTTCACCTGCATTAGCAGTGGTGCTAGAATGAGATCTCCACAGTCTTTTAATAACTTTCCAGTCACACCATCAATGTCAGCAGAGTGTTTTTTCCCTATCTTATTGAGATAATAGCATAATTCACTCACATCACAGGGTTTAAGATACATTGATGTATAAGTTGCATTATTGATTGACATGGGCCCTGAAGGCACAGGATGTGGGGAATTAGGTAGAGACAAAAAAGCTTTATTAAAAGCATTGGATATTTTACCTGGTTCCGTGATTAAGTTGCCAATGTTATCATTTACCTGGAGAGGCAAAACCATGGAATTTAAGTTGCTGTTGCTTTTTATGATTTCCCATGCTACTTTTGAGAAATTAGAGGCATTCCTAATCCGCCTATCATTATACTCCTTTTTTGCCTGCTTTATTAAATACCTGAACTCTCTTTTTTGCTGGGAGTAAAGCTGGTATGTTGTGCTGTCACTAGAAGATTCAATCTGTAAGTACATAGTTTTCAATTTTTTTGACATACTGCGGATTTCGGGCGTAAGCCAGCTTTTCTTATTACCTCTCCTAATTTTAACTGGCTCGTAAGGAAAAGCAAGGTTTAGGTAATGTATGAAGTAACTGTAGAAGACTTCGAAATTTTCATTAACATTGGCCAACTGAAATGACCCCACCCAGTTGTGCTGGTTAAGCAACACCCGAAAATAGTTAACATTCGACTCACTGAAGTACCTCTGGTATTTAAAGGCCCTGGATGATGATGATGAAGCATTTTTACACAAATAAAAAGTAGACAAAATCACGGAGTGATCTGACACTGCAGGATCAAATACTTTGGTTTCAGTACTGCTTTCAGGATAATCTGTGAAGACATTGTCTAACAGAGTTTTACTCTTTGCTGTTATCCTGGTAGGGGAACTTACTAGTGGTTTCATGTTATATGTGTCAAAAACTTGCAATAGTTGTCTTTGATCTTTACCATCAACCATCAGGTTGCAATTGAGGTCCCCAGTAAGTATAATTGAGGGTCTGGACGAATGATTAGTTATATTATACAATAAATTCTCGAGTTTTTCGAGAAATGACACATAGCAAGCCAGGGGAGACCTATAAATAACCAGGACAACCAAAGCATGGTCAGCCATTGTAAGCCTTACAGCCGAGCATCCGAGGAAATGTGGATAGATAGTGCTCTTAAAGTCTGAGATAAAAGGAAGGATATAATGGGAAGAGTTCACCCCAGCCGTACTCTTATAAATGGGCAAAGGATGGGTGGGGGATATTGGAGAAAATAGAAACAGTAAATCGATAAAAATTATAAAATTAAATAATTAACTGAAAATAAGACTAACAATAGTAAAAAACTGAAAATAATTGAAATATTTAAATACCGCAAACGGTTAGAACAATGAAATGGAGGGAAAAAAAAAATTAATTTTTTGAATACTAAAAAAGTGAAAATTAATCACGCATTCTCTAGCTTGGATGTACTATGCAGCAGTGATCCTTGCTAGTCGCATACACTCTCACCCTATCAGGGCTTACGAGAGGTTTCCCTCTGCGTCAGGGGCCCACCAATCACACATATTGAAATAAAATTAAGAAATATAATAAACGAAAAATGATCACGCGCTCTATAGCTCGGATGTACTATATAGCATTGATCCTTGCTAGTCACAGGCACTCACCTTCAATCAGGGCTTAGGAGAGGTTCCCTCTGCGCCAGTGGCCCGTCAGTCACACGTATAATAATAAAGGCAAAATAATCACGCACTCTCTAGCTTTGATGTACTAAGCAGCAGTGATCCTTGCTAGTCGCATACACTCCCACTCTATCAGGGCTTACGAGAGGTTTCCCTCTGCGTCAGGGGCCCACCAATCATACGTATTGAAATAAAATTAAGAAATATAATAAACGAAAAATGATCACGCGCTCTATAGCTCGGATGTACTATATAGCATTGATCCTTGCTAGTCACAGGCACTCACCTTCAATCAGGGCTTAGGAGAGGTTCCCTCTGCGCCAGTGGCCCGTCAGTCACACGTATAATAATAAAGGCAAAATGATCACGCACTCTCTAGCTTGGATGTACTCAGCAGCATTGATCCTTGCTAGTCGCATGCACTCACACTCTATCAGGGCTTACGAGAGGTTTCCCTCTGCGGCAGTGGCCCGCCAATCACTCACTTGCTTGGGTATGCGAAGACGCCTTAACCCTAGCAAAACTCACTCACTCACTCACAGGTCTACCGTGGAATTTCTTCCGACGTTAGTACTGTGACTCGCACTTGGTGGAAGGGTAAAGGGAGTGCCCAGAAGCTGACACAAGTGTTTCGACTGCCAAGCAGTCCTCTTCAGAGAAGGAATGATTTCGTCTCATGTGTGGTGACTTATATATGCTGTGTGTAGTGTAACAGTCAAAAAAAAGGGGGGCGGGGCGGAGTGGGGGGGGGGAGAGTTGAGATGAAAAGTCGGTTGGGATGGGGAGGGGGTTGTGGGGAATGGTTATGTCAGGGATATGAGTTGTTTTGGTGACCAGGGAAGGGTGGGTGGGAGGGGGCGATAAGCCGTGTGCGGGTGACAAAGGAGGCCTAGTCATTAGCGGTGATTTTTCGAGTTGAAAGGTTTTGGTGTTTTGTTAAGGAGATTAAGGATGATGAGATAGGGCCCTGGTCATGGTTCATGAGTTTCTTTCTTGAGCAGTGGATGTGGATGCTTTCGTGATAGTCTAATAAGTGGTTCGGTGCTGTGCCAATGAGTTTTAAATTATTCAAATCAATTTTGTGTGAGTGTTGGTGCATATGTTCCGCAACCGCCGATCTATCGGTATGTCCTAGTCTGTAGCAAGCCATGTGTTCTTTAAATCGTGTGAGGATATTTCTACGTGTTTGTCCAATGTAGGATTGGTCACATTCGGGACAGTTTATCTCGTATATGCCTGATTTTTGAAGTGGACCAATGGCATCTTTTGGGTTTCCTAAAAGTGTTTTGAGTTTGTTGTTGGTGACGAAAATAGGTTTTCTACCATGTTTTTTGAAAATGGGAGCTAGTCCTTTAGTTAGTGTAGGGTGGAAAGGTAATTTTAGGTATTTCTTTTCTTCAGCGGGTAATAATGTGGTGCTGTCTTGGATAAGTTTTTTGTGTTTTTGTTTTTTGAGGATCCTGTCGATAATGTTTGGATTGTAACCATTTATAGCGGCGGTTCGTTTTATGCATTCCAATTCTGATTGGAATTTTTCCTTGCTCAAGGGGACGTTAACGAGTCTATGTATCAGGGAATGAAACGCCGCGTGTTTGTGTGTATTGTGTTCAAAAGACGACTGATGTATGTAGTTGTTGGTGTGAGTGGGTTTTCTGTAAATATCAAACGAAAGTTTGTTTGTTTGGGTCCGGTTTACTCTAATATCCAAAAACGGGAGGGATTGATTGGTTTCTATTTCATATGTGAAGGTAATGGTAGGGTATTGGCTATTGAGTTTTTCCAAGAAATTTTCTAGAGGAGCTTGGTTAGTATCATAAATTGCAAAAATATCATCGACGTATCTTACCCAAGTGGTAGGGAAATATTCGAAAGTGGCTTTGCAGTTGTCTTCAAATCTGGTCATGAAAAGGTTCGCGAGAAAAGGGGAAAGGGAATTGCCCATTGTGGTGCCGAAGTTTTGCCTGAATACCTTTTGGTTGAAAGAAAAGTAGTTTTGGTTCATAATCAGATTTGTCAAGAGCACATACTCTCTAATAATTTCTTGGGGGATCTGTTTAGAATGGAGCCACTCTTCCAAGAAGTGTATTGTGTCTGCAATGGGAACACTAGGAAATAAGGACTCGACGTCAAAGGAAACTAAGATTTCGGTGTTTTTTAGTGTGATGTCTTTAATAGTTTTAATAAAATCGAGGCTGTTTTTAACATTTGACGCACTTTGGAAACCGATATTGGTTAACTGTTGAGTGAGCCATTGTGATATATCGTATGTGGGAGAGTTGATCGCGGAAACGATGGGACGCATGGGGCAATCTTTTTTGTGTACCTTGGGAAGGCCGTAGAGGCGTGGCAGGATAGGATTTGATATGAACAGTTTAAATTTGAGTGTTTTGTCAATAAGGAGTTTGCAATTAGCGATTGCGGATTTTGTGTCTTGGATCATTTTGGGGAGCGGATTCCTAGGGACATTGGTGTATGGTCCATTGTCAATGAGAGTGTTCATTTTTTGAAAGTAGGTGTCCTTGTCTAAAATGACACAGCTATTACCTTTGTCCGCCTTTAGGTAGAAGCAGTCGTGGTTTCGGAGGGAGCGTATGAGTGTGATGTAGTGGGAATCTTTCTTTCTGTTGGGATGGATTTTATTAAGGTTTGACTTGATGACACTTTCGCAGTTCTTGCGGACTTGGGTTCTCGAATCGATGTCTAGGAATTTAATCGAATATTCTACCTGGGAAATAAGATCTTTTGTGGGTAAGCTGTTTGGACAGATGTTAAAATTGAGTCCGCGGTTCAATAGGGATAATTCATCGTTGGAGAAATTGGAGGAGGACATGTTAATAACAAACGGAAAGGAGTTGTCATTGGTAGAAGGAGTGTAGTCGTTTTTTGGCAAAATGGCTTGGATTTTTCTAGAAAGACAGAAGGATTTGTTTCGGTATTTGTGTTTAATTACAACATGTACTTTTCTTTCGAATTCCAGCCAGTCTGAAAATTCCGGGTTGTTAAGGGCTTTTGTTAGCTTCAAGTGTAGATGGTAGCATTCTAGTTCTAATTTAGCCCTTTTTGAGTAGAGATATTGAATTTCGGATTTGAGTATCTGTGATTTGAATTTGGCGTCGTATCGTGTGAATTTGTTTTTGGCAATTTTTGCCGAAGCGATAAATTTAGGCAGGATATTGTGTTTTTGGCATGTTTTAAGGAAGGCTATGTCTAGGGGAATTAAGTTGATGTTGGTTTTGAGACGATGATAGCGATTCCGTTCGGTGGACTTGGAAGCCATGAAAATATACAAAGCGAACGGTAACTACGGCCGTATAAATATAATGGGAAGAGTTCACCCCAGCCGTACTCTTATAAATGGGCAAAGGATGGGTGGGGGATATTGGAGAAAATAGAAACAGTAAATCGATAAAAATTATAAAATTAAATAATTAACTGAAAATAAGACTAACAATAGTAAAAAACTGAAAATAATTGAAATATTTAAATACCGCAAACGGTTAGAACAATGAAATGGAGGGAAAAAAAAAATTAATTTTTTGAATACTAAAAAAGTGAAAATTAATCACGCATTCTCTAGCTTGGATGTACTATGCAGCAGTGATCCTTGCTAGTCGCATACACTCTCACCCTATCAGGGCTTACGAGAGGTTTCCCTCTGCGTCAGGGGCCCACCAATCACACATATTGAAATAAAATTAAGAAATATAATAAACGAAAAATGATCACGCGCTCTATAGCTCGGATGTACTATATAGCATTGATCCTTGCTAGTCACAGGCACTCACCTTCAATCAGGGCTTAGGAGAGGTTCCCTCTGCGCCAGTGGCCCGTCAGTCACACGTATAATAATAAAGGCAAAATAATCACGCACTCTCTAGCTTTGATGTACTAAGCAGCAGTGATCCTTGCTAGTCGCATACACTCCCACTCTATCAGGGCTTACGAGAGGTTTCCCTCTGCGTCAGGGGCCCACCAATCATACGTATTGAAATAAAATTAAGAAATATAATAAACGAAAAATGATCACGCGCTCTATAGCTCGGATGTACTATATAGCATTGATCCTTGCTAGTCACAGGCACTCACCTTCAATCAGGGCTTAGGAGAGGTTCCCTCTGCGCCAGTGGCCCGTCAGTCACACGTATAATAATAAAGGCAAAATGATCACGCACTCTCTAGCTTGGATGTACTCAGCAGCATTGATCCTTGCTAGTCGCATGCACTCACACTCTATCAGGGCTTACGAGAGGTTTCCCTCTGCGGCAGTGGCCCGCCAATCACTCACTTGCTTGGGTATGCGAAGACGCCTTAACCCTAGCAAAACTCACTCACTCACTCACAGGTCTACCGTGGAATTTCTTCCGACGTTAGTACTGTGACTCGCACTTGGTGGAAGGGTAAAGGGAGTGCCCAGAAGCTGACACAAGTGTTTCGACTGCCAAGCAGTCCTCTTCAGAGAAGGAATGATTTCGTCTCATGTGTGGTGACTTATATATGCTGTGTGTAGTGTAACAGTCAAAAAAAAGGGGGGCGGGGCGGAGTGGGGGGGGGGAGAGTTGAGATGAAAAGTCGGTTGGGATGGGGAGGGGGTTGTGGGGAATGGTTATGTCAGGGATATGAGTTGTTTTGGTGACCAGGGAAGGGTGGGTGGGAGGGGGCGATAAGCCGTGTGCGGGTGACAAAGGAGGCCTAGTCATTAGCGGTGATTTTTCGAGTTGAAAGGTTTTGGTGTTTTGTTAAGGAGATTAAGGATGATGAGATAGGGCCCTGGTCATGGTTCATGAGTTTCTTTCTTGAGCAGTGGATGTGGATGCTTTCGTGATAGTCTAATAAGTGGTTCGGTGCTGTGCCAATGAGTTTTAAATTATTCAAATCAATTTTGTGTGAGTGTTGGTGCATATGTTCCGCAACCGCCGATCTATCGGTATGTCCTAGTCTGTAGCAAGCCATGTGTTCTTTAAATCGTGTGAGGATATTTCTACGTGTTTGTCCAATGTAGGATTGGTCACATTCGGGACAGTTTATCTCGTATATGCCTGATTTTTGAAGTGGACCAATGGCATCTTTTGGGTTTCCTAAAAGTGTTTTGAGTTTGTTGTTGGTGACGAAAATAGGTTTTCTACCATGTTTTTTGAAAATGGGAGCTAGTCCTTTAGTTAGTGTAGGGTGGAAAGGTAATTTTAGGTATTTCTTTTCTTCAGCGGGTAATAATGTGGTGCTGTCTTGGATAAGTTTTTTGTGTTTTTGTTTTTTGAGGATCCTGTCGATAATGTTTGGATTGTAACCATTTATACGGCGGTTCGTTTTATGCATTCCAATTCTGATTGGAATTTTTCCTTGCTCAAGGGGACGTTAACGAGTCTATGTATCAGGGAATGAAACGCCGCGTGTTTGTGTGTATTGTGTTCAAAAGACGACTGATGTATGTAGTTGTTGGTGTGAGTGGGTTTTCTGTAAATATCAAACGAAAGTTTGTTTGTTTGGGTCCGGTTTACTCTAATATCCAAAAACGGGAGGGATTGATTGGTTTCTATTTCATATGTGAAGGTAATGGTAGGGTATTGGCTATTGAGTTTTTCCAAGAAATTTTCTAGAGGAGCTTGGTTAGTATCATAAATTGCAAAAATATCATCGACGTATCTTACCCAAGTGGTAGGGAAATATTCGAAAGTGGCTTTGCAGTTGTCTTCAAATCTGGTCATGAAAAGGTTCGCGAGAAAAGGGGAAAGGGAATTGCCCATTGTGGTGCCGAAGTTTTGCCTGAATACCTTTTGGTTGAAAGAAAAGTAGTTTTGGTTCATAATCAGATTTGTCAAGAGCACATACTCTCTAATAATTTCTTGGGGGATCTGTTTAGAATGGAGCCACTCTTCCAAGAAGTGTATTGTGTCTGCAATGGGAACACTAGGAAATAAGGACTCGACGTCAAAGGAAACTAAGATTTCGGTGTTTTTTAGTGTGATGTCTTTAATAGTTTTAATAAAATCGAGGCTGTTTTTAACATTTGACGCACTTTGGAAACCGATATTGGTTAACTGTTGAGTGAGCCATTGTGATATATCGTATGTGGGAGAGTTGATCGCGGAAACGATGGGACGCATGGGGCAATCTTTTTTGTGTACCTTGGGAAGGCCGTAGAGGCGTGGCAGGATAGGATTTGATATGAACAGTTTAAATTTGAGTGTTTTGTCAATAAGGAGTTTGCAATTAGCGATTGCGGATTTTGTGTCTTGGATCATTTTGGGGAGCGGATTCCTAGGGACATTGGTGTATGGTCCATTGTCAATGAGAGTGTTCATTTTTTGAAAGTAGGTGTCCTTGTCTAAAATGACACAGCTATTACCTTTGTCCGCCTTTAGGTAGAAGCAGTCGTGGTTTCGGAGGGAGCGTATGAGTGTGATGTAGTGGGAATCTTTCTTTCTGTTGGGATGGATTTTATTAAGGTTTGACTTGATGACACTTTCGCAGTTCTTGCGGACTTGGGTTCTCGAATCGATGTCTAGGAATTTAATCGAATATTCTACCTGGGAAATAAGATCTTTTGTGGGTAAGCTGTTTGGACAGATGTTAAAATTGAGTCCGCGGTTCAATAGGGATAATTCATCGTTGGAGAAATTGGAGGAGGACATGTTAATAACAAACGGAAAGGAGTTGTCATTGGTAGAAGGAGTGTAGTCGTTTTTTGGCAAAATGGCTTGGATTTTTCTAGAAAGACAGAAGGATTTGTTTCGGTATTTGTGTTTAATTACAACATGTACTTTTCTTTCGAATTCCAGCCAGTCTGAAAATTCCGGGTTGTTAAGGGCTTTTGTTAGCTTCAAGTGTAGATGGTAGCATTCTAGTTCTAATTTAGCCCTTTTTGAGTAGAGATATTGAATTTCGGATTTGAGTATCTGTGATTTGAATTTGGCGTCGTATCGTGTGAATTTGTTTTTGGCAATTTTTGCCGAAGCGATAAATTTAGGCAGGATATTGTGTTTTTGGCATGTTTTAAGGAAGGCTATGTCTAGGGGAATTAAGTTGATGTTGGTTTTGAGACGATGATAGCGATTCCGTTCGGTGGACTTGGAAGCCATGAAAATATACAAAGCGAACGGTAACTACGGCCGTATAAATATAATGGGAAGAGTTCACCCCAGCCGTACTCTTATAAATGGGCAAAGGATGGGTGGGGGATATTGGAGAAAATAGAAACAGTAAATCGATAAAAATTATAAAATTAAATAATTAACTGAAAATAAGACTAACAATAGTAAAAAACTGAAAATAATTGAAATATTTAAATACCGCAAACGGTTAGAACAATGAAATGGAGGGAAAAAAAAAATTAATTTTTTGAATACTAAAAAAGTGAAAATTAATCACGCATTCTCTAGCTTGGATGTACTATGCAGCAGTGATCCTTGCTAGTCGCATACACTCTCACCCTATCAGGGCTTACGAGAGGTTTCCCTCTGCGTCAGGGGCCCACCAATCACACATATTGAAATAAAATTAAGAAATATAATAAACGAAAAATGATCACGCGCTCTATAGCTCGGATGTACTATATAGCATTGATCCTTGCTAGTCACAGGCACTCACCTTCAATCAGGGCTTAGGAGAGGTTCCCTCTGCGCCAGTGGCCCGTCAGTCACACGTATAATAATAAAGGCAAAATAATCACGCACTCTCTAGCTTTGATGTACTAAGCAGCAGTGATCCTTGCTAGTCGCATACACTCCCACTCTATCAGGGCTTACGAGAGGTTTCCCTCTGCGTCAGGGGCCCACCAATCATACGTATTGAAATAAAATTAAGAAATATAATAAACGAAAAATGATCACGCGCTCTATAGCTCGGATGTACTATATAGCATTGATCCTTGCTAGTCACAGGCACTCACCTTCAATCAGGGCTTAGGAGAGGTTCCCTCTGCGCCAGTGGCCCGTCAGTCACACGTATAATAATAAAGGCAAAATAATCACGCACTCTCTAGCTTTGATGTACTAAGCAGCAGTGATCCTTGCTAGTCGCATACACTCCCACTCTATCAGGGCTTACAATTCTTGTAGCACTGATATCAGTTCATTTTTGGGCAAATTTTCTAACACTTTCATCCTTGTCAATCATTTTTATGGTGGAGCCACTGACCTCAATGCTTTCGTACGGTCTGTGTTTCTCTCACCACAATTAAACATTTTGCAATTATCAATCATTATTTCTAGGTAAAGAAATTCTAGCTTTTTCAAGATCCTCCCTTCCCTAGTCAGATTCAATGCCAACTCTTTGGAAAAATGTGATTCATAAATGAATATTAAGAATCAAAATCACAGAAGTAAGCAACAGTCAACATATTGCGGGCAGAAAACTCTCATATGTGTGCCATGGGTGGAAAAGGCAAAAGAATAGAGGGCAGTAAATAATAAGATCAATACAAGTACAGAAAAGAGAGACAACTGAAGGCATAAATCCTTGTGTAAATAAGGCCTTGTGCACCCCACAAACTAAACATTTTTCTAAGTATTTGACAAAATTCACACTATGCATAGCAGTTTAAATATTTCTTATCCATAACACTCCCATAGAAGTGTTATAAAAAAAGTGAATATTGGCAATAGGTAATAATTGTTTCCCACAAGAGACATTTGTATAATAATATTAAAGCAATACATAGTTCTGTGATACATTATTTTTTCTTACAGAGATTTATAATGCTTCAGTATTATTTTGGTCAGAAGTCCTAGGTCTTATTTTCAGCTACCGTTTGCCAAATTGTAAATGTTCATTGGGTTGGTGTTATTTTCTTCACCCTTAAGTACAGTATTTGAAGAAAATTGCTTAAATCAATAGTTCAAACTTGATGCTTGATGAAGCCTTCTTCTATGGGATTTTGACTGTGAATGTGCAGGATACATGGTTCTGAAATCAATTGAGGCACTCTTGATTTGCATAAGATTAATTATTATAATCTTGATTCTTCTTATCCAAGTTCACACTGTGCAATGTGCTCTGATTTAACTGTCAAAAGATATTGGCTTGCTTCTGTTATGATTGCTGACCTTATTGAAATCCTGAAGTACATCAACTAACCCTTATTTTTATCCTTGAAGCCTATATTTATAGACTTTTAAGTGTATAATTCTAGTATAATTCCCTCTAATACTCTGATGATATTCATTTTAGTCCCAATTCCCTTGAAGTAATCATCCCCTATTTTGTTAAAAATATTTGAAAAAGATAATTTTTAATGTAAGTAAATCATCATATTGAGAAAAGTAGTATACAGAAATTTGGAAAAGAAATATGTAAAGGGAGAGATTGTGTTTAGATTAATATGGTAATTATTTCCAGATTGTAGCTTTACTTTGAAATAGTTTATTTTTATTCACAATATTTGGTGTTGGCCATTGAAGATGAATGTAAATAACAAGTGTAATAATCTTTGCAACTTAATGCATGCCTAATTGCAACTAATGGTCCTAAAAATGTTTCCAATCATGTCATGTAATTTCTTATGGGTTAAATTTGTTCAAAATGTAATGCATGACTTTTCACTGTGATTGGGTATTGGTGCCATTGGTGACCTTTTAGTTTAATAGAATACCTCGTCTTTAGAAATCTCAAACATATCTTAAACAGATGTTTTGAGCCTTTCTCAAGATTTTAAAATTCCCTGAGTAGTAGTTATTCAAGGAGGTAACCAACAACTAAGGCCATTTGCGCCATGAGGAATGTGTGGGTAATGTGGTAGAGGTAGGCTGTTCAGAGAACAAGGTAGGGAAAAGAAAAACTCTGTGTCAGCATTAGCCTTCTCTTAAGATGTCAAGGGGTCCACAGTTAAACATCCCATTTGATGAATAGCGTGCTCCAATTGAAGAGCTCTCCACATAGCACCCAGGCAGCAATTGGGATACCACTAAAAAATTCTGCCACCACCAGTATTTGAACCTGGGCCATATTGTTGGAAAGCCAGTATACTGACCACCACACCAACCTGAATCCTAATTTCCCTGAATTTACCAAGTTGTAGCATATGAGCATAACTCTTTTTATACAATCACATGTTATGAAAATTGATTTATTCCAAAGGGAAAACTGCGGGAGATGCCGCAACATTTAATCGGTAAATTTTATTGGCGTATAGGGAAGGTGCTGCAAAATTGTATCATAAAATTTTTTAATCGTTTGGTTTTATCAAGCTTAATGTTGGTTTGAAAAATAAGGAAAGAGTTAATTTTATTTAAACCCCTATGAGGAGTGAAAATCTGGCCTCCGTGATTACAGGATGTTTAAATATTCACCTAAGAGTTCCCAGAAAAATCATTTCGTTTTAACTTTTCTCAGGACTCACAAAAAGTCAAACAAGTCATTCAGCTGGCTGATGCATGGCCTATCCATTCACATGCCTACTGTGAAAATTATTAATCTCTGTAGTTATATCTTATTTCTTCGCTCTTTGCAGTGGTTGTGAATAATCCAGAACTGCTAAGGTTTATTGAATTTCTCTGATTCAGTCACTTCTATTGCTCATGGCCAGGTGACTAATTTTACAGAGAATTCACCATTATCTTTGGTGTAGAAGTTCGTCTAGATTATAGTAAATGAACCAGTTAATTTTTATATCATGCATTTGTGAATGAAATAATAACTAAGTTTTGTTGATTAAGTATGATATTTTTTGATCAAGGAAAGTATGCTAGCTTATGTCAGGGTGCAGTACTCTTCAATGATTTTCATTTTGAAACCATAAACTCAAGATAACTTGCTTGCTAACATTGGTCATTATTATAGTAATGCCATGATTGACATACATATTACCCATATGCAGGAGAGAGATACAAACCAGCAACCCTTGTTCTTGCTAATAAGAATCCTTTTTGATCTTATCTACTTGTATCCACTATTTGTGCTCATGTGATTGTTATTTAATGATAAATTTAATTGAAACTGAATGAAGTAAATATTTATTCTGTATTTTCAGCTAGAAACTGCCAGTGTGACAAGCCTGGATGTGGTGCACTTGAAGTTTTATCCAGAATATCAATGGATAGTTGATTTTTCATTATATTCAATCATTGTGTACATATTAACAGAGGTAAATATGTGCTGCTTATTTAGTCTGTACCTCATTTTTAACTTGAGCATTTTCTTTGTCTACAAAAATAGATTGCAAAAATAGTTATAAGAATTATCTGCTCTATGTAGGAATATGGTAGATAAGGGTGGCGGACAGTCTTTGAATTCTTTAAAAACTGTAATAGAAAAAACTCGTGGAATTGAGCAGTAAAATCTGGAATTTTGGAGAATTTGTCATTTTACTGGCAAACAGTCAGTGGATAGTTGAAGGAAATATTACTTTTGTATTTTATCTGATTTAATATAGATTTCTGGTGGTTTTTGTTTTATGCTATTCAAAGCCATTTTGAGCATGCATAAGCAGTCATTTACCTCTTTTTGTTACCTGAGTTCTATCAATAAAAAAGTAACTGTAATTTCAATTGGATTAAAATTCATCTAAATGCTTTAAAAAGTTAAAAATTCCAATCAAGGACTCTGAAACTCAAGTGAGATTATCTCCATACTGTAAAGGTATTTTTATTTTGGTGAGTGATTATATTTTTAAAACTATTTTTATTAATTTTCATCTACCCAGAATTTCTGTGCTATGGTAGAAAAGTATTGTACTCGTTAATTTTGCAGTGCTCATTCAATTACGCCTTGAAACAAGTTTAATGGCATCTCTATACCTTGAAATAAGAGTTTTAATCCTTGAATACCTGGAATCAAAAACCATTTAATTTCTGGCCTCCCTGTAGATGTGGAAATGAATGAATTGAAACAAATGAAATGAATATCTACATATCCATGAAATTTGAATGAACAATATTGCTCCAATGCAGTTGATAATATGGCCAAAATTTGCAAAGAGGTATGGCATTATATGAGAACAGGAAAATAAATATAATTGGTAATTTTACAAATGTTTACATGTGCCATAAATATGCAATGCCTAGTTAAAATAAGATCATAATGAAAAGCTGTCCTTGAGAACATGAGTAATTATTTTTTGTAAAAAAATAAACCAATTTCATTTTCTATTTACATAAAATTACATTTGCACTTTTGCCTGAAATGACCTACTTAGGTACCTATAGTTTTGGGAATTAACTTATTGGCATATCAATATTATTCGATGGGTTCTACATTTAGTTGAAGAGCTCAAGAGTAATGCAACAATTTCAGAGTGTAAAAATCATTCGCCTTGACTGGGATTTGAACCCAGATCCCTCAATATCCGGTCGAGTGCTTTAGCCACTTAAGCTACCGAGGCGTCCTCTTAAACTCTGAAATTTTGGGGCTTTTAAAGGAACAAGATGTGACGAAATACTGTACATACAATGTCACAGGCATTCGTAGTCGTGCGCGAGGCGCCACAGTCCACGAGGTTAAAGCCAACTTTAAACACTTATGGTGTTTTCACTTTGACAAATTCCAAAGAAACTGCAGGAGATGCCGCAACAGTAACTTTTAACGGAGTCATCCGCTAATGTGCATTTCAATGCAACAATTTCAGAGTTTCGGAGACCGGATATTGAGGGATCTGGGTTCGAATCCCAGTCAAGGCGAATGATTTTTACACTCTGAAATTGTTGCATTGAAATGCACATTAGCGGATGACTCCGTTAAAAGTTACTGTTGCGGCATCTCCCGCAGTTTCTTTGGAATTAGCTCAAGAGTAGTTAAAGCCACTAATTTTACTATTAGTACAATGGAAAAGTCAAACGTTTAATTGGATATCAATATTTTTTAAACATAAGCTGTTGTGACTTTTTTTTATATGTGTATCCTTTTTAAGATGGGTGGGTGAGGGATGGGTAAGAAAACCAATATTTTCATCTGGTCATATAATTTTCATGACCTCTTAATTTTGACAGGCATGTCAAATCAAGAAATTGGTTGTTGGCTGATTGTGTAGTGGAATAAAAATGAGTATGACATAGCTAAAGAAACAAATTTTTAACTCAAAAGCAAGTGGGCATATTTTTTTCTGCCCAATGTAGTCATTTTGTGTGTTACTCGTCATTTATTAAGCCAAATTACTTTAACTCCCTTCATTTATGTGTAACTTAAAAGTGACTTGGACATCATTATTATATTAAAAGATGCAAATATTTATCTTTCACCAGTGGAAGCTATTTAATGTATGACATAATCATGAGCATTTATCTCCTTTTTGGTAACATTGCAATTATCATAAATCTTATCATTCATAATTATCTTTTAAGCAAATATTGGTGAAATTTATAACTAGTAACTGCCTTGAAATGTTTTGATTGAATGTAGGCTATAAACTTTTTGAAAAATGTGATATAATTTTTAAAAATTTCATTATTTATTCATTATTTGCTGTCTTATCATGAATGTTAAGTTCATATTAACTGCTATTTTGATTAAAAAACTCTGCTACAGAAAATTACTATTTTCTTACTGTCAACTTATTAGCATTTGAAGTATGTCACAAATTTAGGCGAGAAATAAAATAAACCGTGTTTGAACGTATCATTGAATATAATACCATTTAAATAATCTCACTCCCTATATTTCTCATCGATTATGCCTCAAAAATACCTAAGTTTAAACTTTCCTATCAAAGGACGGTTGACTGTAGTGTGGGGAATGGAGTTTCAGGTTGTTTTAACTCAATCCAGTTTTGGAAGTGTGGCCACACAATAACTGAAAACACACTTGAAAGTTTATCATTAAATTCATTCTAATAGAATTATTTTGGCTGTTAAAGGCTATTTTACTATAGCTTTAACTTAAATTAAGCTGTTGCAATTCCTTGTTTCTATTGATTAATGACATTGAACGTAATTCTATTTAATTTTCTACTTTTTTCAGGTATATTATGCATTGCTACCTGTGAAAGATGAAGTCAATTTGAGTATGCTGTGGTCACTCTTGGTTTTAGGATGTTCAATGTATCCTTTCATAATCGTTGTTGGAGAGGTTAATTTTTGGTCATGTTAACATGGTGAATGTTTTAAATGTACGTGAAGGATTTTCACTAGCTTATATTTTAGCCAACCATAGAATTAAGCTTGGGATGATTGAAAATACTGTAACATGAGAGTTAGTATGTAGACTTTATTACTAGGGCAATCCTGAAATTGAGGTCTCAAATTTTTGTAAACGGAAAGACATGTTTATTATAAATAACTGATTCATAATTTTAAAGTTTGGAAGTCCTCTATTTTTCTACCTATTTGCTATTTTTCGGCCAATGTATTTTTGTTGGGATTAGGGCAGTTTTTTTATTTCCATATTATACCAGCTTGCTGCCTTTTCATCGAGGAATATTTGGGACATGTATCTCACCTCCATTCAGTCATTACAGCATTCAAATCCCGGCCAATATTAAATGCTAACTCCTTGGTTAGCACAATAAAAAAATATTTTTTGCCAGCATTCACTTCCATTACCTACCTTGATGTGTACTATGTAGTTTCTATAATTATAATGAATAGTTATTTTCCTTTCATAAGGTCATTTAAGGTCGTAGTTATTATCACATTGTGTACAAGAGAGAAAACATTAAGTTATAAAGTTCTGAAAACTTCAAAGGACATTTAATATCTTATTATTTTTAATATGTATAAAAAATTTTCATCTCTTGCTCTCTTCTTTCGTGTGTATAAATATAATAATTCTTCTTCTTAAACACTTATTAAAAAGCTTGGTGACAATATTTGGATTCAGGCTTTGTAATGCCCTGTTCATTATGGTATCGAAGTACATGTACTCCTAGTTATTATGACATGGAACTAAGTATATGTGAAGTATGGGTTTCCAGTACCCTCAAGAGGGTAGAATTTAAGGGTGGTCGAGCTGAGGATCCCACTTTATTTTTTCCTGGTGTCAGAGATTATGTTTGCCAAATTTGTTGTGGACTTGTTGAAAAGTATAGAAATCCTCAACTGAAAAATAAATATTTTGAATTTTATTTTGATAATAGTTTCTAAGCACGGATCAGTTCATATCACTTCTATATATTTAATCTGAGTTTTGATTATCAAGAGGGTGATCCTTCAGAAGTGGTTAGGATTGTTGTTGCTTTATATGATGACTTTGGAAATTTTCACCTTAAACCTTAAGATAAAGAATAATTTAACGTTTGAAGTTGTCCAATCAAAATCAGTTTGAAAATTCCAGAGCTGTAGCCATTAGTTGGTTCTGAAAGCCATGGCCCTAAAGGGGTGGCTTATTTGCTTCAATCCTGTAAGTATTTTAATTTTGATAGTGATTATGTCATTTTTTGGCCAAGACTCAACAGGTCGTTTAGGAGACAGTGAAGTGTAAATATTTAATAATTTTCATTTTTACTTATAATGATGTTGTATTTATTTCCAAGGGCCATTTTTGTACACAATGTAGTGCTCCATGGCAATACCTAGGTTCCATAAATTTCTACTGTTGTTTTTCCAGTGTGCACTCAGGGAGTAAATGTGGGGATTTTTGGATTTCTTTTCAACATAATTTTTTTATCAAGTAAAAATTAAACCAGAAAGAGAATGGAAAGCTGTTTGAACACTTCTGGCAACCAATATTTGATCAAGAAATTTAGAATTTAATTATTTAGAAAATTATTATCTAGAAGAAATCAATCCCTCACTCATTCATCATGTGAAAAAGCAATAGTTATTTCTAATTCTAATATTTGTTTTCTAATTCAATCATCTGTTGAAGGAAGAAAATAGTTGAGTTTTATGTGCAGCCTTAAAAAATTGTTAATCATGTTTTGTTTCATCTTTATAATGAAGGTCATTGTCTGTCTAACAGATTGAAGTATCCCCTGTCAATACTCCTTAACAAGTGACTAGAAAAGTCCTGGGAGCTTTATCTGCACAGTATTTCCGTGGTGGTGAAGAGTCTGCTGGTGAGCGTGCTACAGTTGTTGTTTCAGCATTAGCTCATTTAGTCCTTTCAATGGCTGTTCTTGTTGCTGATGAGAATACTTTAGAGCTAGGCTTAGATACTGCCTATGCAACACTCAACCGGTCATCTGCTGCGGCTTTATCTCTGGTTGGGCCGCAGAATCTTCTCTCTCATAGGTACTATATTATTCTTACTTAGAATTAAAGTCACTTCTAATGTGAGTTCTGTGGATCTAAATTTTTTAAATAAATTAAAGTGGAATTATTAGACTTCAGGAATAGGTGAGGACCATGTGGAGTTAGTTACTTGTTTTCAGAGTAGGTATTATGTGATTTCTGTTCAAATCAAACTCTGCTAAATATGTTTAAGAAGGTTTGCTAAGAAATTTCAATGGTCAAAAGTTAGAATGTTTACTACTGTGCTGAATACTGCCTGTACATACTTCCTACCATTTCGAAAATCCTGGCATGTTGAAATGGCATGATCAATGAACAAAAAAGAATGAATAGCATGAGATTTCACTGAGGTCTTTGAATAAGCCTATTAACATTGTGAATGGAGGTATAAACTTTCAACATCTGCAAATAAATGGTATTATTATAGTAATCACAGTAATCAACTTGAAGGTTGGGATGGAGCTCACCTTGTACTAAGCCCAACGGCATGTGAAATTCACAAATCAGGGAATGGGACAAGTTCCCTCTACCTCCTCTGATTTTCCAGGAATATCTGGTACCTGAAAAATTACACAGCTTAAAGCTGAGGATGCCCAGAGGAATCACTAAAAACTGAACCTAGGCCAGCTAGGTAATAACCCAGCACTCTACCAATTGAACTACTCAGACCATATTATTATAGTAATTATATGTAAAGATTTAGTCTAATGAAGGCCAAAATTTAGAGTATTCTCATGTCAAAAGTCTGTTTGACCAGGCTGATGTCTTTTGACCTCCATCATACATTATCTATTTAGAAATCCAGTTCATAATAAGTTAATATGCCAACAAAAATCATTTTTGCCTCAAATATTAACCTAAATAAGAATAGTTCTATGTCATCAAATTATAGGCATCAGAATTGGTCTAGGAAATGCAAGTATGATTGGTTTGTTACATTTGCATTTTAGTTGTGTATGGTTGGATGTATTTGTGTAAATATTGTGGAATCCTTTTATTGTTAAAAGTCAGTCCCACAAATGTTGAACCCTTTTCTGTTGATGTGTGTTTACATAAATCTATTTGTATGTTTATGTGTACTAAAATTTAATATATATTTGTGTGTATGTGTATACGTATGTATATTTTTGCACTTATAATTTTCATGTTGCAGGGGTCCTGCTTCTAAAATTGTGTTGAAGTTTTGCATTGCCTTATGGTGTGGTTTAGTTGGAGCCCTCTTCACTTTCCCTGGTCTTCGGATGGCCAGAATGCATTGGGATTGTACAAGGTAAGGAAGGATTGAAAAAATATCTAATGAATATATGTAACTTCATTCATGCTGATTACCGATTGGCCAAATTAAATAACTAATTTCATTGTGATATCTTAAAAATGACATCCCAGTAATAATAAGTACTGTACATAATATTTTCATGGAATTGGTTTAATATTTCAGTGCAGATTATTTTGAATTTTTTTTGTTTTCTTCAGGTATTGTGGTGAAAGAAGATTCTTGAAGGTGTTATTGAATCTCAGCTTTGCATCACCACTTCTAGTTGCTATTCTGTGGGTTAAACCAGTTAGTCGAGACTACTTATCAAACTTTACTTTTTCTGGAATGAATGCACCAATGTAAGTGGGAACTATTATTGTTATCCATTGGTATTGAACCATAATTCACTCACATTCTCAATTTAATATTGAGCGATGGAGTCAAGCTCCTAATAAACTGCTTATCCCTTGATTAAAATCTAATTTATTATAATAAGTTGATTAAACATTTTTTATTTGCCTAAAGTTATTATAAAGTAATTAAAAAGATGTAGTTGTTGTTGTAAAAACGTTTTGACCATATCTGTTGAATAACCGTTAGCATTCTGAAAATGTCATGGATGTTTCCATGATGAAACTATTTTACTTCCATAGTATAACAATTAACAACTGACACATTTTTATCACTTGGTTGTTTTAGCAATTTTACTGTCTTTTATAAGTTTTTAACCATATTTTCAAAGGAATTGATATGCTAAAGAAGTTTCTTTTTTGAGCAACAATTTTGGAATGCTTATTGTTAAAATGAATTTGTATTTCCTTCACCAAAAGTTCAATTAAATCTAGCTTTTATGTCTGTATTCAACAATTCAAGAAACAAGTACTTAGTCCCAGATGTGAACTTGGTGCCATTTTAATGCAACAGCGCACAATATTGTATTTGCTTTTCAGGATGACAGAGGGGACTTTTGATTCTTTGCGTTTGGCTGCTGTTATTTCCATGGTGTTACTGAGATTCATATTGATGCCCATATATTTACAGGTAATATATTGTTTTTCAATAAATACATTACAGATATAATTCCTCTCTATTCTTGGGGGTTACATTATTGAAAAACATTTAAGTCAATGGAACCAGTATTGGAAAGCTATTATGTAGGTGCATACATGAAAGGTTGGGCTTATATATGTAACCAATGTATATTAATTGAAGAGTAGAGGTAGGAAGAGAACTTAAAGCATGGTAACCAATTGCCAATCAGTAAGTACCAAGTGCTAAGTGATTTCTAAAATTTTAATGCTCTCTGAAAATGGCTTGGACTTCTCAGGAATTTTATTGTTCCTTGCTTTTAGTAAATATTTGTCTTCAAATTTAATGAGATTCAAATCTGCATGGTACATTTCAATACATTATTAATAATCAAAAGTTAACATTGGTCATAACGGCATTGAAGTGTTCATGAAGTTCAAAACGTGCCTTAGTCTCTGTCTCATCTTGGCTTTATTGAAAGTTTCAAATCATTATTAACTTTTGCCTTCGAACATAAACTTCTTTTGATGGTGTGGTTGGCTTGCAAGGGCATCCTTTATGAAATTTCAAACATCAAGCTTTTAAATTTGAAATATAAATTTTAATGTTGTAATTTTGTGTCTAATAATTGAATTTGAGTAATAATCATAATTTGACCATCTATTTCAGGCTTATCTAAACATGGCACACAATAGAATTGAAGAGCAGAAAAAAGAGGCTGGAAGAATCAAAAATGTTGATCTACAAAAAAAGGTAGGTTAAATTTTAATTATTGTTTTTTATGCATTTTTGAAAGCTTGAAATATTTTGGATCGGTAATTTTATTTTGCTTTGCTTCTTATACTGTGATTTTGAAGTGCACCAAGAGACCTTGACTTTAACAATTTATTTATCCCTTAGTAAGGGAAAATTTTCACATTTGTATTCATTTTCTCTTTGCTCATAACTTGGATGTTCCATTATTGATTTTGATAGTTTGGTCCTTTTTTGGCTTATCGAACAGACTCTTTCTTCAACCATGGGTGTTCAATTGCTTTTCAGGTAACTTAAATTTGCAAGCCTAGGTTTTAAAATGTGTGCTTCGCCAAAGATGGTTTTTAAAGAGGGATATAAAGTTAATTCCTTTCACTCCTGGATATATAATACACGTTTCATCCCTTGAGAACTAAAACATACATACAATGCAACCTTGGTTATGCACCCACTGCTTTATGTTTTTGGAAACTTAAGCTTTATTTGTTTCATCCCTATTAATGCTTTGTATGAATAATATTAGTAATTGCATCTCTTCTCTCTCAACTTTATTTTTCTCTATTTATGTAATTTTTAAAGTTAAGCCGGCAATGTTTTATTTAGGTTAACATATTCCATATTTCTATTGGTGAAACCATAAAAATTAACTTTGTTTTCTGCTGGTAACTTCTCAAAAATTAGAGGAATATACTTAGGCACCTCTATTTTACACCCTATGAAAGAGGTACCTAGACATCTATAAGTAATTATATGCAGCCATTAAAAATATAATACTAATTAAAATTTGTGTAGTAATTGCAAATATTAAAAAAAAATTGAACATTAAGTATGGTTTGAAGCACTTCAAACCACCGCCGCGAAAACCTACGCAGCCATTAAGTATGGTTCTTAACAAATAAAAATTCTGTATAGTAATATATAAATGGGAAAATTGTGACTGTCATGTGGACAATACCAGGTGGTGTGCTTGATGAGTATAGCCATAGGGTTGACAAAGTCCAGCTAGATTTTTGGAAGAACTCCAACTTCCGTTGTTGAATTTTAAATCATTTTGCCAGTAAAGTAAAAAGTGAAAATTCCATTGGAAAGAGCTGTGATTTTAGTGATGTTATCGAGCATGAGCCTATCTTTGATGGCTAATTATCCTTTGTCATATACGATAAGCTTAGACCTAAATGTGTGCCACAGACATTCTCAAAGAATGAGCTGATGATTATTCCTGGATCAAAACAAAAGTACTAGATTTTTTACTTAAGGGTTGCTCATATTGTTGTAAGGCTTTATCAGAAGTTTTCTCAGAGAGATGGGCCTCTTTTCATTCTTTTCTCTGCTCTATGGAAATGCTGGGAGTGAGAGAGTAATCCCAGACAGATTGAGACAAAGCTCCAGAGAACTCATAAAGTTTAAAACACACGTATATATTAGTATCAAGCTATAATAACCCATAGTGTTTGTGTTTCTATTTAAGACGTATGGAAACAATCAACAATTAGCTGATTTATCCACGCATGATTTATTTGTGGAAAGCCAAAAAAACTGTGAGAATATGATTTTGTTGATAATTGAAAAATATGTGGTTTTTTTATGCAGTTTATACACAATTATGCACTCAAAACTTTGTCATTGTCCCTAAAACCTAGGAAACCATGCAGCAAAATTGTTGAAATCACTGAAGAAAAACAAAAGCAATGCATTTAACCTTTATCATGTTTTTTTGTGAAAAATTAAATGTAGATAATTGGTCTGAATTATCTTGGTGCTTGCATGAACACAATAAACTCTAATCTAATTTCTAGTGATTGGGATTTCTGATTAAATATAACTTTAATTTCCCCAATTTGGCGATTTCTTTGATTTTAAGTTCATTTACGGTATACTCTTGGGTATTTAAGGGCATGAGTAGGATTTTCTCTGTAGTCCCACGCTTTATTGTACTGCTTTTTAATTTTACAGTTTTCCCATTGCCTGATGTTACCTGTAAATGACATTGAGTTTCCTAAATCACAATATGTAATCCTGAATTGGTGAGCATGACACTTGACTCATACATGATCTTAAATAATCATTCCTTACAGAGCCCATGAGACAACAAGTTAAGTACCTCTTTAATAATTTGCTCAAGAGGTTTTCGAGATATATTTATATTAGTATATGCTGATGTTCATTCAATGAATCAAATTGAATGCTATTTTTTTCTTCCAGATTGCAGCTGTTTTCTATTACCTATGTGTGGTGACTCTACAATATGTGGCGCCTCTTCTAATGTGCCTATTTTTCACATTAATGTATAAAACTATGGGTAAGTTCTCTTTGCTGTATGAACATTTTGTGCTTTGATTAGATGTAATTTAAACCTAACTTTTAATCATTTATTCATCCCGACCCCGTGGCCGGGTATTTTAAAGGCCAAAATGTGCTGTTTTTTAAACTAATGCTAAATAAATCCCGGTATTATTTAAAATTACCTCCATGTAATTCAGTTGTTAGCGAATATCTGTGTGCATTGAGATGTGTGATGTTAATTTTGGGTGCCTTCATTTCCTAATTGATGGCTTTAAGGGGAAAGCAGAAATAAAATCAATGCATTTATATTGGAGAACAAATTAGTAGTGCCCTCAACTGTATTTGGCTGCAGCACATTGCATTTCTGTGCATTGCCTAGTATCTTGTTAAACTGCAGCATATTCATGCTGCAGTGGAACGAGGCACCTTGTACGAGGGTCATCCGGAAAGTAGTACCCGTTCGTGAAATAAAAAGACAAAAGTAAATATTAACAAACATAAAAAATTTTATTTGAAAGAGGATACTTTAAACTACTTCTCAACATAATCTCCAAGCAAATTAAGGCATTTGTCATAACGTGTGACAAGTTTCTGTATTCCTGCTGCATAGTCCTTCGCCGCCAGCTCATTGAGATACGCGAGGGACCCATCTTGCACAAATTTTTGCACAATGCAGATGGTGTTTAACAATTTCATGAACAATTGTTCGAGAAACATTGGGAAAATGCTCACAGATGTCATCAATTGTGACGCGCCGATCGTTCCTCACGAATTCGTCAACTGAGCTCACCAGTTGGTCTGTAATGACAGACGGTCTCCCCGAACGCTCATCGTCGTGTGTGTTCCCCCTCCCCATGTTGAAGTTGCGACACCACCGCCGAACAGACGACTCGTCCATTACATTGTCTCCATACACCTCCTTTAATTGGCGATGAATATCACATGGGCGAACGTTTCTTGCATTGAGGAATTTAATCACTGCCCTCACTTCACAACTGGCGGCGTTCTCAATTTTTTTAAACATTGTAAACAATCACAGAAACAACACAGGCAATGCTAGCGTCACGCAACTTGGCTCAGAGAAGGCAGACAAGCCACTGAAGCTATCTGACCTCGTCCAGCGGCTACTCGCGTCGTCAGCACTTCATACGGCACGAACGGGTACTACTTTCCGGATGACCCTCGTACATTTGCCTACAAATTGTGGAAAATAATATGTATGCCTTCACAATGGATATGAAATATTTTCACACTAAGTTTTGGTTTATCATATCTTTCTGTTATTTACTGTTGAAGGTGGCTATAGCTGGTTGGGTTATCCATTGGTGGAAGAGGAGTGTTCTGCAGAGGATAGCTCATTTGAAGAGCTTACTTCAGAGGATGATGAAAGTATAGAATTATCTGCTAGGCGTTTCACTTTGGCCCTTAGCATTCTGAAGCAGGTGAGCGAATTAAAAGTCTTTTTCTCTTAAAATTATTGTTAAAATAATTATTTCCAATCACAGAAAAGGATAAATAATTGATTAAGTAGGTACTGCACAATTTCAGTACGGGTGAAGTCGTACTGTCAGGAACATAAAGGCCCTTTGTAATTGTTATAAGGGCATTCTTCCTCAGGACATGAATTTATAAATTTGCAATGTATTAGGTTCAGTTTAGAATTACACTTTGTATCCTATTTATTAAGTTTTGGAATGCATATATTCCCCAGCTCAACACCAATATATGGTGAGACTCAATGTAAGCAGAGGTGTAATGACAACTTAGGACCTCCAGTCAAAATTTTCAAAAAGTTCCCCTTTCAGGCCCCATAATGTTGGACTATTCAGTCTCATCCCTGAATATCTCAAAATATCATGGCTCATGTTCCAAGTAAGAAAGTTGAAAAAACTGCTATTGAGAGAATTTCTGGTAAATTTATGCAATGCATTTCTCTATGGCCATCTATTATGTGTTATGACTCAGGGGCAAATCCTCCAGTTTCAAATCTGCCCTTCTCCTACAAAGTAAGCTCTCAAAGTATTCTGCAATGAAGTTTCAAGAGGTCACGTCATTATACTGTTTATTGCTAGCTGTATTGTGACAGTGTACCATTACCATACCAGTGTGCATAATTACTAAACAAGAAACAAACGTATGCCAAGTGCATCATATTCTCACATGGCTAAGACTTTGTTTAATGCATTGGTGTTGCATTCTTTAATAAACTACCAGTTTTGCATATGTGAGGGTTATCTGAAAAGTTCTTTTTCAGATGATAAAAATGATAACGTGTATATTTTAAAAAAAATTTCATTTTCAACATGATCACATTTCATCCATTGGGGTTGCAGTGCCATTATTCAATCCCTGTAGTGGTCTTCCAGAAGTTCTTGTCTACAGCCACAGTCACTTCTTGAATGGATGAAAAACATTGACCAGCAAGGAAACTTTTGAGTTTTCGGTAGAGGTGAAAGTCTGAGGGAGCCAAATTCAGGGAATGGTGTGGATATTACAGCACTCCATAGTGCAAATCCCTCAATTAAACCATCACCAAGACACTTTTGTGTGCAGGTGCATTGTCATGATGGAAATAGTTTTTCCTCTGCAAGCTGGGTGTACAAACACAAAAAAAATTGTGCCCAGTTTCATTAGAAGGGTAGAATAGTATTCCCCAGCTATTGTTTTACCTTTTCCAAGATAGTTGATCTACAGAATTCCTTTTGTATCCCAAAAAACTGACATCATGACCTTTCCCACCAATGGCATCATCTTTGTCTTCTGCGGAGATGAAAAATCGGCCTCTATTCACTGCATAGATTGTTGTTTTGACTCTAGTGTGTAATAGTGTATCCATTTTTTATCAAGTGTCTTTTATAGATGCAGAAAATCACTTATTTTGTAAAGCGCACTAGGCACTGTGAAGAAAGTGTTATTCAAATGCATTTTTAATCCACAGTGAGCACACCCAACACCCATCTTGCGCAAAGCTTAGTCCTGTGCCATTCTTCATGCAAAATGCCTTCTTTTGATATTCCTATAGTATAAGCAATTTCACACCCTTTCGTATACTGATTTTCCAAAATTATATTGTTCACTTTTTTGATGATCTCCTGTGTGGTTGCACTTTTCAAACATCCCTCATGTGGATCATCTTGGAGGCTTTCATGGCCATGTTTAAACTTATCAATCCATTTCTTCATCATGGAAATTAAAGGAGAAAATTCCCCTTACACATTTACAATCCTGTTTTGGTCCACGTTAAACTTTCATTTATGAAGAATTTTATCATTGCTCAATACTCGATTTTTTCCATTTCTAATGACACACCCACTGCAACTGATTCAAATGGCTGCCTTCAGCGAACTGCCACGGATGGAATGGTTTGCAAATTCACTTGGCATCTACTCACATTTGTGCCATCCTGGCAGAATAAAATCATGTGAGTAATGATGCCATCCATGGGCAAGGCCAAGAACTTTCTGACTGCCCTCGTCGGTCTAACACGGAAACTTTCTAAACCAGACTGCATTATTGGTTATAGTCCAAACCTTTTTACTCAGCCAGTGAATTTTTTTAAGATTAACCCTAGTGACTTTGTTTTCAAGTTATATGTATATAGGTACTCTTGTTTTGTGTTTTTAATATTTTGTGATGATATCTATTGTGATATTCAACCATCTATTGATGAATGAATAAACAAATAAATCAATAAATGCTTAAACTTAATATATTTACTTCTATATTTAACAGGTTTTTTCTACTGGGGTCTACCGAGGTCTTCTTGGATTTGGTCTTTGGTGGTGTTGTTTTGCCATTTTCGTAACATCATCTTTAGGAATGGTATATCAGTCTTATTTCGGTCAGACATAATACCAGGATGGTAATTGTGTGGTACTTGTTATATCTGTCATTGTTGAAAAATTTTTAGCATGCTGAAAAATTTTTTATACATATTTTTACTGTGAATTATGACTGTTGGTTGAATTGAATAGGTGCCAGAAATGTTTTCCTACAGATTTCAGTAAATAACTGTGGCATTTTTAAGGTCTAAATGTTATACACTTTAACATTTATTTACCAGGAATTTTTTTTTCAAAGTAGACATGTACTGTCATTTTATTTATTTTCTTTGCGTATTTTATTTACCTCGTACTTGACTGTGTGGATTGTGTAAGATTTGATGTTTGCAGATATTTTTTACTAACTTGTTTTTAAATGTTGAAGTTTTCTCAAAAAGAAAAATTGTATGTTTTCCAGATAAATAAAATTTATTGTTATTACATCATTACTTATATTCCAAGGAGAAGATTATGATGAGCTCCAGATACACACCCTTCATATTGTTCTCTGTCAGGGTGGCACAATTGAAAAATATCTAATTTTAGGTATGCTTGTTCCCTTTACTAATTTCAAAATGCTGTCTTTTTTAATTGAAAACTATTGTGAATTTTTCTCCCTGTGCTATTTTAGTCCTTCTTTACTTTCCTTCTGACCCTTTTGCATATATTCTTTTTCCCATTGCTATCATGTGCTAACTTTGGTGCTTCCTTGGTTTTAGTTACAAGTATTCTCTTTCTTTGCATTCAACAGTCTCTCCTATCCAATCAGGCATCACCATTCATTCATCAAATGCTCGATTTCCACGTACCATTCAGTGAATTCAATATAATTCCTTTCAAACTCCCCAGATCCATTTTGTAAATTACCAAATAGTGATCCGTTTCATATTTAACATCTCTCATTGTCTATATTGCCTGTGAAACTCATATTTCCTCATCATATGCAGAAATACCAATAGATTTACCCCTTTTAAATGCATGCAAATGGTTAGATCAATGTTTCAACTATACATATGAGAAAATCATTTTTTCATGCACATAATCAACATAACAAGCCCCAGTAATACCATTTGAATACATTGTTCATATAAACCCAGAACAGTGTAGGAGTTACTTGTTTAGTTTTCATTACATCTATCTCTGCCTGCTCATTTAGAATTGAACCTATATGTTGACTATTGTTTTGGCTATCACCCTCTTCTAGTTACAATGCTGAGTTATTGCCAGTAATTTTAATGTCACGCCCCTTGTGCTAGTGACATTTCAAGTATCAATTGTTTAAAGAGCATGCCTTTTCCTTAATATGCCAGTTTTATGTGACCAATGCCATCCATTGTGATTTCTTAAACCATATGAGGCATTTCTATAAATGTTAAAAGCCATTAAAGGAAGGTTATGCAAGGCTACCAAGCTTTGCAGCATTTGTGCAATGTGAAGCATTCCCTGCTAATGGTTATTAGACTGTAATGCTCAGTTTTGGTTCATTTTCATTAGCACTTCTCAAGTGAAACTTAGTATCATAGTAATATCTTAGGCCCTTCTTCATAATTCAAAGTAAGCTAGTAACCCTTCTGAAGTGAATACTTAAATGGCCAGCAAACAGTTATTGACACCCCACCACAAGTTAATTGACACACTATGAATCAGAACCTGAGATTTCTTATGTTATTGTCAAAGATTTATTAAAAAATGAATAGCATAGATGTTCATGTTACTGTATATGATAAAAAATTAGCTATTTAAGATTTCCTAATACATGTAGGATAAAGAAGGGAGTGAAATTTCTCTGCATTTCCCCAAGTTTATACAAACAATTTTGTGAGTGTTCAATGCCTTAATTCTTGTTTCTTGATGGGTTTTGGTTTGCCCGTTCAGCCTAATTTCAATATTTAAGTGGATGGAATACATAGTATTTGTTTTTCTTAGTTGAATTTATCCCCTTGTTGTTTGAATAACTTTTTCCTCTGTTATATATACATTGTGGGGTCTCCTATCTTCTGCAAAAAACACTCCTGCTACCTGCTGATATATTATATTTGGGTGACATGATGTCATTCATATGATATTAGAAGTTTTCTGCTGGAAAAGCCCTCTTTTGGTTATTTTTATTAGTCCTTTGTAGATGCACTGTCAATTTTTGGCTGAAGTTGCCATGTCCTCAAGATGAGAGTTAACCTGTGAGGGTGGTAGTTACAATTATAAAATTTCACATGAAGGAAGGTGGAAAGTCAGCTTGGCAATTATAGGCCTTCCCTTTTTCACTTCCGTGGGATTAAGTTCAGTCCTGTTTATAATCGATGGTTTCAGGCGTTATTTTATGGAATCCGTTCATTCTTATGTGGAAATCTGTGGAATTACAAAGTATTATTTTATCCGCTTCAGTCCTGTTGTTTATAATATTTTTCTGCATAGCTAAGTCTATAGGTCTGATATTATTGAGTCAATGTAGATTATTATGTGAAATTCCAAGGAATGAAAATTAGCTTCATATTAGATAAATGTGCATCACATTCAAGTGGATAGCATGCTGGGCTTATGACTGGAGAGCCTGGGTTCCATTACGAAAGATGCTCCTGGACACCATCAGTTTCATCCAATTTTTTATTTTTCGGGTACCAGATCTTCCTGGGAAACCACAGGGTGCATAGGGAAAGGAATTGTCCCTCCTACCCTGATATGTGAATTTTGCATGCCTTTGGGCTTAGTTTTAGGTGAGTTCTACCTTCTCCCATCACACCAACATTCATTAATGTGGTTGAATTAAGGAAATATGAATAACTTATTAAAATTTTAAATTACAATTATAATTTACTCTTAATTATTAAATTTTTCTTCAAATGACTTTAATAATGTGTATAACTTGACTAGTTTTCTTCCTTCAAGTTAATTTATTCCAAAAATTTAAAAAATTAAAAGTTTCTAAATTTTTGGTTTCATAAAACTAGTTCATTATTAGGATTTTGAAAAGACATTTAGTAGGTCCCGCAGAAATTTCTTGCCCTAGCTTTGGGCATTGTTGATATCTGGTCTGTTTTGTTGGGTTGTTCATTTAATGCATAGCCGAAATGTTTTTTTCAAATACAATTGGAGGTGTGGATATTATGTTGCCATTATGTTAAGCTAATATGTTGATCATCTGTCAAAGTCACTTCTAAGTCTTTAAAAATCATCTTGTATAAGTATTGTTACTATGTCATTGCATATTTTGGATCCATAGTTCAATTCTACTTTATTCACAGCTCATTTTAAATTTGTTAATGATGAATATAAATTATTGTTGGGTGAATATCTAATCCTGCCTTCATAGTTCATATGACATTTAAGTGTGAATACTGTGCCTTTTATGTAACAAATAAATTTAATGTTAGTAAAAGTATGACTTCTTCAGTGTTTTGAAATTACAGTGAGGATACTTAACTGACTCTAATTTGTGATGGCATCCTTAGTTTGGGTAAATACGCTACCATGTTAGGAAAACATCCTGTTGATGTTAATATAATTGAAATGGTTGGGAACGTATGCAAAGAGTTTGAAACTAAGACTTTAATACAATTTTGGCAATAAACTTTTTATGAATATCTCATAGCATTTATTTACTCTCCCAACAAAATAAATTCATGTAATGTAAGCATTTTGTATTATGGCATTTAATTAAAAATAAATTGCCTTAACTATGATTGACAAATGACGTATCACAGGTTGGAGAAAGAGAGAGAGAATTTGGATGGTAGAAAGATGGGGATATCTGTTGTGGTCAAAGTTTTTCAATTTATATGCAGAAGAAATGTCATTAGTGGTATGGATAGGACTTGAGTTAGGAATAAAGGTTGGCATGGAATCTAGAAGTTATTAAGGAGTTAATTTAGTCATTTATGCAATTATGGTTTGCAGCCGATAAAGCAGTAATTTTGTTAGACTGAGATTAAATTTTTGTTGAGTGCATTACAGGACCAATATGTTTATGTAATAGGATAAGAATCAAATTCCAAACAAATGAAGTAATGAAATTCAGGGCTTAAACTTGCTGTCAATACTACTAGTGCACTAATGAGACTGGTAGTTTAGTTACTATCACTGAAATGACCATGTTAAGTATCACTTGGGAGTTTATTATGAAAACATTCTTTCTTATGATGTTCATTTTAAATTGCCACTCAAAAGTATTTATGCTCATTAATAAATAAATTTTTTAGTGTGAATACACATATTAATAATGTAAAAATATTCAGGTTGTGGGTATACCAAAAAATTGCTAGAAATGTTTTTACATGATGTAATAGGCCACTAATTACGCTTGGTAGCTCCTTAAATAAACTGAAATTAAATGTCATATGCCATTTTTAATAGATATATAAATTGCATTTTTCACTGCAAATTTGTCTCAAGTCAAAGCAGTGTTTATAAAAGAGCTTTTGGATTGTATTGATTTTTTCTGAATTATGAATAATAATTTGCCCCTACACTCATTGAGGCTTGTATCTCACTGATAGGATTGTTGGATTATGTAATGAAGGAATATTTTTTATTGGAACTCCCAGTTATTTATTGTCTTGTAATATGATACATGTTGTACTCTTACCATACTAGATGGTGACAACTGATAATTTTCAAAGTTTCAGACCACATTTTTGGCACACAGGAGTCATAAATGGTTCAAATTTATACAGGCTATAATAAGTTCTATTTTTCATAAATTATACATTTATTTACATGGAAATTGAAAATGTAATATGCACACATTCAGAAACATACCATCACATCAAACAACTTAATCAGATATAAAAATCAATATTATTTATATCATAAATTATTAAAATGCTCACAGAATACATTTTATTTTAACAACATTGAGTTTTAATGTACATATGTAAATGTCACTGTGTCTTTCATTATGTGTTATATTGATTAGAAGGTTTTTAAGTTTTTCCTGATTAAATTTACAAAATTGAATAATCCATGATTGGTGGATAAAATAATGTAGTTATAATATTTCTTCGAACAAAATATAAAAACCTTATCATTCATCACAGTTAAGTCTCCACTTTTCCAAATTTTTAAAGTCTTGTAGAATTGGAGCAGAGATATTGTCATAATGTTTGTGTTAATATAAACACATATATTGCTTAATAGCATGAATGTGATGAGCCAAATATAGCATTAAATCATATCATGTTTTTGTACGGAATTCTTTTTAAACAATATTTGACTCAATCCAACACAAGACACACACTATCCATCAGCTTCAAAAACTTTGGCAAAATCTTTTCTGCTCAATATTTGTCCATGGCACAATAATCATAGTGAATCGAAGTTGGAATTGTCACTTCCCTGGAAGATGTGAAAAACAAATGAGAGCATTCTATTGTATTAGATTACAGAATTATTCTATGAAAATATTGATCAAAAAGAAATGACTCCATTATAGGGAGGAAGGAAAGAGATAAACCAACACTAATGTATTTAGGTTCAATGAAATGATGAATTTTCTTAACAGAGGATCAACAGTTTGATATTCTATCTAATAGTTGGTGAACTGCTTTTAAAGTTACCTCTAAGTAGGAACTGAAATGCATTGACATGTTAAGCCCTCCTCTGTATAAATTGAAAACTTTCTTTCAGCGTCGGAATTCCCAGTTTTACTTTGGTTTTGAGCGGCCAGTTAATGAGAAAAAGTTGTTGTTTCATATTCTCTGTACTGTATCTCCTCACCTCACGCATAAGATGATGGGAGTAAATTTTCATTGATCCAAATCAATCAGTGTTGGCCCAAATGACATCATCCTTGACCAATGAGTAACGCTTCTGTTAAATACCAAGCTTATAATTTAATACAGTTTGGTGAAAGTAGGCTATTACCTACTTCTTTATTTCAGCAGAGTAATACTATGAATTCCATGATTCATTTAGTTTCTTTACTTTTTTAATAGCGATCTTTCAATATAGTTTCAAAATTATCTTAATTTTAACATCTCTGTTTAGATTACTTATCTCAATTTAGAAAATAATGATTCCCGAATCCCTTTTTTATTTGGAAATTTTAACTTACCCGAGAGGGCTTATATAACTGCGTTTGTGGCATGAGAAATGTGGATCCAACATCCCTCTCTGCCATTGTGTGTGCCTCCTGAAAAATAAATGTTCTCTGTGTCAATTCATGTATTTCAAGTAAACATTAGGTTTTATGAATACCCTGCGAGTTGGAAAAATTGTTATATGGAATCCCTGCTTTGGAGTTCTGGAAGCTACAGTTTTTGCTTATTATTCATAGAGGCTCTTTGCCATAATAGACCTGAAATTTTTAATTTCTAATTCATTTTTAGTTTTTTGAAAACTGAAATTTAGGTAGCTAATAATTTAACATTATTTTTGTCCTGGATCTTAAAATGGCCAAGGGGAATCTGATCGAGTATGGTTGTCTTATTACCTTTTGTTCTTTATTACCTTATTACCATTATATCTATATCATTACCCGAAGTAGCCAATTGGTGAAAGGCAAAATTTTGCTAACAACAAAAAAATTACTAGGCTATGTATGTAAGGAAGTGGAAAACAAATTTATTTTCATGGAGCCAAAAACGATTATTTTAAAGGAGCTAAAATTTATTTTAAATAAAGGAGATGACTCAGGTGCTGGATTATTTTCATAAAAGAGTTTTAACCATGGCCTAAGTCTATCACTTATGTAATAGGATCGAAATCTGCTAGGTGATTGCTCTACTCATTGGATACACACTTGGCATCATGAAAAATCATGATAATCATGGGTATTCATGTATCAAACAAATGCAGTACAATCTTCATTATTAATTGGTAATGTAGGCTTTTCCATCAGATCAGATTCATCACTCTTCATTTGAGTTGTGAAAAATATACATACGTCATTGCTGTGGTGGAGGCCATTCTGTGAAGATGGCTTTGATCCGCAAGCACTTGGAGGATTGTGCAACAAGCTCTTTTTGGGTGGATGCACTATAGTTTCATCATAAGATCTTGCTTCAGACACAGTCCTGCAATTAATTTCATAGTTACTTAAATTAAAATCATATGTGCTTCCAAAATTTACAAAATGGAAAATAATGTCAATGAGTTCATTTGTTTATAATTTTACTTCATAGCAATAGAATGCCTTCTTGGACATACTTTTGTACTGTACTACTCAGCCTTTTCCCTAGAATAAGTTGGCTGGCATTTTTTATATGTATATACTTGAAATATTATTAAGCAATGACTGTTGTTAATTCTTCATTGAATTTATGGGATGTAAATATTCAAAGAAATCTCATTTACAAAAGATAGAGATGATAATCACCTGTCTCCAGTTCTTAGAGTTGTGAAATGTGACCCATTGCTTGCCAGTGTGTGATGCAAATGTCCCTCTATCCCTCTTCCTGAAGCATCATCAGCATCGTCTTCTAATTGATTACTACCTGAACCCTCTGTGGGCCATTTGTCTTTCACTACTGTGGCAGATACTTCAAAGCCAGCAGACACAAGGGCTCCTGTGTTTAATCGCAATTAGTTGAGAGTATTCCAAGCATTAGTTTAAATTTATAAATTTACTTTAGATTCTTTGAATTGATGATATTCTTAAATGCGGGAAAGTAAATATCCCGATCACCAAGATTCATAATTACATATTTGAAATTTGGCATTGTCAATAAAATGAAAATTGTTAAATTATATCATGATTTGAAACATAAGAATTTTTAAAGTGTTTAGTTTTGATTTAATAACTTTTAAATTTTGCAAATAGCATTAATTTAATGTAATAACTCAGTCTTCAAATTTGGCTGTGCCAGCTATTGCTCAAAATCATTGAGTCAACATAGGGAATATCATACCTGTTGATGGCTTCCTGCTTGAGGATACTTTTTTTGAGTTCCCTGAGGTTTCGTGAGTGCCAATTGTTGGCCCAATCTGCTTCTGTTTAGTCGGTGAGCTTTGTCTTCCTTGGGCCTATAAAGCAGCAAACATTGTAATGTTTAATAAGTGATCAAATGAACATTTCAATTAAGGGAAAATTCTCATGGAACCATTCAGTTTGCTCTATAAGCATTTTTGACTAAAAATTTGCGCACTTTCAATCCTCTATGGAATCAAATATAAGTTGATGCTTACATGCACATCTGTCCCATCAAGGAAAGCAAGCAGTTTCTGTTCATTAGCAGCAGAGACTCTTCTCTCTCGATTTTCCCCCTCCAACACTACCACACCAAATGAGGTCATCGGCGATGATGCAGCAGCTGTAGCTATTAATGGCGGGGCAGGCCTGTACTTGGCTCGAGGTATCATAACTGTCAAAGATCTGTCCTGCTCAGTGAATCCTGTATTCATTGTTGAAGTTCCCATTGGTGCTGCAGTCTTCACTTCATTTGTCCTCCTCTCTGGTGGCTGACCTTCCCCTTTCTTCTTGGAGGCTTGTGTGCTTGTAGACTGCAAAGTATATGGAGAAAGAAAACATGTCCATCCTTAAAGTAAACTGTGAGTAAGGTAATGTCTGCAATTCTCAGAATTGTGTATGTGGTGTCATGTAGGAATAAACAAAGTTTGTGGTGTAGAGTATCCATATTTAAAAAATTATAATAATATGGGTAATTGAGTGAAAATTCCAGGATTCATCATTATCTGCAGAAAATCATTTTCAAAACAATTTTTTTTCCATATCAACTTTAAATAATTGTGCCCTGAAATTTTATTTCAAATTTCAATCATTCCTCAGTTTTTACAATATATCAGTAAGTATATTTCAAATTGGAATACTTACAAGTCTATGGTGTACAACTGGTAGGTAGGTTAGTGGTGGAGGTGGCAATGCACCATCAAAGCTACTCTCACTGCTGGTATCTGGTATCATGGCGGTCTTGTCTAGAGTTCCTCCACCCTTAATCATTCCAGGAGGTCCGATGTATCTCATAAAACCAGGAGCTGAGGAAAAGTCAAAGTAAAATGCAGGAATATTTTCCTGATGAGTTCTTTTTAAATGCAAATGAAGTTACAAATTTTCTTTGACGTTGTTGTATTTTGTCCCATGAATATCAATAAGCAACCCCAAAGATAGACCTGAAACTTGAAACTACATGCAGGTTATTAGGAGACACTAATTAGCATTCATATTGACTCCTATTTCTGTAGAATTTTTAACCTCATGAAAGTATTAAGTGCATCTAATGTTACTACTAAAAGTTATCCTTGGCCTATTGGATGAAGAACAAACCAAATGATTTTAGGAAAAAGAATCCAATACAATAATTCTGTTTAATTTCATAGAGATTTATAGTAATCATTTTGGCTATGGGCATGCTTTTCTCTGTTTTGCATTAATGTGCAAACAAATACAGATTTAATTGGTAAATGTTATATAATCATCCTTAACACCCCTTTCTTTATGTTTTAAAATTACCAAGTAGCAAAGTTCATGCTAGTCAAGTGCAATCTTTTAGCAGAATAAAATATCTTATTAGTATATCTTTGATGTTTTTTAGGTGATATATTTTTACTAGTTAATAATGTAGATACCCACTAATTTCCATTGATACTACATATTCTGTTGACATATAATGCTTGGTGGATTCCTTATTTTCCAAAGGTAATGTGATAAACCTAGAATTATTAGATTTCATGAGTTCAAACTATCAGATTTTAACTAACCTGTGTGTCTTCTATCAGTTTTTTTCCTCTTCATGCAAGCAAACATAATGCAAACACAGACCAGTATTAGAAGTATGGCTCCAATTGTTACAAGAGCGATCAGCAATACTATTGAGGGAGAGAAGAATCATTGTTATAGTAAAAATAACATTTATAAAATTACAAATTTATCATATTCACTCAATTTAAATAATTTACCTTTTAGGTTAATTTGGCATTTATCTCCTGTATACCATTGGAAGCATTTGCATCCAATTTCCCCATTGGTGTTTGTGTAGCATTGACCATGATATTTGCATTGCTCACAACCTAAAAATTCAGCTGCAAACCACAATAATAATTAATAAGTGTTGGATTAAATTGAGACTTTTTCATGTATCAGAGACATGTATGTATTTTACACAATTTTGAGATTATGTTTGTTAAACACTTTCCTGTGAAATATAAGGAACTGTGAAAGTTGTAATAATCATCAGTGATCAGAACTGAAGTATATCAAACATGTTTGTGATACGCTTTCAACAGGTAGAATACAACCTGAAGATAAACATAAAATAAAGACTGAATTTTAGTCAAAGAGCATAGTGTATCAAATATGAAGCTGGGCATTCACTTCATTCAAATCTTAGATAACTATGCTCATAAATGACATATTATATATATATATATATATATATATATATATATATATATATATATATATATATATATATATATACACATAAATATATATGTATATAAAAATATATATATATAATATATATATATATATATATTTATATATTTTATATATATATATATATATATATATATATATATATATATATATATATATATATATATATATATTATTTTAAATTTAATTCTCATGAAAATAGGTTACTGCTAAAATATTCAACCCATGTCAAACATGAAATCTATAAAGCTCAAAATTTTTTGAAATATTAAGTAGGAAATAATACGGGGATTCAATTTCAAAATTGTACATCAACTCTTTTACTGGTATGAGGAGTATAAACTTTCAGTACCAGAGCACATTCGTCCTGGAAACTCTAAATTCTCTGATAAATCAGCGTAGCCCTCCTTGCAACTGCAGGTGTATGTCCCACGAAGATTCATACATTCAGCAAGTTCAGAGCAGTCATTAAAATAAGGGTCACTGCATTCATCAAAATCTGTAAAATGTTAATGTCTTTCAATTTTCAGTTTTTCTAAGTAGAATAGCATATATTTTTTCATTTTATATATACAGTTGGAAACTTAAAAATCCTTAGACCCTCCACTCAACTTAGACGATATTAGTGTTTCTCACATAGTTTAATGTTTTTCTTGTAAGATTATTGTAGGAAGGATATTTACCATAAATTTCAAGAAGACCCTCTTTCCGTCTTGCAAACAGTTCTGTTCCTCCGACACTGTAATTACTCTGTTTCAATGTCTTTTCAAACATCTCCTTTAACTTATCTGGATCCATGTTATCAGATAGCTGTGGGAATAATGAATAAAATGAATAAATGCAATTGTATTGTTTATATTTTGTTAATGCAGGTCTTTAAGTAACTGCTTATTAAGTAATTTTAATTTTTGCTCATGTTTTTTTAATCACCCTCCATTTAACACAGTGAAATCTTCAATTTTTAAAACTTTCATGAGGAATATATGGGTTTCAGAGCTTTAAATCAAGTGCCTTCTAAAACAATGTTTATTTATTTGTGTACCTTTATGGTAACTCTCAAAAGTGTAGTGTCCATTTGTAGGTTGTCATTGATGTTGGAATACATTTGTTAATCAAATAATGAAGTTTGCCACTTTAATTGATAAAATATATGGCAATAAAATCTAGTGTGCTGACATTAAAAATTATGGGTGTTTTTCGTACTGTAAACTTACCTTGACATAAAAATTAACTATGACACCATTCTCAGGCTCATTTTTATGGACAGGGCTTTCATTTTCATTGGTAGCTACCAATTTCTCATCATTGCCATTGCCTTCATTAAGGCTTGCATGTGCTATATTGTCTCCTGCAGCCTCTATTGTTTCAGAGGGTGATTCAAATGCTGCTATTGAGATACCATGGAATAGATCCCTGAGATCTGACTGCATGGCAACTCGCTCCAGGGCATCTTGGGCACTCTCATGAAGCTGTTGGAACTCTTCAGTTTGTGGCTGTTCCAGTTCAGTGGTATAATAAAGCCTATGCTTACCAATTCGATCTAGGAGTAACCTTAATTGGTAAGTGTAAGTTGCTGGAAAGAATAAAATTACATTTGTATCACTCAATAAATCAGAAATAGCTTAAGGTGTGAATAAGGAGTATAAAATACCCAGGTTAAATTTTTTAAGGATGCATATCTATAGAACTAGGCATGAAAATTTTATTCATAGTGAAGTTTTTGGAAAAGTTGAAAAAAATCTTTTCCCCTAAAGATTTTTAGATTGTGCTGGCAATGTGCACTAATTTCATTATTTCACAAATAATGTTAAGTCTTCACCATGGTTATATTTCAGTATAGAAGCCAGGTGTCACATTGAGTATAGATTCTGATTATGCATCAACTTTAATACTTCCAGTTAATAGAAATATGCAGGTTTCATTGGCAATATTAGTGACTTTACACAAATAGCGAAAAAGATGATTAATTTATTATCTCTTTTTCCTTCAATGTTTCTTCACACGTGTTAATTATTTTCTGTGGATAATACCACCTAAGAGCATTCTTCTATATTAGTGTCACCAATGACTTTCCATTCCACAGCATGCATCTGAACATCTGTGTGTTTATCTTTTACTAACACAAAAGAAAAATTGGCAATTTGAAAGGTGAATCTTAAAAATAAGTATTTTAATTATTTAAAATGAAAATGCCAGACAATGGTTAGTTTAGGGGTCCAAATGAGCTACCATTGAAATCGATATTAGCTTTATTGTATTACAGAATTTAATGATAAATTATTGTCCAAATTTGAGTGGCTCTAAAATAATTAATAAGGAATGGGCTTGTGATTTAAGCAATTCTTTGTGCTTCTATCTTGCTTGGAAGCTACTGCAAAAATAAAAATTTCAAATGTGGTATGCTTTATTGGGCAATTAAGATGGTATTTTGTACTCACGCATGCATGGTCTATCTGGGAATAGTCTTGCAAATCCAGGCCTGCAGACACAATGTGGCCCTTCGACGACATGCCCTTCTCCTTCCTCCTCCACCACACAAATCTCATTCCTTATTGCATCACACTCTGGTTTGCATTGCAGGTAATTGTCTTCTCCCCGTGGAGCCTCATTGGCAATTATATTTGTTGCAAACCCTTCCCTAATATCTTCACCCTCTCCTCCCTCAATGTCATATGACACAGATTCTTTTTTTTCTTTAGACAGTAAGTTACTATCTTTATTTCCTAAATCTGGATGCAAGTCATTTTCTATGTTGCTTACTATAGATGTGGATGGCCTCAAAGGAAATGATACATCAAAGAATGCACCAGATGGATGACTATTTACCACATTTACTGGTTTTGATGTGCTGCCCAATTCCCCTTGTGAATTTTCTGCATTTGCAGATGCATCCTCTGGTTTGTGGCCCTGATCATACCCTACTGTGTGCAAAATCCAGTGAGTTGGTGCAGTTATAGTGACAGTGGTAACTGCAGTTGTAGTGCTTGATTCCACAGTTGTATGCACCTCTGTAACTGTACCCACAATTGTTGATACTATAGTTACTGGCCTTGCCTTTTCAGGTTCTAGTGTTTGAGTAACAATCACTGTCCTAGTCTGTGGAGGGCTTCCTGGATGACTCTCTACCACTGTTTGTGTGACTGTTCGTGTTTCTGTTTGTGTTCTTGTCACATAACGAGTTGTTGGGGTTGCTGTGACTGAGACAACCACTATACTTGTAGCAGCCTCATTTGACCCAGCTGCTCCTAGACCTCCTTCCTCAAACTCATGCTCAAGTTCTTCTTCTTCCTCCTTGTAGTGATTAGGTGAAGAATTGCTGTGTCCAGCAGCAGGTCGGCCATTCCCTCCCGTTATCACCCCGTGGGATGATGGTGATAAGTATAAATCTCCTTGGGTTGCTGTCTCCGATGATGGATTTTTGGTTGGTGTGGAGCGAGAGTATAAACCTCCATATATGGTTGAGGATCCAGAAAGCAAAATGGTGGGCCCAGCAATGTCATTTAATTTAGAACCTAAACTGGTTGACGGAAGTTCAGCTGTTGGCATTGCAGTGAATTGATTGCCATCCCATACAATGGGGCCTCCACTGCTTTCCACCTGAATCTCTGGGGAAGATGGAGACGACATAATTGCATGGGGTTCCTTTTCTGCCGAGAATGCAGGATTGATTGGCTCCATTGCTCCATGATGGATGCTCTCCTTTATAGTGAAATCGCCTAAACTACTTGCACGAGTTGGTTGAATTAAAATGTCTAGTTGAGATGTTGTTGTGAAAGTAATGTCCTTCTGTTGAGATGTACTTGAAAACGATGGTTGCCATGCCGTTGCACGAGAAGATGATGAGGGCACTCGTAAGACATGTACTGGACCTGGAGGTTTTAGTGGGCGCAGAGGTCTTTGCCATACTTGTGATGGTCTGTTTTGGTTTGGATGATGGTTATGATAGTTAGGCCGTGGACGGTGAGGATTTACTGGTCTGACTACTACTCTTACCGGAGGCCTTGAAATTTCTGGTCTCACAGCATTCTCCTGTATAGACGCTGCATCAACAATCGGTGCCCTTGTTGGTGGCAATGGACGTGATACTATTCTTATAGGCTTATCAAGAAAATCTGGGTTGTAATCCTGAGGCCTGATAGCAGGTCTATTTACTGCTCCTGGAGGAGGTCTCTGGGAGTTAGATGGTTGGTTAGGGTTTGACTGGGGTGGTTTTGGTGGTAAATGCGGAGGCTGCATGTCTGGTATTTCAAAACGGTATGGTGGAGCTCCTGGTAGAGTGAACTGTTGCTGGGGTTGTGTAGATGGTACTTTGTTATCATTAATTCTTTTTGAAGAATTGCTATGTGTCACTTTGGATATTTCTCCAATATGAATAGGAATATTGTCATCAGGATTATGAGCAGGTTTTTGGAAATGATTATCTGCATTGAAATTGGGAGGATGAGGTAAAAATGGTTTTTCTTTGATTATTTGGCTTTCAGGAAGGGTGTTTGGCCTGTTATTTTCTTGTGAATGTGCCGGGGCAGATTGTGCTGGCCTGACAGGGCGATTATTTGACTCTTGAAGGACCTCTCCATCTTGTGCTCCCTCCGCTTCCTCTGGGTCTTCAAGATCATCATCATTCCCATTAAACCATTGCTGCTGAATACTGTCATCAGTGAATGGTTTTTCAGTGGCTTTGTAAGCATTGCCTGGAGGTGCATTGTCCGTATGGTGATTAAGTGGAATAATTATAGGACCTTCATTTTTATGGGGTATAACTGGCTGTGAAGGTGGATTGGTGCTAGGCCGAGGAAGTGGTGGAGGCATCAGATGGTCAGAAGGACTTGCATGAGTGTTCAGACCATTTGTATATACAGCAGAGAGTGGCGGTGGTCTGTGTATAGCACCAATGGAAGAATGAGGTCGATGCACATGGTTTATAGAAGGAGGAGGCTTATTTCCTGTTTGGAGGTTGGGACGTTGTAGACCATAGTAATTTGGTTGAGGTGCCTGAGGAAGTTTGTGATTCTGTGGTCTTCCATGTCCCACAATGATGTTACCTGGGTGCAGAATTGATTCTGATGGCCCATGAACTCCAATTATAGGTTGACCATTTAATAGATTTTCTTCCTCTTCGTGGACCACTCCTTGATTCTCATCAGATGATTCCTCGTTAGTGATAATGCGTGTTTCTTCAGGGTATGCATCGGTTTTCAAAATGTCTGTCACTGGTGGTCGTCCAATTTCAACGACTACTTCTCCACCTGTGCCCATTGGTACTTTATGCACCTGAGCCTGGCCAAGTGTGAGCTGTGGTCCTGAATGTGGTCCCGAATGTGGTCCTGATTGTGACCCCAAATGTGATCCCGAATGTGGTCCAGAATGTGGTCCAGAATGTGGTCCAGAATGTGGTCCCGAATGTGGTCCCGAATGTGGTCCCGAATGTGGTCCAAAATATGTTCCTGAATGTGGTCCCGAATGTGGTCCCAGATGTGGTCCCGAATGTGCTCCCAAATTAAGTCCTGAATATGGTCCTGATTGTGGTCCTGAATGTAGTCCTGAATGTGGTCCTGAATGTAGTCCTGAATTTGGTCCCGAATGTGGCCCTGAGTGCAGCCCTGAATGTGGCCCTAAAAGTACTTCGGAATTCGGTCCTGAATGCGGTTCACCAGCATTGAAAACACTCCCTGGCCGAGTACCCGATAATGGTGCCCTGATATCAAGGAATGAATCTCCTGTGTCATGACCATTGGCACTGGCTTCAGACCCAACTGACAATGTGACTGCATCTATTGGAATATTAAACGATTGTGAGGGTTGTATTTTGTAACCTGTCGAACGATCAATAGTATTGTGATTGTATTGCAATGGTGGTTGCGGGTTTGGATTTTCCAGTGGTGAACCTATTATTATTGGGGGTGCAACATGAATTTGTGGCTGATAATTCCCGAGGTCTCCTCTGAGTGGTCCTGTTGGGATGGATGCATGATTGGGAATGAGGTGAGGTGATTGAGGAGGATTATGCTCAGGAACCATATGTGGAGGTAATGGCTTGCCTATAAAGACTGTTTCTACTCCTGAAACAACTGATACCCGTGTTGGATTGACTCCTGAGTAAGATGGGTAGCGTGGAGGAGGTGGTGGCCTCATCTCTGGTGGCACATCATTTCCTGGCCTTATTCGTGGGGGTGCCCCAATCACAGGTTTTTGAGGATATTGTGCAGCCGGTTGATTTGTGGGGGCTAAAACTGGTGCCGGTTGGTTATGCACTGGGGGCATGGGGGGAGGAGCATAGTTTTGAGGATATAATTGTGGAACTCCTCCATTGGGAGATGGCCTTGGACCTAATACAGAAGGCTTTCCAACAATTACATCGCTATTAGTTGTAATAACTTGGCCTGGCTGTATTGGAATACCATTCTGTAGCAGAAGAGGGTTGTCAAGTGTTAAAGTGGTTGGCATGGAAGGTTTTACAGGTGATGGAGGTGGCCGACGTTCTTGTGTGTCAGGGAATCCATGAATAGGAAAACGCTGCCCATAAAATGCTTCTATTGATTCGCCATTGGTGGATTCAGCAGCAACTGCATCTGAATTTTGCAATGACAATGAAGCCAGACCCCCGACAGGTATGTATACTGGATCTCGGATAAGGGGGGCGGATTGAGGAGCAGGTGGACGGGGGAGATCTATTGGAGGAGGAGTGCGTGGCGTGGTAAGGGGTGGGCGAGGTGTGGTTGTGTAGTTTTGGCGTGTGGGTGTTGACTTGAGATTATTTTGGATAAGTCCGGCCATTGCATTGAATACAGGACCCAGGGCATTAAGACCATTGAGAGAAAGAGATCCCAAATTAATTAGATCACCAACTCCAAGGTTTGGACCTCCTGAGGCAGCAGCAAGGAGGCCTCCTCCAGTGCCCCCTACTGATTGAATCGCTCCAGAGCCTGCTCCAATGACTGCACCTTCTGGGTTCTTATTGGAAGGATCTGACACTGGAATAAATGAGACGTTCCCATCTGGTTGCATGGAGACTATAACTGCATCTCCAGGTACAAGAGTAGTTGCCAAGCCATTTCCATTAGCTACAACTGTGGATGCGGTTATTGTGCTGGTTATGTATGATATGGAAGGTCTTGACACATAATTATTTTCATCCAAATGTGAATCATCTTCAGCTACAGGAGATGATGACAAACTGCTTAATAGAAACTCAGGGGTATCGGTGTGGGCAGCATTGTTTGAGGAGCTGGAGGTATGTAACGTTTCTTCATCATCATCTGAAGTTACTTCACTGTGTGAAGAGGCAGCTGCTGTTGGTTCATCAACATTTTCACTATCATTTTCTTGCGGTGCAATATCATCAAAAAATATAATAGTGGATCCAACTACAACATTTCCATCAGTTGTTTTGGATGGTGATATAATTTGCGAATTTGATTCATCTATTTTAGTGGCACTTATCTGTTGTAAAGTTTGAGAACTTGGGACATTAGCAGGGGTCTTTGATTCCTCTATCGCAGATCCTTGAAATGCAGTAATCTCCATTGGAGTCCCTGAGAGCATTACTGTTGTTATGATTGGAGAATTTGCTGATTGCATTGAGAAGGAACTGCGGAGAGAATCAAGATAAACAGAATCTAATCCTGCTGTAATTGCCTCAGTAGCCAAATTGGTTGATACCCTGGTATTTGAGCGTGTAACTGTGTGACCATTTTCCAACAATGTTGTGAAATATGTGAAAGTTGTGAGGTAAGTTTTAGTTGCATAAACGCTTAGTGGTGGCAACAGTGTAGCGAGTCCATCTGCTGTTTTTATTGGATTTTGATCTTTATAATTAGTGACTGGCACATTTGTCAAACTGGGTGTCTTGTAACCTGATGCTGTTTTGGAAGGTGCGAGGTAAAATTTCTCCGTTACAACATCAGAAGAAGTTGCCACATTAGTTTTTACAACTGTACTACCCTTCTCTAAGAATGTATTATAGTAAGTGTACGTGACAAAATAAGTCTTAATAATGTTGGTTGTAGAGGTAGGGTTGATTTTTGGAGTTGCAATAGATGGAGCAGGTGTTGAGGCTTCCGTTATTACAACTTGCGTCAAAATGTCTTCTGTGCTTATCACTTTCACACCAGATGCAGAATCTGACAAGGTTTTAGTTAAGGTAAAAGTGTTGAAGTAGGTATTAGTGTCATACATTGTTGGCTCTGATGGTTGTAAGTATCCTGAATCTGATTCTTCTGGTGAGGATCCAGCGTTATGCGATGGATTAGCTGGGGATGTCACTGTGTTGGCCACTGTTTGGCGTGTAGTTAGAACTACAGGTATTTCTCCATCTATAATAGTGTTGAGATAAGTAAATGTTGTCCGATATGTGCTGGTAACAAAGGATGGTGGACTATCCACCTTGGATGTAAGGGCTTCATTCACATTGGTTGACATAGCAGGATTATATTGAATTGTTTTTGTAGGCCTGACTTCTTCAGTGACCACATTGGTGATTACATCTTCTCTACTTGAGACAACTGTACTGCTTCCTTGAAGAAAGGTTGTCAGGTATGTATATGTTGTTGCATAAGTTTTTGTGACAAAATTTGCTGCATGTGATTGCAGAGATAGGAGAAGACTTTCTTGATCTCCCTGCGGAAAAATCGTGTAAAAAAAATTAGTTGCAGAAAATATTTCATAAAAATTTCTCTCAAGAAATAAGATAGCATTTCACTGAAAGGAGGCTTTTGCTGTTTTATCAAATATCATACTCTTTGATCAGCTGAATGAAGTTAATCAATGAATGATGTGCCACAAATTCAAGGAAAACTTTATGTTAACTTGGAAAATGTATACATACGTAAATCCAATCTATTTAACTGAATTCAATTAATTTTTGGAGTATTTCAATATCTTATCTGAATTGTCATTGACTTTTATTTGGGCGACCAGGTTTCTGCTTCCTAAGATGTTCAATCAAAAATCTATTTATGAAAGATTGTTGAATTGGGATATGCAGTATTAGCTGACAATTTCAACAATTGACCATAAAAATGATTTTTGTTGTAAGTTATACCTGTGGTTTTGCCCCACCAGCTACTGCTGTTGGGAGTGTCAAATGCATTTGGTCAGTCAGTGTGCTTGGAGCAAGAGTGATGGGTCGTGATGCTGTTGACAGAATTCGGAGTACATCTGGACCTCCAGGTAGGGTTGTCTTATCCCCTGAAATAAACCATCAATTTTGAAACTCATGATGTGTTCTCATTGATTGGAACCACAGTATTCATTGACCCTACTAATTGCAATAATAATAATACAATACAACTGCTTGTCATTTAAAAATTCATTCAATGAATGAGAACACTTCATTAGGCATAGATTCCTGATTTTCAATTTGAAATTACCTAATTTATCTCTCCTTTTCAATGTTTTATAAATTCTTACACCATTGCCATTTGGCTTTCATATGTAATTTCTAATTTATAGTAACTCTGGTGGATGTTGTGATGATTTATATCTTGCAATGACTGTTATGTATGCAAAAGATATTGCTAATCGCTAAATTTCAGCTCCCTAAATGTTGCCACTTTTTTGACGGTGATTTTTTTAGAAGAGCCATGATATGCTCCTGTAAATTAAATCTCTTTGACAATCAATCAATTTTAGATGAAAGTAATGCTGATTATTTTAAATGAATGCAGCTACTAAAAGGCTAAGGAGATTTTATCATCTGCCAGTTGGTCAAAATGGGATATTCTAAGTTATTTGAAATTAGCTCCTATGAAAGTTATATATTTTCTTATACTTTGACTAACCTGCGACAATCACCTCCACTCCATTACTCATGATTCGCGTTGCCAAATTAAATCGAGCTGCTTCCACATTCATTCGTCCTTGAGCCCCAATTGCTGTTCCTGCCCCAAAAATGGATAAATTATTGTAACAACATTTATATAGTTACAATTCTTGTTGTTAAAATTCACGAACTTTAATTTTCATGAATTAAATAGTTACATACTTATAGTATGCTATAAGAGGCAAATAAATATGAATATAACATTATTTTTTCCTATTTAGAAATTATTTGTAATTTAGTAAGTTTCCTTTAAAATGCATGCCTTTATTATGTGAGATATGAAATTCATCAATCAAGAAGTTATTTAATTTCAAAATTATTCAAATTGATAAAACCATATGACTACTGGAAATTAGCGAAAATCTTACCTTCCACATTTTGTTCATTCAATTTTGTGATTGAGGCTTCAGGCACTGCTGCAAAGCAGATTTAAGTATAAGGCAAGAGAGATATGGCAAATTTTACAGTATTTGACAGATTAGTGAGATTTTAGTCATTGTATAAATAACCTTTATACAAAAGTTCCAAAGAAAATTCTTAAAACAGCAACAGAATTCAGAAGTATGCATGTGTAGGAAGTGCAATTTGGAACATGTGATGATGATGAGGGGTTTTTTAAGGAATTTATATGATTAAGAGGATATGGAATTAACGTAAAACATGCACAAAAGATTAATTTTACAGACTATTATTTTTAATTGAATTATACAATTAATTGGTGAAAAATAAAGTATTAGTTCTAAATAATACCTATTACAAATTGTGGTAGTTTGGATATAACTAATATGTGAAAGAAAAATATTTACAGCAGAATACAGTTTAAAAGTGTTTACTACTTCTTATATTATGTAGCATGCAAACTATGTATGTCATATTCTATTTTCTGCAGCTGGTCCTGCAATTCTGGTAGAAAAACATAGAACTGGGAATTCAATAATTAGGAAATTTTATGGAAACCTGGTAGTAATATACTTAAAGTAATACTTAAGAGTCATTTTATATTTTGCCTCAATATTATTCATTGATTTTAAAACTTCATGGCAGATATCAAGGTTCAAATGTATAAAAGCTAATAGAGAAGTATACTAAAAGGATAAATTTTGTTTTATATACACACACACACACATATATATATATATATATATATATATATATATATATATATATATATATATATATATACATATATACATATATATATATATATATATATATATATATATATATATATATATATATATATATATATATATATAATAAAATTATACACACACACACTATGCACTTCATGGTTTATATTTATTTAATGCTTACAAATTTTGAGGCATTGTTTTAATGAAATAAGTAGGTAACCATTTATGAGATAGAACTGACTGAACACAAACATAGTTGTAATCAAAGTCATCTCATGATATTATTACTAATTAAGAAAATGCATGGTACTTGATTTCAAAGTTCGGTACCTAATCCAAAATTAAAAAGGATGAGTTATTTCATGATCTGTGATGAAATGTAAACTCTTCCAAATAAACAACGCAGGACTTCATATTTTCAATTTCACATCTAAAGATATCTCATATCCACCCTTAGTTTTGTGAAAAATATATTGTAGAAACTTTTGGATTTGGCATTAAACCACATTAGACCTTTCCACACAAGTCCACGTTTGACTTATTTTGGAAGGGAACAACGTGAAATGCTTTTCATTTAATTGAGTATTACATGCAATGGTGCCATTTTATGATCTGGACTACCCCATAAAAATTTACTTTCCAATTTTCGTTCCCACTCATTGGATAAACTGAATTTCTCTCTGAGCCAAGACAAAATTTAAACTTTAAGCTAAGAAATAGTGGCATTTATATTAAGTGCCAATTACATTTTTTGGTAGATGCGCTTTTTCCTATTCAGGTACTCCAAAACACTGCCCTTATCTAGGCTAAGGTCAGAGGATAAATAATAATTTGAATATTTGATAGGAATAAGGTGGATTTTATGCTTCAAAACTGGTTTTTTGAGGGGAAAATATTATGTAAAACTGTAGGATTGCCTTTTGATGAGGTGAGAAATTAATAAAAATAAAATTAAGGCAGTTTACATTGAAGCCTTGAAATGTTTTCTCCTCTGCATTAGCTAGTATTTAAACTGAACGATGAAATTTGTCATGCATATATGTACTTGTATTAATTTAAACAAAAAACTCAGAAAAGCACTCATCAAACATTCCCTATATGATTTACTTTAGGATATAAATTTGAAATAAATATTTTAATTGAAAAAACTACAAAGATATACTTTAAAAAATGATACTGCCATTGGAAATTTCAATTACCTTTAATGAGATTGCTTAAACATAACAATGTAGTGCATTATTGAAGTGCATGGAATATTATTTTTGGAAACAGTTTCAGATTTATAACAAAATGTTATCTTCTTTTCAGATATGTATATGAAATAAATACTTATTAAAATATTTCTATGAATATGAATTGATAACATTCCATTTTTATTTTTTGAATGATGGGCATAAAAATCACGCTCAAATTTAGTTCATTGCTTTCATGAAACTGTTTTGATTCTTCTCTAGTAATGAGATTTTAGACCATTCTGTATGAATATTTGGCTTTTCAGTATGTTTCCATGCTTTGGCTTGTAACTAACCTGAAGATAATGCTGTTGTTGGCTCCAGCAGTCGAGTTACAGTTCTTGTCTTGACAACCTGTTTCACCTCTGTCGTGGAGGACACTGCAGCCAAAGATGGAGGTGCTGCTTCTGCCTGGTCAACACCTGCCTCCACACTACTCTCAACTCGAGATACCACGTATGTGTATGTCTTGAGTAATGTTTCTGTTAATGTTTCTGTGACATAAACGGGTACTGGTGGAGTGGTTGAGGAAGGTTGAATACTGAGTGAAGTTGTGGGCTGAGTGGTTGACAGTGATTCAGTCACATCTATGACATCTGATGTGGTTGTTTCCAAGGGTGGAATAGTAGATGTTGATGATGGTCTGCCCCGCAATCTGGATAGTCGGGATCTGTAAGCTGGTTGTCTCGTGGATGCAGAAGGCCTCCTCCGACTTGGGAATACAATAGGAGCCTTAGTTCTCAAACCTTGCACCTTCTGGAGGAAGTCTCCACTTGGTCGCCTGGTAACGCTGAAGCGTGTTGGCCTTACAAAGCGAGGACCCTCTGGAGTTGCTCCTGTTTCTTCTGGTGAAGTGTTGGCTATTGATGTTGAGGGATCTTTGCGTAGAAGTTCTGTCTCTCCAGTAAGGGTCTCATCTCCACTATAAAATGATGGTTCTACAGTTTTTGGGGGTGATGCACTAAATGACTCTCTTCCGAGTGAAGCCACCCATTCTCCTGTCTGTTTGACAATCTCCTCTGGAGTCTCTTTTCCCTCCCCCTCTTTAATCTCTTCCACTTTCTTTGGCCTAATTTCCTCCTCTGCTACGGCAGATTGAACTTTTTCAGCAATATCAGCTGGCTTCTCCTGTACATTTCCAATGGAATTCTTCTTTGTGCCATATTCTTCATTATTTAATCCCCCAGAAGGCACTCTTCTGGCTGTTGGGGTTACAGCTGAGTAGGGAGTTTTAGTTTTTTCTTCTATGCTTTTAGTAATGGTTCTTGTTGGTGCTATTGCATGGATGGATTCAATGCCATCCGTTTCCTCTGTTAAGGTCACAGGAGTGACATTTGCTGTATCTATCACCTGGGCACTCTGCCTGTGAATAGGACGTCTTCTTGTTACAGTTATCCTGTGCCTTCTACTGTTTGATGGAGAAGTTGGTAATACATCCTGTGATGCTGTGGTTGCCAAGATTCTTTTTCTTGTGACCACTACTCTCCTTCGTCCGGAAGTGCCAAGGTTGCTATTTTCAGCATTTTGGAAATCCCTTTGAGGAGCTGCAAAATTATTGTTGGTCTCTTCTTCTGTTTTTTGTGTTCCTAGGTGGGAGACATCATTTTGCTCTTCATTGTCTGTTGCAACTGGTTTTTTTCGCCTCAAAACTTTCACCCTCTTTCGGTTACCTCTATTTGCAGTATCACCATTAACGTTTTCTTCATTTCCTTTTGGCCTGACCCTCAGGACTTTGATTCTCTGTGATGGCAAATTAGACTTTGAGAGATCTACTACACTTGAATCTTCTAAACTTGTGCCATCACTATTTTTAATGTTCTCAATCATTTTTGTTGCATCTGAGAGGTTGGTTTGTCTCCCTCTGGACTGTTGATCATTTTTGAGCTCTCTTTGGTCTGATTGTGTAAGAATCTCTCTTTCATTATTCAATATCTTAGGAATTCTCCTAATCTCTGATGGTAATCCTTCATTTCTACGTACTGGTACACGTACTCTGACTCTTCTTCGCTTATTTAGTTGGTCTTGGCTTGGATTTCCTGTGTATTCCATTTGAATTTGTCTTTTTTCTCTAATTATTGATGAATCTATTTCCATGTCTGTCATATCATCGGATTCATCTTCATCTTCAACCCCTTCGTCAATACTAAGGACCTTACGCTTGAGCGGGGCTAACTCAGCGGGTCCATCGGCTAAAAAATAACCGGTCTGGGTGTGGGCATTGCTTTCCTCAGCAAAGATTTTCTCATTGGTAGTAGACACAGATGTTAAACTTTGAGATGGTGATGTAACAGGAATAGTATGACTATGTTGGACCACATGCTTGCTTACATCTCCTACTATGCTTTCTAAGCTCTCAGTTTCATAAGGGGATGACTTCAATGCAATAAAGTCGCCTTTTTTCTGAGGCGGTAAAGCATTTGGAATGTAATTTACTGTTGAAGGAGATAGATATATATTTGGATCTTTGTACGGTAAGGAATTTGAAAACTTTTCTGGATTACTATCTATAGAATATTGGTTTGTAAAAGGGAGTGTTGGCAAATCTGTAACATATTGCACAGTGGGTATCCTCTCTGGCAAAATAGCTTCCCGTTTGACTAGTGAGCTTCCGGCTTCGATACTGATAGTAGATAGCACTGTACTGAAATCGCCTGGTCGTCTACCAGATACATAGAGGGTAATTACACTTGTCTCATATTGCTTAGGTGCTGGTTGTGGATTTTGCTTTCTGCTCGATGAAGGTTGTTTCTTGCGAGTTTTAGGGCGAGGATTTTCCTCTGTAGACCCTCTTATTGGCCGTGGGCCCTCTTCATCTTCATGTTCATCTTCTACTGCTTCCACTCGCTTGTGGGGCCGGTTTCTTCTTCTTGAGGATGATTGCTTTCTCCTCTCAGTTGATGGGCTCACTGAATCTAATTCCTCCTCTTCCTGAGTAACTTCCTTGGAGGGATGAGCTAGGGGTACTGTGGGTTGCTGTTGTTGAAGTAGTTGTGCGGCCTGAAGTGGGGATAACTGTCCAGGAAGGTTGTTTGGTATTGTTTGTGGCTGCTGCTGATTTAGGAGTTGTGCCTGCAAAAGTGCTGGCAGCAGAAGAGAATTGAGTTGCTGTTGTGGGGCAGCAGTAGGAGTCACCACTATTGTATCTGTGATGAATTCAGTAGCAGTAACTACTTGAACAGATGAGTCTACTATAGTAGTCATAATGGCTTTTCCACGAAGTGTTATGGGGATGACAGTGGATGTCTTTTCTGTCAATGTTGTCACAAATGTAGTGGAACGTGTTTTGAATTCAGTGGTAGGCGTTGGAGGTGCCAATGCAGCTGCAGCATTGGGTTGCTGAAGGCCCAAGAGAGGATTTACATTTCCAGGGAGACCAAATTGTCCGAGAAGTAACTGAGAGAGTAAAATGTTGGCCAGTGGTGCACTGGGTAAGAGTCCATTCTCACTAGGAATTGTATTGACAACTTCTTCCACTCCATAGGCAGTTGAAGGCACAACATGTGAAAATGACGTCTTCCTTCCACGTATGACAGTAGGAGTGAATTCAATGCTTGTAGTAGGAGTTTCACGAGCAACATATTGTGTGATGTGGATAATTCCTGGGGTTGGTGTTGCTGTGATATCACTTCCAATTAAGAGCAGTCCAGGTGAACCTGCTATCTCTGTTGCCTCATATTGTCCTGGAGTTAAAATTTGTGTTGACAAAGAGGCCGTTATAAATTTTCTGTATTCTGTGTTCTTTCCATTGACTACTGGAATCGTTGCCTCTGTGGGAACCTGATGAGTTACTGTTACTTTTCCTTCTTTTGAAGACTGGTACTGACGCCTTGAAGAATAATCATTAGTTTCTGGGTCACTGGTTCTGTAACTTGATCGTCCTCTTGTTGAAGTGGACTGAGTACGACCTCTGTTGGTGTAGCCACGTCCACGCGATCTAGATTTGGCAGGGACTGTAGGTGTTAACTGAGCCTCTGACTGACTTCTTAGTCTAGGAGGTTTTGGACGTGGTTGTTGCTGATTTGCTAATGATGTGTCACCTTTTGTCCTTCTTCTTGGTGAGGTACTTGCTGAAGATGGTCTCCGAAAAGTTGTTCTTTGAGTTGTTTCCCTATAATTGTTGTTGTTGTTATTAGTGTTTACATTTGTGTTGGCATTTTTATTTCGATTTCCAGTTATTGTAAATTGTGTGCGTGAAGGAGCAGATGGTGCAGTGGGACGAACACGAGGTTGTTGTTGGCCACTGTTTCTGGATCTTGAAGGTGGTTGACGTGCCACTTCACTTTGACTCTGCAAGCTGTACTCTTCATCTACATAAACGTCATCTTCATCTGTCCCAACTCTTGCCTCTGCCTCCTGTACAGGAGCACTCTTCCTTGAAGAGGAGGGTCGACGAAATCTGCTCGAATATCCTCGTAGTGCTCCTCCACCACTGCCACTCCCCCTGGTACCATATTCAGTTTGTCTCTTTAGTCGACGTCTTCTTGGTGAGAAGGGTCTAATGAAAACCTTAGGTGGTTCATTTTTGCTCTTAACATCTTCTGATGCTTCATAGTCATTGTCAGCTATTGAGTCATCAGAAGCATCTGGATCATCTCCATTATCCTCATCAATACCATCATTTGCATTTGATTCTGCTTCATCTACTATTTCATCCCTATCTTCTTCATTTGACTCCTCCTCCTTGTTAACATCCTCATCTACCTGCTGCTTTTCTTGCTCTTCTCCAGGGCGACGGAATAAACCTCTTCTTGGAAAAAGGCTGCTGGTTGGTCTAGCTCTATTGAGTACCTGCAGGCGTGGAGACTGAGATGATCTTGGTCTTGGAGTTGTAGGAGTCTTAGCGGGTGACTTGGTTGTTCCTGCTGGGGATGCCTTGTACCTTCCTCTATTTGGTTTTCTGTCTTCTGTTGGCAAATTTTCTTCACTGCTTGGTCTTCTAAGAAAGCCTAGCCTTCTAGATGCTGTGGTCCGTTGTATTGGTGGAGGGGTTGTCTTTGGAGAAACCTGTGGTTGATAGGGCAGAGGCCGCCGGAGACGGAGCAGAGGTCGCCTAAATGGTGAGGTAGTCCCCTCAGTGGTGGGTGTCAGAGCTGTCTCAAGAGGAGTGCTCTCAGTTGGCTCTGTCACCTTTGCACCATCCTCTCTGTCTGTTCCTACATCCTCATCTTCATCACCTTCTGCAGATTCATCTTCTTCATCTTCTACAGTGTTGCGGTCAAAGGTTGGTGGTGAAGATGGTGTCTGAGTTGGCCTTAAAAATGTTGAGGTGGATGATGGCCTGATACGATATCGTGAATTTGCTGCAAAAAGTGCTGCTGATGATGATGTTCTCCCATAAGGATATTCAGAACTACTTCTACCTCCACCTGCAAATGAGGATCGGTAACTTCCAGGTCTTGATCTGCTGGCTCCAAATGGTGCTGTTGAAGCTGCTGTTGGAATGATGCGGGTAGAGCTTCCCCGTCCTCGGCTTCCACCAAAGAATGATGAGGAGCCATAGACACCACCAGGAGATGATGCTCTGGTTCTTGTGAATCTTCTGCTATTTGATGCAGCAGATGGGCGGACATCCAAAGATGATGCACCTCCTCGGCGACTGTTGAACCTTCCACGAAGTGAGGTCGCTGGAAAGTCTCCAGTATGAGCTGGAGTTGCTGTTACTGTTGGAGTCTGCGTTACCCTTGTGATGGTGGTGGCACTTGTTGGACGCCTTCTTGGGTGGAATGTTGGCCTGTTACGTGATGCAAATGGCCTAATAACTGGAGTAAATGTTCTTCTGCGGGAGGAGAATGTTAGTCGTGATGTAACTCTCCCTCTCCCTTGATTATTTCCATCATCTTCATCATCATCATCCTCTTCTTCACTTTCTTCTCCCGAATCTCCTTCTTGCTCCTCTTCATCTTTATCAGGTGCTGCTGAACTTCCCACATCTCCTAAAGAACTTTCTAGTGTTGGAGCGACTGTTGCTGTCAATACTGCTGTTGATGTAGGGGAAGGTAAAATACCATTGTCTTCAATTGTCTTTGTAGCATCACTTGCCTTAAAGCTGGAGGTACTTTCAATTATTTGGGCATATCGTCCATTGGTCACTGTACCAATCACCCGGGATTCATAGAATGTGGTTGTTTGCCCTTTGACAATAGAACCCTGAATGAGTCGTACAAGACCTGTCTTTGGAGCAGCTGTATTTACTGGGACAGTGGTTTTTGCTGTGTCAATTACTACAGATGATGTACTTTCTACTACCTGAGCATATAAGTCTCCGATGTAAGTTCCAATGGCCATTGTTGAAAAGTATGTTGTTGCAAGTCCTTCTGCATCTACAATGCTTCCAGCATTTAGGGACACTACACCAGTAGGCTGCAGATTTACTTTTGATAAAACTGGAGTACTGGTTACTGCAGGTTCGGTTAAGACCTGTGTGGAGCTTTCCAAAACTTGGGCATATCGTCCATCTATATATGTGCCATACACATCAGTCAAGAACACAGTTGTTTTAGAGTCTTCACCAACAGAACTTCTTCTTACAGTTTTTAGAAGTCCAGTGGGCATATCTGTAGATTTTGTTGGTGTAATGATTTGTTGCTGAACAGGTGGTGATGCTCCAATTGCACGGGGAGTTTGAGTGTCACCTGCCTCAACATTGGTAACTGTTTCCAACCTGCTATTTACAATTGTGCTCTTACCTACATATGATGTGGTAAAATAGGTATAGGTGGTATAGAATGTTGTTTGCTGAGGTGTGGCATCAGCAGGAGATGATGGGTTCAAGGATGTCAAATTAATAACTTCTACTGGTTTTGATATAGTAGTTGGCACTGCCTGAACAATAGTGGGAATAGTTGTTTCAGTCGATAGTATTTTTGTTGGAATTTCTACTTCTCTGGTTATTGCTGCCCTTCCTGTTGGAGTTACTATGTTAGACACTGTCTCTTCCCTGCTATTTACCACTGTGCTTCCTCCTTTGTAGGCTGTTGTCCAGTAGGTGAATGTTGTGAAATATGTAATGGGATACAGCGACTCTGGAAGTTCTGTTGATTTCACTTCAGGGACTATTTCTGTGGATGAAGGCTTTATACTGGCCGATGATGTTGGAAGAATTACCTCTGGTGATTTTGTTGATGGATCTACTGTTATGGCCATAACGTTTGTAACTGTTTCCAATCGACTGATCACATCTGATGTTCCACCACGATAAAGAGTGGTGAAGTATGTGAATGTAGTAAAAGTTGTTTGAAGTAGTAAAGATGTTTCGGTGACTTGTTTTGGTGTGGGACTAGGCAATGGAATAGGAAGTACAACTTCTGTGTTACTCTCTGAGCTCTCTTGATCATCAGCTTCACTGACCAGTTTCTCTGGCTCTCCTGCCTCTTCAAATTTTGTGACACCAAAGTACTTCTCTGTTGTTACTATTGAGTTTACCTCAGATGTTTCTACTGAGGTGGTTGTTGATGATGTTGTTGTTTCAAATCTAACAGATGAGTCGTCATTTTGAATCTCAACAATTCCAAGATCCTGTTTCTCTTCATGTTTTTCTGAAGGAATGGAGACACTGTCAATTTCAGAGTTTATTCTTGGCTCAAGTGCCTCGATAATATCTTCTGTTGGTGTTGATTCAGTGATTTTACTCCCTCCCCTGCGCATAATTGTGCTGCTATATTTATTTTGATTTTTGAGTGGCACTGAAGGGCGTAAAGAGCTCTTTAGGCTAAGTCCACTTTTTGGAATTGAATGAGAAGAGTGACCAGCAGATGCAGTGAAAAGAATAGAATTTGGTCTAGTTGTTGTCTTTGGCTGAATCAGCCCACTGGGAGTAATTATATTAGTGTACACTTCTGTGCGACTTGATATCTCTGTTTCCCCATCAACAAAGATAGTTGTAAAATATGTATATGTTGTATAAAAGGTCCTTAGGGGACCCTGAGCAACATTTTGAACTGGAGAATCACTATTAGTCTCCAGATCAATACTTGGAGTGGAAATTAAAGGAGCAGTTGGAGTACTGCTGGGATCAGATTCTGAGAAAAACATAGTGGTTGGCCTTCCGACTCCAACACTAGTTGGAGCATCATCTTCTTCAGAACTGGGGTATGATGGAGATGGCAGGGCAGTTGAAAGTTCATGATCTCTCACAAGACCTGCTAATGCAGGCTCAGTAGCTAGATTTACATTATTCAATGTTGATGTGAGGATGTTAGTAACCACAACTTCTCGGCTAGATACACTTGTAGTAGTATCATGGAAGAATGTAGTTAAGTAGGTGTAAGTAGTGTACAATGTCTTGAATATTAGCTCTATTTCCTCACTGTCCTCTTCACTTTCTGATGAATTATCTTCATTCGTGGAAGTGTCTTTAATATGGTCTTTGGGAGTTGTTTCTACTGGCTCAATGGTTACTGGTTCATCAATCAATGTTGTTATCCTATCCGGTGGTAATTCAGGAGTTTCTTCAGTTACTGTGAGCATTGGAGTGGTAGTAATATCATCTTGAGTTGTGAGATCCATTGTTGTGGATGCTGTGGAAAGAGCCTCAGATCTGGTATGAGTGACGGTAAAACTACGGGTTAGTAGTGCAAATTCAGAGGATATTACTTCTCTTGATCGAATAGAGGTGGATGTAGTTTCACCATTCGGTATGAAAAATGTGGTGAAGTATGTGTAGGTCTGATAAATTGTTGTTGGTATAATTGTATATACCAAAGATGGTTGCTCATCCTCTATCTCTTTATCACTGCTTTCTGGTGTAACCCCTTTTTCTGAAGAAGGTATCATATTTTTTGACGCATTTTCTTCTACAAGGAAAACTTGTTCTTCTGGACGAGTGTTTACCCTACGACCTGTTTCCACCTCATTAGCTAGTTCATTTTCTTCTGTTGTGCTCGAACTCCCTGGATTTGTTGTTAGTATTTCATCATAATCATTGAATGTCGTAGTGATAGTCGCAGGAGTAGAATCATCTACAATATCTTTTGTCACAAATGTGGTCTCGGAATCATCGTCGATAGTAGTAATAGAAGCATCCGTTGAACTATCTTCCTTCTCAGTGAGTGGTCGAGTTGTAATATCGGGATTTGGTGTTAAAGGTATATCAGTGGGATTCACTTCATTTATGATACTTGTTGTTGTTTGAATTATTTGCGCATAATTCCCATTTATGTATGTTCCATAAATCAGGGAAGTGATGGAGATAGTGGTTCCATCAAACGCTCTTGTTCCTCCAATAGATCTAATTAGGCCTGTTGGCAAGGTCTCAGTGCCTTCCAATGCGGTTGCAGATGGTTCTAAAGGCTCTGTTTGTCTAGTTCTTTCATCTTCATTGTCAAAAGTGGTACTTTCAGTGGAGATAGAAGATTCCATAGTGGCTATGGAAGGCTCAATATCTATTGAAATGGGTCTGGCATGAGCATTTTCAAAAAATGTTGAAGTGGAAGTTACAACATCGGCCATTGGCTGTGAAATAGAGGGCTGTACAAAAACATCATCTATTTCATCTCTGTCTTTGCCCTCCGTGGTGTGAATTTCTTCAGGGGTATCAGATGTTGGGTAAACTATCTGAGCATCCGAGAGGTTTTCTTCACTACGACCATTTTTCTCTCTACCATTTGCTGAAATTCCAAACACCGGTTCAACCAAAACAGTTGGAATAGTAGTCTGCATGCTCAATGTATGCCCTGTTACCGTACGAGTAACCATTCCCGGAGTGTGAGAGTAGAACGTTTTTATACCTGTCGCCACTTTCTGCTTTTCAGCTCCAGAAATGGAGTTTGCACTGTAAGCTGGCCCTTCTTTCAGAGAATTGATTTTGCTGGACGGCCGATTGTAAGCTGATACTGCTGTGATCTTAGGTGTGATGCTCGCAGTAGAAGCGGACACTTCTTGTGATCGCGGCATAAAAATTATGACTGTTCCATGAGCAGTGGTGGTGAATTCCGCAAATCCAATGTATGTGATTGTAGGGACGGCGGCGGACCCCCCCGATTCTGCATTGACTAGATCCTCCTTCTCGTGTATAACTTGAAATCCTCTGAATGGTAATGCTTTTCCCAGTCTTTGTCTTGAACTCAGGGTGCGGTATTCTTTTCTTGGACCAACTCGTGCTTCTACTGTGTGATCCACCCTAACTACTACCTTGGCTTCTTCTTCAACCTTCAAACCATCTTGCCCCACTGTGAAGGTTGGGAGGTTTACTCTGTGGACTTTGGAGGGGCGAATCAATTGGGAGCCCTCTTCTTTTGGATCCAGTTTTCTTGCTTTCAGTAGATTCTCTGATTCCTCATCTTCCGTGGCTTCAATCGCTGTGTTTTCTTTCGTAGTCTTGTGCTTTCCTAGTTCTCCTAAGGACGGTCTCGGTGGTCTGAGTGCTGGTATTCTTGGTGGAAACCTATATACGGTCTTTTCCGAAGCGGTTGATTCCACCGATACTCGAGAGGGTGAAACGTTTCCTCTGATTTCTGTTTCTAATTCTTTTTCCCCCAGACCGTCGTACCTTCCCCTTACTATTCTTGTTTGAGCAACTCCTCTACCCACGGTCACTGTGAGCATCTCAGTGTGTGCGCGACCATCGGATCTGGACATTTTGTCTTCAGCTCCTTGTATGCTGAATCCTCCAAGGAGCTCCGAGCCCTCGATGAACACCCCGCGCATCCCGCTCGAACCCGCCGTGTCCTTGATTCCCGAGCCGCTCTCAGCTGCTGATGCACGTGCTGACTTGGGAAGCACCAGGTTGAGCTGTCTGTTGTCAACATTAACTACAATGCGGTCGTCGGCTCCCGTGCGTACCACGAGCTCACTGGCTTTTGAAGGCAGCGCTGTCGCCGTGGAGCCTCCGTCTAGAGTTGTCGTGGCGCTTGGCGACAAAGCAGTATTTCCGAAAAAGAACAGGTATGTCTTGTCGCCCTTTACATGCGTTCCCGTAAACACGTCGTATTTTGTTTCCCCACCGTCAACTAGAGCTCCGCGAGTGCCTGTCACCGTTACGACCTGGTCATCTTGCGAGTCACCCGTGCCATCCTTCGGGTCTTGTTGTGTTTCGGCCACAGGAATAGGGGGGGTTGCTGTTTGGTATATCTCTGTCGGGGTGAAGGTTGCAGTGGGCTTGATATAGGCTGCCGTTTCCTCTACAACCCTAGAGGTACTGGAAACCAACTGAGCGTACGTTCCGTCGATGTAAGTTCCGCTGAACTCGGTAGTGTAAAGAGTGGTAGCGGTTCCGTCCACGCGTGTCGACGTTGCGCTGGAGAGTAGACCGGTGGGTCGTATCCGAGCCATGGAACCGGCGGATGGGACGGCGAAGAACACCCTCGAGGACGTGCTGACGATCTTGGCGTAGACTCCTCCCTCCAGGTGGGTCCCATACACCTTCGTTGCAAACTCAGTTGTGGTACCGTCGAGGACGAAGGTGCCGGCGGTGGAAGTTAGGATGCCCGTCGGCCGCAGACGTCGATCACCACCCTCATGCACGAACATGGACGTGGTGACGGGTCCGTCGATTCGGGTGCTAACTTCTGCGAGGAGGAGAGAAAGGGGATGTGGGGAAGGGGAGAAGGAGTCGAGAGTGTGACAGTGACAGAGAGGGAAGTAAAGAAAGAGACAGGATAGATGAAGAGTGGAAGAACCGTCTCCGTCTGCGGGAGACACATACACGCATACACACACACATATACGAACTTAAACACCTCACGAAATGAAAGATAGAGTAACAAGAAGCGTCTGATCCTGTCCGTGGGAGGAATATGCTTTTTCTTGTGTGATAACAATTGGAAAAATTAGCACAAGACTCAGTCGAATCTTCTTATTCACATGCTCGCCTAAAGTGACGAGAGGGTAACTTCAACGGCTCACGACATTTTATGGTATTGTTTACATGTTTTGGTAAACGAGTTATTCGTTTATTCACCAGTCTTCAATTCAATATTAATATAGAACCGTCGCACAAATTTACATTTCTGGTATAAAATATACGATTCACATTTGAAAACCTTGATAATAAAATTTTTTGTATTTTTCTTGCCTTGTATATACGAGGTGGAATATTCTTCCTCGTATTTCTGAATATCAAGCATCAGAGGAAGCTAAATTAAAAGTAGCAGTTTAGGCATTTATTGGCAGTTACAACAAAATATTTAACAGATTTTCATATTCTCCATGAAAGTTAACAACAATGGTAGAGGATTTTTCGATAATAGAATGATGGTAATGAGTAATTGATTTTTTGTCACAAATAGTTAATCTGTAGACGTTGGAAAAATATTATAAATAATTTTTATCGTACTCGTAAAACATCGTAGATTTTTCACGGAAGTATCCTTGTGCATCATGAATGAATTAACTAATTCATTTGAAAGTATCAAAATATAAATTGGCAATTTCCGATTTTGGCATTCTTTATTGCATATGAAAATACGCTCAGACAAACGTATGAAAAATATGAAGCGTTAGCTAATGCAATATATGCACAAAACTTAGTGTCTTTATCTTGTGCTAATTTTTACTTAGTGGACTTGAAACAGATTGTGCTAATAAAATTCATTAGGTTCAAAATTAGTTTGTGATACATGAAAAACTTAGTCAAACAAAGTAAGTATTGATGTTTCTGTTTTATAATTGTAACTCTGAAAACATAAAATATTTGTTTAGGAATGGAAATTATTTACAACGGGAAAAAAATGTTTTCTCGGATTCACTAACCACAGGATATTATTAGATTGACAGCAAACAGAAGACGGTGCCATTGAGAGTGAAGTGCTTCTACGATTACATATGTAGTGGACTATATACAAACGGAAATGAAGTGGGTACAAAATAAATACGCCACTTACCAGAGGCTCTTCTCTTGGATCTGGCAACTTGATTGGCTACGGGTGAAGGAATTTTGTCGTTCGGGCATTGATCATCAGACGTAGTGGCAGCATCTGGCCCTAAATTTGAGAAAAAATATTACTATTTCATTCACCTGAAAATGTTTCAAATATTCATTGAATTACATATGCAATGTCTGAGATCACTTGAGAAATTACCCACTCGTTTCGAACCACTATTTGAAGATCTAATTGACACTTTGATATTATACCATAAAAATGAATGTTGTTCAGTGCTAACAAGACAAAGCCACATGAGCAGCTGGACTGGTTTATTTACTTTTATTAGGAAAATAGTGTGGTAAACGTGTATGTATATATATATATATATATAAAATATATAAATATATATATAAAATATATAAATATATATATATAAATATATAATATATATATTTTTTTTATATACATATATATTTATGTGTATATATATATTTTTTTTGTGGAGGTATTATAGCTAAACCCAAGGCGGTATTCCTCCATTCCGACTGGGGAACTATCTTTCTCAATATTTTTAAAAATTGTATTATTCTCCGGCTGAATTGATTTTTGAATTTACTAAAATTACCTAATTTTTTCATGCAATGGAACACTTTTTGTCGATCTCTCTTACTAGTCGTTATCCTTCGTGCTTACTTTTTGCGCTAAGTACCGTGTTGGTACTAGTACATCTGCTAACTTACTTTCGTCAGCTCCATCTGCACAGTCCTTTACCCCGTCCCCCACCATTTCTGGTTCCAGACACCTAGGTCCACGTTTTCCATTTGCACCCATGATACAAGGGCACCGGAACTGTAAGGGTCGACAAGCTGCGGAGAGAAAATAGGCATGGAGGAATCAGTATGTGGTTTTATCACTTAAATTTCCATTATTTATGAATATTTTCCTTTATATATGAATAAATAGGACTTGTATTACCACGATGTGAAACTCGGATATCCGCCTAGGGCGTTGAAAAATTCATTATTGCTATTCCTATGTACTTAAAAATCTCTTCATTTTACCCCAAATGCGTATAGAGTAGGTCAATGACATGTTAGGTGGTATACTCTTAATGGTCGTTTTAAATAAAGTAAATGGATATTGTGCGCGTAAAACTCACATCGGGCTTCAAACCAGGATTTTAAAATTATCATTAGTCAAATAAACTGAGCTGATTGAAGAGCCAGCCAAATCAGCTGCATGATTAAAATTTCCCTGTACATGCACTTACCTGTTTATAGCGTACTTAATGTAATTTTTTCACTATTACCGTAATGCTCATGTTAAACTGAATTAATTCTGAAATGTACTGTAAGAATCAAATAGGTCAAACTGAGCCCCTGATTTAGTAAAATATTGATCATAAAAACTTTGCCTCATGGCTTGAATGTTTTATATTAATGATGGACATATTGAGTTATATTACCTCTAATTACTCAACGCCAATACCAATTCTCGATAAAAATAATGCAGTTAATAATATGAAATGGATTTAGTGTCCTACTACAAACCTTCATCGGAGCCGTCTTTACAGTCTGCAACACCATCTTGAATAAGCGAAGAATCTATACATTTGGACTTGTCAGCGCACACGAAAGCGCCATCTGAGCAACCTGAGGAAGTAAAGGAGACATTTTCGCATTAGTTAGGAGTATTGTATAAAATAATTTTTTTTTAATTGGCATGTATACTTCCACAATAGTAGATCTCCATTAAACCAGTTTTATGAATTCTTAAATTTAAGTTATTAAGATTCATTACTGTTTATCATCTATTTTAGAGGCCTATGTAATTTGTAACTGTATAGGAGAAAGATCGTATATTAATTTTATGATAGGTCATGATTGATATTCTGATTGAATATTTCGATAAATGCTTCTTTCTCTTCCTTACCAGCTATGAAATTTCTACTTATTATCTTTGCTCAAGAAATGTTTTGTGTGCACACCACTTCCCTTAGATTTTGGGCTGTTTTAAAAACTACTTCTTGTACAAAATTGTATTTAAATTGGTAGGTATTTGCAATGAATCGGGAAATTATATTCAATCCAAATTATAACCATGGGGACCGGTGATCACGTGCTCGTCGAATTTTCCATTTCATCATGCTACAACTTCCTCTCTAGGAAAAGAGAAATTATGTAGGAATCAACTTAAGAGAATGTTCATTGTGACTTGTTTGACGGTTTTTTGTACCTCTTTGACCTCGTCTAAGGATTTCTAAACCCTCTCCCCACGGACTATATATGCTCTTCACGTAACAGTATCCAAAATATAGTTAGTGGAAAGGGGGAAATAGAATGTGTGAAAATATGGATGGTGGAATGCCTGCGTTTTGGGTTTGAGGAAGGGTGACTAAGGTCATGAAAAAGATGGGAATGGCGGCTGGCGTCGTCATTCGCTTGAGTTTCTAAGCTTATGATTTGGCTGACGGTATTCGTTTGGAGAGCCTGCGGCTAGCTATTCCAAAATTATTTTTGTGTGCGGCGTGAAAGTTTTAGGGTCTATTTTCGAGTGACCTTTCGCCTCACGGAGACACACTTGTTCGCCCACCTCCAATACCCAGCTCCGGCACCTCGACTCACAGTTTTCCGTCTGACCCACATCTTTTCGAATATTAGTCGCAACTTTTTTTTTACTTGAGCTTTTTATTCCCATTCATGAGATTGTCGCTGCGTGCTCGACCCAGCTTCTCTAGTCCTACGTCGTCATTCATTCGTAGTGCTCCAGGGACAAAACTAAACATAATAATTAATGAATGGAACGTGAACTTTTTTTATGATTTAAGTTATGCAGGATCGATAAGTACTCATTAGACGATGGAAAATTTAATGGTTGGAATGGCAGTGGTTTTATTTTTACTACCTGAGATTTTGGTATAACGAATTTGCTTGTGCTTGCTTGGATTATCTTTAGCTCTTAGTAGCCTTTCCACGTTATGTTCTTGCGTGAAATTTACTTTTCATAAGAGTTCAAAGAGCAAATGATTAGAATAATAATCATTTTGAGAAGATTAATGTGAATATTTTATTTCTCTGGGCGACTACCTACAGGAGATCCAGCCCAATCAGAAACATGAAATAGATCAATTGGCTATCCTGTTAATGGCTTTGAAAGAAAACTTGGCTTCCCGTAATAAAATTAATATTCGTAATGATAGCATGAGGAAGCGAAATCATACATTCTTGTGACCTATAAAACCTTGTGACAAGTTACGTGCATACAGTTTGTAAGCCTTCGTCAATATCACGTGGTATTGAATGCTGAATGTGGTAAATACATTCGGAACAATACAAGGGATTAAATGAAAAACTCTGTAAAAGTTATCTAAGTCCTCTCGTGAGGAGAACCGATGATTTTAAAAATAGGCTCTGCGTATCTTTCGCTGATGATAGACGATGGTTGATTTAATCAAATTGGAGAATGACGAATATGTGGTCTGTCTCATCTCATACATAGCGCCTGCAGAATCGGTGGAATGAAAGCATATGGTGAAACGGCCACGATACAAAATACCCAGAGTATTAGATATATCTCTGAATCACCTTCGTTCTTTTTGAGCCAGATGACAATTGCCGAATATTTACAGTGACTTGCCAGATTATAATGAAACCTCTTCTCGGACCGATCTAAAACTTGTCTATTTTACAGTTAGTCGGCCTTTATTAAGTATCCATTCTGTTAAAATGTTTTGATTAGTAAGCCAATCGCCTTGCTAATGAAATGTTAGATATGCTATGAATTGCAGAAAAGGTGCCAACTAAACCTAACCTAATTCTTTTAACTTCTGTTCTGGCATGTATTTTAATTATTAGTTTTCCTTAGGTCACCCTGCATAGGCTTGGAAGGGACTGTCGAGTAAATTATCAGTGATGGGAAGATATTCGAATGAGCTCAAAGAACTTGACTGGAAGTCGACCTTGCAAGGTTCGAGAGGCCAATTTTATCCTAAATTTTCCGCTGCCTTCCACAGTTTGCCTTTTGCAGTATCCTTATCCACACCGCCGTGTCACCACCTTCGTCCCGAGGCGGGGCGACGGATTTCATTTTCGGGTCTCTGGAAGTCGGAGCTCGTTGTTTGCTTCTTGAAAGAGAGGAGCCGGTTGATGCGCGGGAGAGGGGAGAAATGAGAAGAGGGAGAGAGGTGGCCCACCGGCAAAGACGGTGGGGCGGTTGGAGGAGGCGGCGGCGGGGAGCGTCAGGTGCGTCAGCGGAGGCGGAAGTGGTAAGTGGGTCTCCGCTCGGCGGGAAGAATTCCTCTGAAGGTGGAGAGGGAATGTGGGTGGGGGGATGAGAGGAAGGGGGACCGTGGGAGTGGATTGAGGGAGGGGAAGGGGGTCGCGGAGGAATGGTGGAGGGGTTAGAGGAAGCGAAGGGGGGGGGGTCAGGAATGGAGCAGCACTTCGGCGCATTTGTCTACCTCGGGGAGACTTCAACGCGTGTGTTTTTGGAGACTTCAATGTATGTGTTTGACCCCGGTGACACCGTGGTATAAACGCTAGAAAACATGTGGTGTGATAGTTAGAAAAGGTGATATTTAATTGCGATACGGATAATATATGTCCAATCTGGTGTCTAGGGTCATATGCCGTAATATCCCCTAAGGTTTTAATGGCAATGAAAATCTGCGTGTTATGAGAGAATGGTGGAGAGAGTGTATTGATGACTTGTACAAGAAGAGTGTTAAAATAAAAATAAGAGAAGAATGTAATTATGAAGACCTTTTAGTGCCACTGCTTGGCTAGGTAACCGGAAATAACTTGAAACAAACACGACTAATGCTGTCGCAGCCTGTAGTTTTTATCTGGTAAATATTAATTTTTGAAAAAAGTGTCTCAATTATACGAGGTGTATTGAAGTGCTCCGTAGGAAACATACACCGTCTCAGGTATTTAGTTGCACGTGCCCATACCGATGAGGACGTTTCTGAAATTGCAGACGAAACTTTTAAATTAATATTGAGCGCAGCTCATCATTACGCAACGATTCTTGAAGTGAGTGCCGAAATTGTTACGCTTGTGTTAGCTAGGTTGCCCAACGGTCTCTCTTATTGGGCTGATTCTCTCAATTTTTCTCTTTTGCGTAATATTTTACTGTTTGTTACTTTATTTTATTGAATGTTTCCTGTATTGTGAAAATCAGTTGTCATAAAAATTCTGTTAAAACTCTTAACTAATCCATCCTTTATATAATTAATGCTGATGTCGGTTTTTTGGCATTTAGATATTAATTTTTTATTGCAGTTAAAAAATGAAGAAACGAATGGTGGCATGATGGCTGTCTTTCATCTGTTTTTATATCTGCGTAGCGATAGCGAAAATGGTTGGCCCGCCAACAAGCAATTTTTTAATGACTTCTAAAATAAGTGGACCACAATACATATTTTTTGAAGGCGGTTGTAATAATGACGAAAGTTATAATTTTCTCAACGACCGAACCCTTTAAATCGTGAACCAGCTGTGCTTACTAAACCAAGATCTGTGGTGCAATCGGACGAACGACTGATGTCGCGATAACTGAGAGTGCAAGAAGAGAGTAAACCGGTTTCACTTCTTCCTGAGAAAGACCGCCATAATACAAGGGAGGTCCTCTCCCGGCATCTCCGCCATAGATGTCAAAAAATTAAAACTTTTCGAGGAGGAACCTGCTTCTCCTCTACTTCCCATGTGCTTGCTCATGTTACTTACTCATACTCTAATAAGCGAGTGCAGTTCAGTGGAACAGATTTTAGCGTGGGAAGGAGGGCCGAGGATAAGGAGGGTGGGAGGTGGTGGATGAGGTAAGGTTTACAAGAATGGAGTATCTTTTCTTTCTTTTTTATTTCTTCCGTTTCAAGTGGCGAGGATGTTTCTCTGGATCTTTATGGCGATATCCTCCACCTCTTCCCTCCTCTCCCTTCTAGGGAACCCCTTCTTGAATTCCTTCGATCTCCTTCCTCTAGTCCGAAGCAAAGAGGGGCAAGCCTCCAGCAGATACCTCTTTTCTCTCCAGCTCCTAGTCTCTCCCCTTCTTTCCCTCCACCTCACTCCTTATTCCCCTCCACCTCCCTTCCTTCCCCCCACTCCATCCCTCTTTGCTTTCTCTAACGGTCCTCAAAAAGAGCACGCGCTCTCGCATTAACTTGTTCTTCTCGCCGAAGACTGCTTCGTTTATCATAATCTCCCCGCCGACCCACCCGCCACTGCCCCATCCCGCTCTACCCTCTTATCCCATTTCCTCCCCTCACCCCCTGCACGGTCGGCGATGTCGTTTTTCGATCGCCCCGAATGGCTATCGGCGTTCGCCACCCTCTCGCCGAAAAAGGATCGTTCGGAGGATGCGGGTCTGGCTCGCCCGCCCTGCGGTCCTCACGCGTCAATTGTTTATCCACATACGCGCACGGCGATTACGGTCTCTACCCACGCGTCGTGACCTCTCTGGCCCATTGATGATTTGGCTATTGTTGTGTTTTCTCCTTGTTAACCCTTGGTTGGCAATATATATCTGTGAAATTTTTAAAGGGAGATAACTGGTAGTTGTTTCAAGTAGGCCGTTTCCTTGTGGCGAAGCATCTAATGGTAAATGCCTATATAAGTGTGTTTTACTGAAATTATTTTCATGATTGGGGTTGTGCATACGAGCAACCCAATCAAGTCCTTGTGCCAAGAATAAAAAGCTTTCAGCGATCTTATGAAAACTTATACATATATATGCCATGACTTTACCCATACCATGCGAGTTTGGGATGGGGGAGTCGTGCGTACTTTCTTAAGCGCAGCATTCAAGTTAAAGTACGTTATTTTATCTCAAGACAATAATTGGGAGAAATAATGAATTATTTCATGACTACCTTTCAAAAGGTTGATAATGAGAGAAAATGATGTAAATATGTGAAAAGTCTGTTACTATCGAATTTTACCTATCCAACTTTTTAAGTAATGAGCAGCTATGCTCTTATATATTATTTGTATATACCTCTTTTAATTGAATGATAATTATTTAATTTCACTTCTACTGCCACATAATACTCACCTTTGTTCCATCTATTTATTCAATTTAAATAAGTTGTTAAATTTACTTTGTAATTGAAATAATCAATTTGAAACATCGCCAAGCAGTGTAGAATTGCAAGAAATATGCAAACGCTCTGTATAGTCAATGTAAGTCAAGTGCAAATAATAAAAATAAATGCAGTACACATGGGTTGAGAGCTGTATTTTTATGTTAACTTCAGTATAGTTTTACTTTCGCAGCCTTAGCACTAGATGTCGAGATTGAATATTAAATTATGGATGCACTTGAGTAGTGATAAACTACGCTTCTCTTTCTTGTTAAGCTCGTGACCCTTCATTATGTTGGCGTTGAACCACGGACAGTCCCGTTGGCTCATACAGCTAGGTTCAATGCATGTTTAGAATTAATGAATTGAAGGGAACATACATTATCACCTATCAAAATATTAATAGAAGATATGTGAGGCCCTTGAGAAGTGATGATCGATATCTACATACTCAATATTACGCGATAACTTCATTCCTTGTGTTAAGAAAAAATATCTGTAGGCGGTCATATGATGAATCTCGATTCTTAACTAATTAAGTAGGTACTTACTTTATTGAGTTGACGCTTTTATCGTTCACTGGCTACTACGAATTCATCCATTAGACTTTAAGTTTTTTTCAATGCATTTTGTAGGAGAAACCGATGCTAAAAACCTAAAAAGCGTGTCTCATAAATATAATTTATCTAAAAAGAAATATCATCATATAGAGTAAAATATTTGTAGCCAAAGTGCCCACTCTTATCGACCACGTGCTCTAACAATGGAATTTACTGCCAAACTCTCTACAGGAATACACTCCTAAGTTTTAGGAATCAAATAGGAGAACAATATATTCCGAAAACTGTGAACTACCGTGTGAGCAAGCATGTATCCATTCCAGCTTTATTCCTTTCCCTAACCCAAATAATGGACCACGAAATGAAAACTAGGAAGGAAAACTCTCTATTATCCTGCGACATAATCAAAGTGTAAAAATCATTCCCCTTGGCCGATAGGGCAAGCCTCTAAATTGCCGAAACGTAAGAGGCAGCTGAACTGGACAAAGCACTGGGTCGGATATCGAAGGATCCGGTTTCGAATCTCAGTCAAGGTGAATTGTTTTTACACTTTGAAATTACCGCATTGTAATGCGCATTAGGGTATGACTACGTTAAAAGTTTCTGTTAGAGCATTGCCTGCAGTTTCTTTGAATTTCTCTATTACCCTGTTGAATGCTTTTCTATCTGCTCGTCTTACCATTTCTAAGACTGATGAATGGTACTTATTAACTGAAGAATACCTTCAGGGAATACGTACCTACTTTTCCTAGGCAAGAATAAAGGACAAGAATTTATGTGATTTGTAGGAAAATTTAAAATGTAGAAACAAATATAATAATCGTAATTGTGATAAAAGTTTTGCTTGTAGGTGTTTTGTACACTCCAATAGGCGTCCAAATGTCATAGAGCTGAGGACATAACGTGGACCTCTATAACTCAACCCAAACGATGGTCATTCTCATCGACGCCAAAAGGAACGAAAGGCGAAGCTAGGTGTTACTCTCGACATTTATGTTGAAATGCAAAATCCAAGACTTCGTATTCTCTGGAAGATGGAATACTATAAGAGATTACGTATACTACCTCAAATAAATAACAGTGGATGTTTGATGCTAGGTCAAAACTGAGCCCACTAATGCTTTTTTTTCTGTCCCACCAAACTTTCACAAGTCGTAAATTACTGTCTTTACGACCGCGTATTTGATTGAGTCACGCCGATGAATTAGTTTGAGGATGGGGCAGGAGGCGGTAGGATTTTCACCGTCCGCAATTATGGGCCCTACCTTGTCTAAATTTCTGTTTTCACCGGATTAGTCAGCGTCTCTACTAAAAATTTATTTAGCTGAGCAAGTTGATGAGTGACAATATTACCTGGAAGATCCCTACTTCCACGAATACGTGATTCGATAATCATAGAAGATGGAAAGAAAATTTGTAGGCACCCTTGCAGAAACGTTGCGGAGGACAAATATCGTTACTCAACAATAAGTATGTGTCGGAAATATGTCATTGCTCGTTGTGCATTAAGACTCGGTAAACATATTAAAATTCCCTCACCTCTCTCATGACTTTTCGGGTCTATATGTATTCTTTTAAGGAAAGTATGTGCTAAAACTTTAAAAGTCCAGGGTTATCTAGAATGTGTTATTTAAATCGAGATCTACTATCCATCTTCACAGTCAACGCTAAGAGAGGGACGGAGTTAGACTCCTCAAAGCAGCGGAGGTAAAAGAATCTTCGGAGAACTACATAAAGCATTCGGCCATCGAGTGGTCGATCTCAGCCATCGGCGTCTTATCACTCCAGTTGCACTAATGCAAGGTATTGAAAAATAAAAATCAATTCCTCCCCTATTTTTCGCCCTTCAATCAGATTTCTTCGCTTGCGGCGGCTGTGGTCGGAAGGTTATCTCCGAGGAGGTGGGTAGGATGAGAATACATGCAAACATCGCGAAGTTTTTTCACTCATATTTTGCAGGAGTGGATGAGTGTGTTGAGGAAAGGGGGAAAGGAGAAGGTATGGAGAAGAGATTTTAGAGCTGGTGTGGGTAGGAGAGGAGTAATGCCAAGGAGAAGGAGGGGAGGAGTATAGAGAGGGAGAAGGGGACGGCCCGTTATGAGAACGTTTAGTGTCCGGGAGAACAGGTGCAGGACTCTTTCGAGGGATGGGTAAGAAGTTGGCGGGATCGGAAAAGGGGTCGCGCGAACCCGGCCGAGGGGGCAGCAGCCGGAGGGGGGAGGGCAACTGGGGAGAAGGGGTGGGGGGCAGTTGGGGCACCAGGTCATCGGGGACCGCGAAAAATATTTGTCCTCGAGAAGGGAACTCGGAGGATCCCACGCGGGCGATATACATCTTCAGTCGCATTTTGTGGCGAAGGCATCTCAGAGGGAGAGGATCCCGTGTCTCATGGGCCCTTGAGAAGCCATGTGATTGGATATTATGATTCCGAGAAGAGAGTACTCTGAGGTAGTCTAATACCGGCTCCGGAAGAGAGTTGACTTATCGCTTTAGTTGGGAAATGTGGATTGGACAATGTGGAGACAGGATGCATGAATGAAGCATTGACGAGACCAAGAGTCAAACGCGGAAGTCTAGCCGGTTCGTTCACCTTCACCGTGACTGGGTTTTGACGTCTGGTTCATTGATGAGGTTCGCTTCCACTCGTAACTATTGAAATAATTTTTCACGCCGCATTATTTATTTAGAACATAAAAGTCAAGATAGGGAAATAATAAGTTAAACTTTGTTTGCTAGCCTCTGTCGGCTCATTTTTACCCCAGGTGTGGTGAGGAATTAAATGGCATGACAGATGTTAGGCAAACTGCTTAGTGTTAGATTTCATTATTATCCATCCGCCGAAATCAAGTTTTTTGTGCGAGCAAATGGGCTTGCGGATGGAACTAGCAATCTGTGTTTTCATATTGCTTTGAACCGGGACCGCTCATAAAATAAAATAAAGAGAAGAAGCGATTTTCGGCAAACGTGCCGAATGAGAATCCCAACTCCTCCTGCTATCTTTTCTCCAGCAGTAATACTGATTTTCAGGTTGTAGGTTTAAATAGATGGCCGAAGAATTTCCCCAAATTAAACAACATTCGTCTTTGTTAGTCCCATTTCTTTGTTGTCGGCATTGCCTCGTTGTAAGCGCACTGCAGAAACGGTTTGGTTAAGTCTATCGTATGCTTAAGAGACACGAAATTGAGGTAAACCGAGTCGTTAAAGGGGTGTCGACTATGAGAAAGGAGCCGAATCTGTATAGTTGCTGCAGTGAGAATCTCTCTCTCCGGTTTTTGGAAAAATCTCGCCTTCATGTGAACAACTTAAGTCGTTACAGGCACAGGAAGAGGAGGTTGCCAGGAGAGCAATCTTTTCAGTAGATCGAATAACTAAAATAATATAAATCAAAGAGAATCATCGTTAGGATTTCAGGAGTGCCTTATGTCTTTCTCTCTTGCTAATTATTTCTCTCGTATTTTACCGAGGGGATGTCTGACTCACCAAAACACCCTTTTAATCACTGCTCTAAATAACACATTGAGAAGGTATCGCGATGCTGCTAAACCAAATAAAATGAATTATATGTGAAGGCCAAGCGGTCTGTTACCTTTTTTTCGTGATAGTTTATTAAAGGATGAGATGTGAAAGGTACCTTGTCAGCCAAATATACATTGAAAAATAAAAGAAATAATTTATAATTACATATGTGCTGCACATTTTGGATCTTAACGAGTGCCTAATTGGTTCACTAAAATATAACTTAAAATGCGAATAGAATGGTTTCAGGCGTCACTGTGTGGGAGCGATTCATTTCATAAAATAAACACTTGGTTATTCCACATATATTTGTTATAAACACGACTCGACTTACAAAGTCGATCACCTGATCCTGATCTTCACCTGATGATGACTTTGTAAGTCGAAACCCGGGTCGTGTTTAATAAAAAATATATGTGGAATAACCAAGTATTTATTTTCTGATTTAAACTGTGATTCCAAGTTCCAAGGACATCCATCTTGAAATCGGGTAGGCACCACTTTCTGTCGATCGTCTTGTAGGCTACTTCTTCGGGGGCAATGATTTGAAAGGAGACGTTTCGGTGAATGTCGCAATTTCTTATTTTACGGCTACTGAACCGATCTAGGTCGCCATCGAAAGGCGCGACGTGCAGAATTAATAAACGGATTCCACCTTGCTTTTCTGGTTTTTCAATGCACATTTTCGGGAAACGATGCAATACACATTCCGGAACAGTCAGCCATTGAAGCAGTAGCTTCTTTATTTTTATATATTTTTCTGCACAGACCCATTTTATTTTTGATGTTCTTTTACGAAGTTAGGTTATATAATAACATGTCTTTTTAATTATAGAAATACATAAAATTAACCACATAAGCTGTACCTATTTTTGCACAACTAATAATATTTTTAATCGAAAGAAAACTAATAAAAATACGAGGGAGAGTTGTTTTTCGTTCCATACCTTTAGCTATTACGGAGGTTTAGGGTGGTATTCTTTACTGATCATACCGATGAAGTTTATAAGTACACTCGACCAAACATTATAAGCTGGTCAGTTGTGAATCAATTGTGAGACATATTTGAGTTTTTGACACACTAATTTCGGATTCACAATGCAGGCACGTTATCCTGCAAGACCAATGGTTGATAACGTTTTCTTTATCCTTACTGGACAGAGAATTGCGGGGAAAGTATTAGTAAATGCTGCATAAGGGAAAATGAATTCACCTGGAACTAAAAACTACTCTCTTACGCATTCATTTCTTATCTTTCTTGTGTAGTTTCTTTCCTGCCTACAGTCTGGAAACTCGCAGTCATTTAAATAGCGAGAAATGACTAAAATCCACTAGTTTGACGAGCATCACAGTAATATTATCAACATCATAGGCAGCGCTAATCATTGCCGATGTGAAAAAAGACAACTTTTGAAAAAATTTCTTGCTGTGCTATTCCTTGAAACAACAAATTTTTAAGGTGTGTACTGAAGAATACGTTCCCGAAAAAGTAAAGTTGGGGTAAAAATGAGGTATTTAAAAATCGGTTGGGGTAAATAAGGAAAAGAATGCGTCTCTTTATCCCTTATCCTATTTAAATTTACATACATACGTAAGTTTGCAATACTCGTTGAATACCGATGGGGGAGAGAGTGAATTGAATAAGGACGATTTAATTGAAAGTGGCTCATTTATGATTTCCTTATTAGCAGTGATAAAGAAAAATCCACAGATAAATTAGTTTCAAGTGCTAAGTTCAATCAAATTGGCTTGAGCTCTCGACTAGTATAATTAACATTGTCTTTGCTTTGCATTTAACTTTGAAAAATCATCTTCAGCCTCTTCTTCTAGAAGTAAATGCATTTGTGAATTTGGTTAATGCTGTCGTATCAGATTTTAGCGCATGTTTCGTATTTTTGATACTTATTTTATCAAAAATAATATTTATGGCTTATCATAGACGGCAGGCAGATTATGTGATGCAATGTAATATACGTAATAAGGAAAAGTATTTCACCGAGATTAAGATTGTACTGCTCTCTTATAGGTAAATATAAATTTAGTTTTGTAATACTAAACATTAGTCTGAGGTATTATGGGATAACAGCACGTTTAGAGATGGCTGATCGCTTTAGCTGCTTATGTCATGAAGTTTAATTTTGTTGTCCGATTGATAATTCCTTCATGAAGATATTTTTAAGTATATTGTTAGATTCTATTTAAGTCTTGTAATATGAAGGCATGTGTTGTGCTTTCATCATTAATTAGACCTTTATATGCTGTAAACTCTAAAATAAAGTCTGTTAAGTCATTATGGAGGTGGTAAGACTAAGGCAATTGGCTGCTCAACTAGGCAGATAGGATCTTAAGCGGTGGAGAGAGAATGGGGAGACACCCTTGGGCACTAAATCCTTCTTAGCGAAAGATGCTCGGATTTTTAAAGTTAACAGACCATTGCGGACGGAGTTTATGCGGTTGAACACCTATTGACTAGGCTTCCACGTAGGGATATTAATGCCATTGAAAAATCCACCACTTTTGACTGTGGTTTGATCGTTGATTCAAATTTAGTATCTTAGCATGAGAATCCTTCAATATATCTTACTAGTCCTCTAAGAAATCTGATCTTATTGAAAAATCCCGAAACAGTTCATTAAATATCTTCTCTTTTATCGGAGTACACTTAAAATTTTCAAAACATCTTACTTGCACGGGTGTCTGTATCCATGCCTCCGTACCTTAAAGTACACTCACTATAAGAGTATCCCTCGCATGGCTTCGAGGAACCTATAACTTCCTCTAACTTTCTGACATTAGATATTGAGGGGGAAAGCCAATCGTATCTGTAATTAGACACTGTGCATAGAGCATTTCCGCTTTCACCGAAGGCGGGAATAAATTGATACACGAGCACATAAAAGTAATCATCCGCCTCCTTCGAGCGGTAGCGAGGAATGCGCGTATTTTGAGGAAGATCCGTGAGAGTCGATAAGCCCGTAGGCGAGGAGGGTGACCGCTCCGAAGTTGAATTACTTGGTGGCGCGGTGCCACGGACGATTAGCCAATTGCGTACCGGAACTGTGGAGGTGAGGGGGGGGGATGATGCATCTACTCCGGTCGGGATGTGGGCCACGCAGGGCCTCAGGGAGTGAGCAGAGGCAGAAGGGTGAACGGCGGCGGCGGGTGGAGTAAAGGGAATCGATACTGGGGTCGTGGGGATGGGTGAGACGGGGTCGTAAGCGGGAGGCGGGCGGGGTCCTCGGATGCTTCGTCCCTCGGCTGTTGTAGCACAGTCGTGCCAACTGAACGATGGGTGCCTTGGATATCGGGATTCATATCGATGCTCGTTCGAGTTTTTCTCGACAGGAGAGGATAAATGTGTTAAATGTGACAAGGCGTAGTAGTATCGTTGGAACAGGGTAGTTTAAAGAGCGAAGGCACGAACTGATTGTTCTAAAGCGGACATACATGTACACATTTCATATGCCTGCACGTAAGAAACACGTACCATTGACCTACGCTAAGTGACATCGCCTTGACTTTATCTTAATTCTTTACAAGCACTCCATAGAGCGTAGGTATGGAGGAACGTCTGCTGCAGACATCTCAATGGCACGGCTCTTAAGTCTTCAAATTCAGGGGAGACTCTTTACCCGTTGAATGGTATCTAGGACCTTATTCGGGGGTTCACAAATGGATTTTAAAGCTCCCCTAACCATTCATTTTTGTAGCTCCTCTAACATGTGTTTTTTCCGTAAAAATTAAATGAAAATTAGATGGTACATCCCTTGTGGGTCATGTCTTTAATAGATAAGAGCTAACGCGCATATTAATGAACTTATGCCAGTGTACCTTACTCTAAATATGAGTAAATAAATAAATAAGAAAAGGATAGGTCAATTAATCGCTTATTCTATTTCACTCATTTCCCCACCTATTAATTCTCAGAAGACTTTTCCATAATTCGTGCTTGGCATCGGAAGATTTGAATATGTGTAAATAATTATTTAGTTTTACCCCTTCAATCAAGAAAGAAATATTTTTCGGCATTTAGTCATTAAAAAATTGAAAAAAAACATGAGCATGATGAGCACTCAGCCATGAGAGATGAATGACGCGAACAATTTTCAGCAAGACATGAGGTAAGGTTGTATCGCAAGAGCTGGAGCCTGGTATGAAACCGAGTTCTGATTATATTCCACGTCGCAGATGAGATTTTCGACGGAGGATGGAATGGACCACAAAGTGGGAGGGGGTTCTCAGTGTGAGGGGAAGTGCGAGGAGGAGGGGGGAGTAGGGGTGCCCGGTGGATTTCAAAGGGGAGGGGAGTGAACCTTTCTCGCCGCCTCTGCCGAACAGGCTCTCTTTACCTCTCCCTCGCAGCAGAGAGGAGCGAATGACCTGGAAAGAGGGCGGCCGGTGGCATCCCTCTCTTCCCACTTCTCCCGTCCCTCCCTATTCACTTTTCCCTTCCCCCATCCCACCCCCCCGCAACATCCCCACGTAACCTCCTACCCCAACATAATCTCCCCATCCTCCCCCACCCACCCATTTATGTGTTTCCATAATCTTCTCCCTCCCTCACCCAGCTCCCTTCCCACCAGCGAGAAGAAACCCCTTTCCCTCGCTGCCCTTTTTTCCCCAAACGCACTCCTTTCCCCCCCATCAAATACGAATCCGACGACACGCATCCCCACACCGATTTTACTCATTTACGGCGACTCTCATTCCGGCGCGCACGCACACCCGAAACGAAACCGCGAAGGACGTCTTGGGCGGACGCCCCGACGATCGGTTTTTCTGAACAGGCCGTGGTTTGTTGGGATCACGAGAGAGCACCCGCGGTGTTTTTTTTTCTATTCTTTCCCCACATTCAAGTCCCCTCCATCTCACTCCTCCTTTTTCCTCTGGAGCACCATCAACGTATGGCTTCCCTTGGCCTCCCTTTCTTTTCATAGAGCTCACTCTCCACGGCCACTTGATGGAGGAGATTCTAGCTCTTATAGTTTAATGCATTTCTGGACTGTGAATTCCGTCCATATACGCGGTGAGAGGACAGTCGGGTCATTTTATTTTCCGTCCCGTCTCTGTTCCCTTCAACTGTCTGGATTGTTGACCAAAGGTAGGCATTAAGTGCTTTCTCTGACGGCGTAACGCTCAGACGATCGCATTCTAATGGTTTTCGGGGCCCATCCATCACTTTCCAGAGGAAAGTATGGGTTAAGGCTAGATTTAGTATAATAAATTGATACCGAAGAATAAGTCTAAGCCTCGTGAGAGTCATGTCAAACTAAGGAGATTGAAAATTTCAATACGGGATATGCAGCTAGCCAAGTAATATTTCGTCCGGAGTGTGACGGGTAAACTATAGAATGTGTTCATCGAAGTGAAATGCTCAAAATATAAGCACTCAAATGTAAGACGACTCGATTAACTGGACTGAACGCATGAAGTAGAATATTAGAGAGTAGGAGGTTTTTTGGACCTTGCTGCTCACGAACTTCTGTTTGTCAGAGAAAGCCCATCAGTTCCAATAGAAAATAATGACAAGACTAAAATCATCTCGGAAAGGAAAATGTTATCAATTAAAAGTCTAGGAATCATCTTCGAAATTAATTTCCGTCTTTTAAAATGCCAATTAATTTTTCAGTAATCAGTCATAATGTTTTTGCTCGCTCGGTCACTTTTTACTTTTTCATTTTTTATTCACACACTTATTAGGTAAAGAAGGGAGAAAAAACATAATGTAATTATTTTCTCGTGTGCTCACCGAAAACCCTTAATTACATAATGGACACTATTGTTTGAATTAAGGTGACAAAAAGTGACCTGTTCAAAGATTTTGGAGTGTGGAGTAACAAATTGCCTGTGCATTCGCACATAAAAATGCATTTGAGCACCATTTGTATTTGATTCGTTTATTGGAAGAATCACGACTGCACACTAGTCCAGACATAGCGTATGGATAAATGATTATCAACATTAGCCTCAACGTTTAACGCCCCACGTCTGCAGTATTACATTCCCTAGCATTACCCCTAATTGAACCTACTCAACGCTAAGGAATACGACTTATCAACTCCATTGGATTTTTCAAATACGTCTGTGGTTCGTCCCTTCGATCGATCTTCACCAGGGTTATGTCAGTGAAAAGTACAATCTGACGCCCTAATCCATACTGATATTTGTTTTGAGGTAAATTCTTTCCTTGTGTGCTCGTGAGATTTAATTTAACCCCTTGAGAAATAAAATATAGAAAACCAAAGTTAATTTATGGCTGAGCAGAAGGATTTGCTTTGAACGTGTTCCAAAGGCTTAAGGGTATGTCGCAGAGGTATTATATCCTACGGCAAATAAAAATATCCATCCGTAAGGTGAACTCGGGTTTAATGGATTGTCAGGCCGGTGCGTCACCATCCTAGCCATTGCGGCGAATAAAGATGGATGGTATTTGCCATTCGCACGGCCCTATAAATTAAGGATCTACTGAAAGGATCTTTCGTTGATCGTTGCGTGAGGCCTGCTTTCATTGAGAGAAAGGAAGGAAGGGTTACAATGCGAACAGATCTCATAAAAAAAGGTGATGAAAGAATGTCATATACCTCTTTGAGAGGGGGGGGGGGTTCACTTTCTTGGAAAAATGTCTAAAAGAGAGCAGGGACAAAACTCGGAAAAAGTGAAAATGGTCATCGTATTATGACGGGCTTTTTTATGGCGAGAAGGATTTTAATGGAGGTAAGAGTCAACAACCTACGGTTGAGTTTAAAAGGGGGCCATCCCTAGTTCTGCAATTCAGCGAACCTCTTTCAAGCGATTTTTATGCCGGAGCAGTCTAATATTCATTGCCATTGCCCGTAATTGCGTGGTTTAAACCATTACAACGTGGGAGACTCTCTATGATTAATCAGGTTTTTTCAATGACGCGAGGTATTTCAACTAAGATGATCTAAGCTCCCAAGTACACACTTGTGTTAAGTATCCGTTTTCCGTCATTTTTTTCCTATTTAAATGACAAATACCCCGAGGTAATCATGTTGCGGACCTAATTTCTTTGCGCAAAGACTGGCTATACTTAGTCAGTTATTAGTGCAATTTATATTGCAACTCTCAGAGGTGGTCGATGGAGTGATCAAGAAGGATAAGGCATATATGACAGTAATGTTAACCGTCAGGGTGGTTTCTGAAAAAGGTAATCTGAATTCAAACTAAAGCAGTGAAGAAAAATCTATTTAAAAATGATGGGGCAAATAAGAGAAATTTAAAGGCACGAACAATGTTGGTACTTTACCACAGAAGACGTGAGTTATAGATGAGTTTACGGTGACAATTTCGATACAATACAGCATGAAATGTATGGAAAAAAGATCTCAGTTCCTCCGTGCACTAAAAACAGTTAAGTTTCTATTTCCAGCGTTGACATTTGAAGAAAAAGAAAGAGTTTATGTTTTAATTTCAACACTGAGACGATTCATAAGAACCACAGATATAAGTGCCCAAAAAAAGTCGCGGACTACAGGAGTATAAAATATCGCTCCTTTCTATATCTGCTGTCGTTATTCACCGTTAAGCAGTGAGCACTTATTTTTACTTCACGCATCCTTCGACGAGCAAAATGCAGCCCAGATGGCATAATCTCTCTCCTTCCATTCAGGCAATTTAACGATATTATCCTCGAAAATGTCGTGAGGTGTAGTGCCACAGGTTTGCGAAATCAGTCAGCAAAAACAAGTAAGTCATGTTCAATAAAATATGTTTTTTTATATGAAAGATGAATCTTCAAAGCTTCTGGTATGCGGAGAAAAGTTAGAAATTTGGATTGAATACCTACCGAGGCACCAAGAGAATGATAGACCGAGGAAATGGTTTGCGCGTGACCGAGTGATCTTCCACGCTCAGTGCTTGCCTGTTTCCTCGCGTGATGAAGATGCGAGCATCTAAGAGCAGAACATTTCTTGTTTGCAAGTTTCACGATTGCATTCATATAATACCTACCCTCTTGTGGTGTCTCGTTTGATTCTCGAGTAGCGCGGCGGTTAAATGCGGGGAAACGGCTTCCTCACGCGAAACAACAAAAAGAGGGGTGATCCCCAATTCCTCAGACGCCAGCAGAAATATAGAGGACGAATCATTTTGAACCTACTTCTTGTCATGACTGGCCCGATTTTAAGTTTTTTGAAAGCCTTCAACTCTGAAATTAGCGTTATTATAAGTGATTTGCCAAAATAAAATTAGCTCATTTAACTTTTTCTTTGATTTACCCCAGGTATGTATTTCCATTTGGCATAGTAATGTTTACTTCATGGAATTTGCTGAAAAAGATTTCTTTTGGTGTTCCAAATACGTCTGATATGTCGATACATTTTATCCTTTGTATGTCATATAATCTAGGCAGCGTAGCATAATGAATCGCCTGAAAAAATATCTAACCCAAGATGTTCCAAAACATGTTACGTTATTAGTATTCCATAGCAGTCATCACATATAGGCAGTAATAAATTAGCATATTTTACGCGATTATAAAGTTGTTAACAAAGGCAAAGTATCGCGACTCGCTGCAAAAATGTGAGTCAAGTTCATTTCATGCAATTGAATATCTCACATAAAACCGCAGGAATAAAACCGAAGGCCTATTTGAAAGGCGAGGGTAGATTTCACTTCGCAAGACTGTGATGTGTGAAATGAATGCATTCATGATTTGCTGGTTCCTCTTTTCGTAGCTTCTAGTTAACCCACTAAGTTCTAGGGCGCAGAAAATCACACTACCTGAGTTTATCTCTAGGAATCGTGAGGTGTCACTTAATTTTGATCCAAAAACCCTTCATCCCTTCCGTATCATTGGTTCAACGAATAGTACTACCGAATTCGATGCAACGTTACTCCCTATATTCTTCAAATAGTTTGTTTTGATCAATCAGATAATGGGCGAAGAATCACCCTTTATTTTAGATTTATAACTATAACACTGTAGCCATGTTTACTTAATTTCTTTCAAAAGTTCCCTTGCAATCTTTCGTTGGTTTTTAGCTCAGAAACTCAAATCTTTAAACCAAAACCATTACTGTTTATCTCTGTCAGAAAAGTTACCAGTCTATTCATCGGTTCCCTTTTTGTACTTTGTGCGTGTTAACTGCATTGTATTTTTTCTTGAAGTAAAAAGAAGTGTCTTAATTAAAATTTAAAAAAGCGTATAAAGCATATAAAACATTTTTGGAATATTAAAATATGCAGTGTAATAATGTAATTAATTTAAAAAATCTAAAGATAGGGCGCGAGAAGATCATCTCCACATACTTCGTTATTGGGGTGTTAAACAAAGATATAAGAGGTAGGAGCCACTTTTGTCGGCCACGGGGTCTAGTCTTTATTCCAACGGAGAATACGATATCTTAATTTCTCCGTAGCAGGATTTTTGTGAGTGACTCAGCCGATGTCGCACAATTTTGAATGCCCAACCCTTCTCTCTTCCAATTCGAACGCGGTGCGTTCTGGGAGCAAGATAGGGAGTCCTTGACGAGTCCGAGAGGCCCTTCCACTCCTCCTCAGACATCCCTCCCACTCACCGTCGCCAGCACGCTCGCCGGAGGGCTTCGTGGCAGGGCGGCGTGGGGCAAGACCGTGCGCATCGGTGGTCGGTTGCCTTTGGGACGACGCCGATGGACGAGATTGCCTGGGACACCGTCGATCGTCGCTTCGTGCGCTCGCGGAAAGTTTTTCGGGGAACTCAATTTAGCCATTCCGAAGGAATACGGGGCCCTTCCACACCCGGGCAACTGCCTTCGCATTGCACAAGGACGAATTCAGACTCCTCCGGCAATATCCCCCAAGGTTATACAATCATCCCGTCGAGGTTTATTTGCAACCCTTCAAGTTCGGTTTACCGGAATTCTATTCGTTTTTCATACATTTCGGGGACCTTGGGCCACTCACTACCTCAGTATATAATGATTAAATAAATAAATTAATATCACAGCTCAAAGTAACACTGCTGCCGTCTTAAAGTGGTTCCTAGAATTTCATTCAGCGGGCCCCTGGAACCACCACATGAGATTCTGGATCCTGATTAGTTCGTTTCCCTCCTCGAAATGATGCGGCGCAGAGATAAACTGAGAATCGTATATGTTTTACTCCTAGTTTAGGTTGAATATTTTTCCTTTAAAAATAAGGGTATATAAAAAATTGCACACATTTCGGTTTCCATATCGGGCAGTCTACTATACAGTTATAAGCGTCGCTTGACTCCCTAAATAAACTAAGAATTAATTCCTAGATGAAGGTGGTGCGTAGAGTGAAAGGCAACATGAGTACTTGAAATTCAATTAAAGAGACGAAAATAAAATTCAAAACTGGATTAAAAAAGCGTCTTCCGTAAGCAGCAAAAACATTTCCTTTAAATGAAAACACAAATGTTGCATATCTGCGACTTAGGGTTAGCGATCTTTCATACGAAAGGTAAAGGCAGCCTATTGGATGCATAGTTGGCGAGGCCTAAGCAAAAGATAAATGAAGTATTGCACCTTTCTGAAAGTCATTCCCGTCTCTTATCCATTGAAATTTCCTCACAGACAGAAATAATGGTCCATTTTCCCGCCCACCGATGCTTCTCGCGGTAATTCAGCGACTGCCCCGTCTAAATTGTTTTCCTCTTTTACTCTTTTAACAGCCCTCAACCTTGAATACCATCATACATGCGTTGAAGTGTTGGAACCTGGCGCACTCGTCTCGGGATAAGTAAAGAGAACCAACTTTTCCACTTTCCCTCCTCTCGACTCCCTCTTTCCCTCGCGCCTGAGACACCGTGAGGCATCTAACCTAATATTTGGAATCAAAGCGCTACATTTAAGTGAAAATTTGCATGCCACTGGCATAATTCGTGGCAGGGGTTTCACTCACATCATGTAAACATGTTACGCAATGTGTTGCGGCCAAATGTCCTACGCTAGACGGCGTTGATGAAAACAAAGTTAAAGTAGACATTAACGCTGAGATTATTATCACGATTAGCTGGTAGACAACCCATAAAGTCTCTTCAGGTTTTTTTTTACAAATACGGAACATTTTTGAAAACGTTGCGCTAGACTCATTGTTGAATGTGGTCAAGAGTGATTGAACACGGTATCACTTTTGGTCTGAACAAACCTGTGAAACTCAAATCATACAGCTTGAGCGATGTCAGATTCAGATACGTAGTGTAGAAAGAAGGAAATAATTTGTTCCTTTTTTTTGCAAAAAAGATAAATCATAGAAGATCATTCCCTAGAGGAATTGGGTACCTTAATATCATTGGTTACAATTGATGCGAAAGGTGGTTTTAGCGTGTGACTGTACGTATATTATCTCGTATAGTGAGAATATTGTGGCATATAATTCCCATAAAGTCCCTTTTGCAGCCACACTCAAGCACCGCCTAAATATCATCAAATATCTGTGATAGCCCTCGATTCAAAATATTGATTACAGCCATTCGAAACTTTGAGGGAATATTTTCGAAAAAATACGGTCCAAACTCTCTTCGACGATGCCCTTGATTGTGATCTGCTCATCCTTCAACAATGAAGAAGAACAGAGGGGAAATTTTTAGTTGCAATGCGTCCATGTAAATTCGCAGCAAGAACTTGTCGAAAGTGAATGAACTCTAAAATGAATGTTTTTACGTTTTTAAATTTTTTGCTGCTTTACGTTTTTTTACATTTAAGTTTTACTTTCTCCGCGGTGGTATTAGGGAGGAGAAAGCGTTGATTTAACGCAGAAAAGCGTGCATAGCAACTTCAACAAAAAGATATACTCCAAAGCTAACTCAATATTTTTTGCATTCGTTCTCGAATATAAACATTCAAATTTTTGTGCGAGGAAATAAGACCGTACTGATGAACTAATTAGTATTTCACTTCTACGAAAATTTAACGCCATGGAAAGCAAAACACTTGCTTCAATTCTACGGATTACAATTATTTAACCAGGAACCATGGTTTAAACGCATTTGATTCTTTTTTATGTGTAATGAATGATGATAATAACGGGAAAGTGTTAAAATTGCAGCCACTAGAATTATGTGTGGCAAAGCAACAGTATTTCGTGTTTTATTTTGATATTTTTATTTGAATGTCTTTGAGAGAATTTGATGTAAACAACGTCGTTTTCCTGTCGATTTTCTTCCCAGCAGACTAATTTATGCCTAATATAATATACTAGTTTTTGACCTTGATTTAGCTAATGTTAAAGTAAAAATTAGCATCTCGTTTAGCTTTCGAATTTTATATTTTGAGTCTACATTGGATTTTTCATGGGAATAAATTATTTCTGATCAAGTAAGTATAAATATGCTAACTTATTGTTTTAATATGAATATCTATATATGTATATGTATGTATGTGTGCATCAAATCACATCTAATTGACATCGAATGACTATCTCCATCGATTCTGTCACGCTACTTTTAACAAAGAACTCGAAGGAATGATGAAGGATTTCTCAATCGTTATTATTAAAGATCCGCGTTTCACTTCATCCTCTGAAAGTTTCCCACGGTTATCTTCTCCATTGACGTCCGATATCGATGACCTTTCGTTAGCCTTCCTGGGTCGTGATAGGTGGAGGGCGAGGGGAACTGAAGGACGAGCAAGGGAAAGGCGATAAGAGGGAATAGGAGAGCCAAATGGGGTAGAAGAGAAAGAAAGGCCAGATGGAAAGGAAGAGAGAAGAAGAGACACGGGGCGATTGCGAAGAACATAGTGGTTCTCTTCTCCCAGCCGCCCCCTTCCTCGCCCACACACCCCCAACCACCTCCCCTTCCTACCGTCCGATGGCCGCCAAGTTCGTGGAGGGAAGGCTGCCCGTGACGTCTTCGATTTTCGGCTGTTTTCCGAAGGTTCTCTGGGGATGACCCACTGCTCTAACTCTTGTCAAGGTCGCATGTTAGAATAAGGGGCAGAAGAGGGTTTTGTTTCTATCTCCAACGAACATCAACAGGTGGAGTGGTCCTTACCGTTGCCGTCCAGATCAACTTCTATATTCGATCGTGTGATGAAATATGAATTCCTTTGACACTTTAAAAGACTCGAACGCTGGACAAAAAGTTTTCAATTACGCCCTACGTTCCTCTGAAATATTCTTGTTGCAATCAATAGGTACTTGCTTAACGATGTAATAATAATAGACTCAAAGCTTGCAAATACAAATCCAATGAAGTAAATGAAAAAATGCTTTAACATCAATTAAAACAAAGGCGATCACAAAAACCCAATTGTTAGTTATAAGAAAACACTACTAGCCGGGAATCGAAAAAATGTTTCACTGGCAACGATTTTACTCCGCTGCCAACCGATGTCGGCAAAATGGAATGTGCTATTGAAGTCACTAGTGTACATTTGTTTTGGAGAAAATCATACCTGAATATACTCTACAGTGTAAGACTGCTCTCTTACTGAGTTCCAACCCATCGTATAAAATTTTGATTGCAATTATGATTTGAAAACATACGCATTGAAATGTCTCCAGTGTCATTAGTCAGAAGAACTTCTTGCAATGCCTCGTATTTCTTGGCGGGGAACGTATTGCACGAGTGCGGGAGAATCGCTTGAAAGGAGACGAGGAGCGTAAGTCAACGAGACGTGTTTCTGTGGTTTCTGCTTCGCCCTTTCTCTGTCGCCCTTATCCCATTTCTGATACACGATTGCGACTCTTGCCGATCGCACCACTTCCAGTTCCGCACCGCATCCCTCCATTGCGCCTGCGTGTTTGCTGGAGCGCTCCTCGTTGGTTTTCGAGTCGGGGGCTTCAACGCACCATCGCCATAGCCCTTACAAAGGTTGCGACAGATCGCCGCTCCCAGAAATGCAGAAGTTTCTCGCCGTTTGTTTGGGCGCAGATGTAACGGCGAAGGGGGCCCTGCAACCAGTGAGAGCGTCAATATTTTTCTTCGCGAGGAATGAAAGCGTATCTAGCAGTACAAACATCTTTCAGAATTGTCTGATGACACACTTTCTGCAATACCAAAAGGTTACCCATTTAGTTATTATGTCCTTTATGAAAGAAAATTAGCATTGAAGACGTCCTTTTTAGGAGAGAATTTCAGTTTTGAAGTTTAGTCATGTTAATTTTTTTAAGATTACGAGCTGACCTCACGTGGTAGAAATTATGTCACGGAACGATACTCTGGCAAACAGTTACCAATGCTCCTAAGTTCAGTCATCACCGAATGGTTTCTTCCTTGAAATGATGGTAAACTGTAAATATCATTGATTAATCACCATTTAATTTCCCCTCAATTTAAAAGGTTCGTTGAAGCTTTCTTTGGGAAATCGACTCTTGTTTCGGAGTGCTGAGTTCCTAATGGAGCAGGAGCAAAACCCGTGCCGGTTGCTGACCCGTCTCGCTAGCTAAATTATTACCGGGGAAATAGAAATGAGTGCAATGCCCCTCACCGCTTCTAATTAAGGCGATATAGGGGACTTAACTCGCCGATTACATCGTCACTGAGTGGAAAAAATGAGAATTGCCATTCGTTTGTGTCGTTCCGGGCATGCCACCAAAATGTGTGAGACACGAGCTTAAACTCAATTGGCCGTGGCGGTGACCGTTTCCAACAGAGCCTACAGGCAAATGATGAACAAAAAAAACCAGTGCCTAACTCAATGCAATCGTGCGCGCAGTGAATATTTTCATACTTTCGTTCCAGACACCGGAGAACAGATGTTCCATAATATGTGGCATTTCACCCTTTGTCCGCCGTATTGAGTAAGTCCTTCATTACGATGGGTGGTTGCAGTTTATCCACAGAAGGCTTTAGGTCGTGATGCTTGATGATTCGAAAGATTTAGGGCCATCGGAGGATATACTCGGCCCAGATTTAATCACGATATAGCTTCAAGCAAAACAAAGCTTCGCCATCCGAATTGACTTTATATCGTCTTTCACTTTCAAAATTTAGGTACAATATTATTTATAGTATAATAAATAAAAATATATCCACATTTTTTACTCACAAAAAATATTCCCAAAAGTTAATGTAGATATTGTCGCAGTTTTGTTGATGACACCAAGTGGCACCAAATGCAAAAAACGACACGCACAATTTTTTAAAAATATTTCGGTGGTACAATCGTTTTTTTCACTTGAAGGGAGAAGACTTGGTTGTTGTGCTACCGTAATGTTCAAAAAACAATTGTGACTGTCCTTATTTTGTGTTTTGTGCCACCGGTACGTCGATGACGATGCTGACATACGTAGGTGTATTGGTAAAATATTTACGATCGTGAATACATTAACTAAAAATAAACTAAGCACTAACAAAAGCTGCTACTAAAAATAAATAAATAAATAAATAAATAAATAAATAAATAAATAAATAAATAAATAAATAAATAAATAAATAAATAAATAAATAAATAAATAAATAAATATATATATATATATATATATATATATATATATATATATATATATATATATATATATATATATATATATATATATACACACACACACTCATATAGATTTTTAAAACATGGAAACACAAAGAAAGGACACTGACATACGTACTTTTGACATTTCGACGGTACGGCCGTCATCATCAGAATGCCGTTCTCAGGGGAAGAGCGGAGAGGATATGTGTGGGGGATTGGTGAGGGGAGGAGAGGTAAGGGACGAGTAGGAAACGGACAAGGGGGTGGGAGGGGATATGTAGGCGGCTATTGAATGGATTCAATGGGCTTGGTTCAGCCAGGAGGTTTAAATGACTTGAGCATCCAGATGTACCTCTCGCGGGTTCTCACCTCTATGCTACTTGAAGATTTGGGAAAGGTTTCAATCACCGAAACAGAGAAGCAGCCATCAAAAGCTTGGTCGTGGGAAGCAGTGTGAGTAGGTATGGTATTATTAACAAAGATGGGAGATTTGGTGGAATAGCGGTGGTTATTCATGCGGAGGGAATGGGTAGTGGTGCATTCACCCACGTAGAAGGTAGGGCAGAAGTTACAGGCGAGGTGGCATATAATGTTTTTTGAGGTGCAGGTGGCGTCGGGTAGGGAATTGGTTGTAAGGGAGGTGGCGGGTCTTGGAAGATGGCAACATTTGCATCGTGGGCGGTTGCATGGTGTGGACCGAGGCGGAGAAGAAACATTGTTGCCCGCAGGTGGTTTTATCGACTTGAAGATGTCTCGCAAGTTCGATGAGCGTTTAAACGAAACGGAAGGACAATATGGGAATAAAAGTGATCTGAGCTGACTGTTATTAATAATTGGGAAGAGTTCCCGAATTATAATTTAAATTCTTTGGGTTCCAGGGAAGAAAGTGGTAATAAGGTTAGGGCATTTTGGGGCGGTTTGGTATGGGGAGAGGAGTGTATTTGGTTGACGGTTAGAGAATTTTAGTGTTCAGTAATTTTTCAGGGTACCTGCGTTTCCTGAGGGAGTCATGTAGCTGGTCCATGTGTTTCTGTTGGGAGGGGGTGTTGTTGCAGAGTCAAATAGTTTACCATTGCAATTTGCATGCATCAAGTTAATGAGATGAGAAGGCCCTGGTTTCGGTTGAAGTACGATTTCTCGCCCATCTTGATGTATTTTTACGAGGTATTTCATGTAACATACCCATTCCTTAAAAAAGCATTTCATTCAGAAGTGATCAGAATTTTGTTCCAATGTTCTGCTTGTTGGAGACTCTTACCGTCCTTTCCTGAAATAAGAAAAAACAATTTTATGTCAGAAAACAAAAACTCATGCATTTCAATGAAACATATAAAGCTTTTATGAGATATCTCAATAAATGAATCACCAATGTATGATTTCACTGGATGATGTTATTTGAATATATATAATATTTCTGCATTAGTTATTCTAAAAATTCTCTTTCCTTCATTCTTTATTCCTCTGCAAACCCGGTAATATATGGTGTTACTATTTTTTGTAAGTAATACAATTTTTTTAAAAGTTAAGGTTTTATTACAAGTCAAATAATTAAAAATAATGATACAAAATTTTGGTAAATTTTTAAAATGTATTCTGATCGTAAATAGTTAATTTAATTGTAAAAAGGGTCGTTGATACCAATTCAGTATTTGGGTAATAAATGAAGAGTAGTGAAGTAATTTCTCATCTTCCCGACTATCATCTACATATTATATCCCCCATAAGAACACGAAGTGGAAGTCAGTGATATCAAATTGCCGCAATCAACCTTCCACTCCCTTTCTCCTTCCATACTCTTTTCTTATTCGTAGATTTTCTCTCTCGTAATAATTATACTTCCGGTATTTACTCAGTTCTTATTTGTGTTCATGGGTGCGAAATCCCGCGCCCTCATACTCTCTTTTTTTATTCCAATGTTTGTAATGGTCCAAAACATTCGCTTTCTCGCAGTGAGAAAGCATGCGTTTTTGAACAATGAGTTAAGATTGACCTTCCTCCAAATTTTAATATGCCTTTGGTCTGATAAGTGTTTCGCATTGACTTAATAAATGATGCAAAAAAGGTATGTTAAATTAAGAGTGGTGATATTTGCACTCTCTTTGATGATTTTGGCTGTGTTAGTTTACGGAGTGAGTTGAAATAACATAAACAATTCTAAATTGCGCGCCATCATATTGAACAACTCACTCAATTCACTGAATTCTAGGGCCCTATGTGGTCCTTTCATTTTAAAATATCCAATATGGTACACTAAATAATTGGAGTTAAGAATCTTTAAAATGTTTACTCGTGATAACCCTCCAAAAATGAACCTGCCAATTAAATTCTACCATCTCTTCGAATAACACCTTGAATCCATTAGAATCCATCTACAAAGCACTTGTACAGTATTTAGGGAAAGAAATAGAGGACACATTATTTCCCAGAAGCATAAATTATGTCTTAGCTTACAAGAATGTAGGAGAATATTTCAATTTTAAAAGAAAAAAATTCAGGAAAGACATCTACAAAAAAACTCACGGATCAATTACATTTTATTTACTATCGTATCATACTGCAGCATATATAACCCCATTCCTACTCCAACTTATTATAAACTATTAGTTTTCTCAAATAACTTACCATTTTTTGAGTTTCAAACTGAATGCGCGTAAGACAAAACGTGATGTGTTTTATTCCCGAAAAGTAGTATTGTATATATATTTTAGCGTGTAAGACACATTATAGGAATAGGACATTCTTTAACTGAAATGTTACTCTGATATTAAAATTAGGTATGAATATTTCCAAAACGAATTAATTTTGATTTTTGAACGAAAATACGTTATCATTTTCCATGCTTATGCTTTTCGCTTCCCTCTGTGAAGTCATGATTCTACAGTGGTTCTTTGTTTACTCGTTGATTCACTTGAGATTCTAACTTAAACTGTAAAAACTGCATTTAATCAATATTTGATTTAGCATATTTATCTAATTTTTTAATGTTAGGAATTCTGATTTAGTATGCATTTTTCAGACTTAATTTAGTGTGATTTCAACAATAAGACGAAATAAATAAAGCCCAAATCTCCATTAGATAAGGAAACGTAAACAACAGTTCTGAATTACAAGTAATAAGCCTCACACTTGGATAAAACCGTTGGCGACAACTTAAGGATGGAGGACCCTCATTTGAATATTTTTTTGGACCCAAGCGGAAAATAATGCGACGAGGAGAATGTGCGCAGTTGAGATTCTCGAGAGGTCGATGGCGGCGGGCGTCGGGGATTGTTTCCGCGCCATCGCGCAGGGTACCTCCGTGGGGAAAACGCCACAGAACCGGAGAGAATGTGGGAATAGGAGCTGCGAATTCCATTGGCCGATTGCCACTAGGTGGCGCTACAGCTCTCTTGCGTTTCAGGAACCAAATGCTTCTCTTTACTTGCCTTAAACGTTTTGATTAAATAGTAAAATGTACTTATCAGTCCTAGGAGGATTCTGAAAATTGAGTTTGTGTGTGGAATTTAAGTTATTTCCGAAATTGATTTTTTGTATGGAATTAGAGAGAGAATTTGTACCAGTCTCTGTGAAAATCTCAAGATTAACTAAACCATATGATTTTTATGATTACCAGGACTAAATAGGAAACCACAGTGGGCAAATGGAAAGTCCCCTTTGATGTGAATTTACAAACTCCGAACGCCGAGCATTAATTTTATTATTTTTTATTATTCATATATTATTTTATTTACCGTGAAGGTTATACGTGTCAACCCAAGAAGGAAGGCCGGTAGTAACATTTTCTCAAAATGTTATTTTTTTTCAAATTCGTTTTCTTTACCAAAGGAAATAACTTTAACGCAAAAATCGAACTTGAAGGGAATGAAAATATTATTAAATTATGATGAGAGTAGTTTTATTGAAATTCATCCTTTTTTCTACTGTGCGAGTAATTTTGCTCAAAATATTGTGATCAGACTTAAATCAGTCCATACTTTATGTTTTCATATTAACTTTTTATTTATATAATACATTCTATCGCTTGTCCAATGCAAGGTTGGTAAAATTTACGGAATTCATGGATCAGGAGATGAGTGGTTAATAAACGGCTCAATGGCGCTTTAGTTTTCGTTTTCTCCAAAATGACCTTAGGTGTTTATGAGGGCTATAAAAATGCATCTATGTATCTATTTCGTTTCCCAAAAGTAGATATAACAGAATGCCTTTCCACAACAGGGAAATGACTGATGCGAAATCAATGGAGTATGTACGTTATCAGACCGAAATACCATTCACGATCCGGTAAGGCTCTCGAGTGGATAGTATCAGTATTAATTAAGAGCGTGAAACGTGAACGTTTCCTTGTTTCCAAGATTCCGCGAAAGTGGATCATTTTTATTCGACTGTTTCAGATCCCGAAGCACCTTTAAGTGCATTGAATTGAGCGTAAAACTCCTAATTTGGTGGCACACTTTCCGCAGCGGGGTGAAATTCTTTAAAAAGCGAAAATGTCTTTTTTTTAAACATGAGAAACACGTTTTATTCGATGGGAAACCATTCCAGGCCGAAAAGTTTGAGTCGGATATCGCCATTCGAACGTCAAGCGAATCCGGCACAAAAAACGGGGCTACAGAATCCTCAAAATTTACTGGATAGTGGGCACATGACAGTGGTTTCGGGAAGAGAAGCGATGCATCTGGGTGAGTTGGCAGGCCTACCTTGTGGCCGGAAAGAGTGGGCGTCGTGGGATGGGTTGTAGGGGGGCAGGGGGTCGAGGAGGACGACGGGGAGGGAAGGGGCATCAGCACTCGAGGGGGTGGTGTGGAGAAGGAGGTTGGGGTCGTTCTGGGGTGTGGGCGTGCGAGTGTCGTGTGACAGATCTCTTGCCCGTCACAACTCGCTGCCGTCGCCGCCGCGGTGGCAACCCGTGGTCATAGCCCCCTGCTCCCTCTCCCCACTGCGTCACATCCATCCATTAAAACCTTTGACCTTTCCTTCTGATGATGTTCGCACCACGGTCTTGCACGTGGATTCATTCGTTACAACCATAACTTCGTGCAGAATATAAAACGAATTAATATAAAAAAGATTTGATCGAAGAAGTTAGAAGCCTACTTTCCGAAGAAGGAATTTAAGGCTACTGCAAAAAATTCCAAAAAATGACGAACCATGTCGTTAACATTAAAGTGTATATGGTGTAAAAACATTTACAGTTAAATTAGCTTCAAGATCAAAATTGGTGGACGTGTTACTGAATGGCACGCAAAATGGCGAGACTCGAATCCTGGTTGCGGCTTTTTTTATGGTATTCCCATCCTAAACTGGCTTCGGTGTGGATAGCATTTCAAGTGCTGAATCCTCCTTTTGTCGCATGGGACTCGATTTCTCCGGGAAAAATACCTGACATACAATGATCAGTATTTATTCGCATCCCCTTTGATTCCATCTATTATACTCAAACAGAATTGTCAATGAAGGAAACGCCCTCAGCTGCCAGTTTATTCTAGCACTTTTATCCTCGGCGATTGAAACGAAATTTTAAGCTAACCATTAGAGTGAGTAGAAATGCGTTTCGTTATTTATTAAATGGCTTTAATTTGGTGCCAGTGCTTATTATTTAGCGCGTGCTTGGATATGAAGGAATCTAAATATTGCCAGATGAAGGAAGAATTCTGCTTCAATTTTTGAAGTTTTGTCTATAATCAATGGTGAGTGAAAGGTTGAGAGGAGAAATTAATATTATCAAATTGTATTGCGATACATGTCATGTTGTTAGTTAAGAACAATGAATATAGAGAACAATTGAATACGAAATAATCCGTAATTCAGTATTCGTGAAAACAAGTATTAATTTATTCGGTCTTCTCATTTGAATGCTGATGATTTGGTATATTTGATTTATTCATAATTCTAACCGGAATATGTTTTAATGAAATATTTATCGTCGAAAAAGACCTGAGATAGTAACGTTCAATCGTCGGCAATTGTTATGCGGCCAATGATCGAAAAACACTACCACTTCATTCTTAAAGGCTAACTTGTAGTATCTTGAAGTACCTACCCGCAAAATTTTGATCTTTAATGATGAAAATGTAAAAAAGCAAGATGCTATCGACAAAATTGGAAGAATCACCGTGAATACTATAATCTTTGGAGAAAGTTTTCATGTAATAAAATTATCTCATGTGATTACGCAAGCTCTAGAATTCATTATACAGGATATGTTTTACAACCACCTCTAAATGTTAGATCATATTAAATACAGTGATATAATTATGTAATTATCTTAGTTTTTAAACATGCTTATTTCAGAACACTGATTCTTCTGTAATTGATATGTTAGTGCTTGATGATGATGCCTGGGATTTTTCTAGCGCTGCAAAGTGTTGAATGACCTGATATCTTGGTTCGTCTCCTCCCCATTGCGAATTTTCTCCCGTTGCCTCGCCACTCAGTACTTTCCACCTTCTCGTTGCAACTATGTGAATTAATGGAGCGGGACCGATAGATGTACCTTAGACGCCAATCGCGCTGCAACTCTCGACTGGAATTTCAACGGAAACTATCTATTTACGCCAGTACACCCGCAACTAGCCTCCATAATATCTCTTTTATTGCAACTTTTATAAGATATTTTTGGATTATATTTCCTATCAATGTTAACAATCTTACCATGCTACGTAATATCGTTAAACTTAGGAAACGTTTGGCATGTCGGATAGACGTGAATTCCGATAAAAGCTTTCTTGAAGCTCTTTGTTATCAAAACCAAGCGATATGCTCATTCACCTGATTTGAAGGAGGTAGAAATATTTTTCAGCCTTTTAGGCTCACTGCATTTGCAGAAATTTTGAACGATGATTATTTTAAATGTCAACTTCCAATTTCCCACCTCTCACCTTTCACTAGTAATCGAGTTAGATTCCCAGGGAAGGGTGGACGTTAAATCCGTGGCATTATGTTATGAGCATTTCTATTACCTGTGTATTTAGTAGTGAATCACGTAATATCAGTATTTATAATTCTGTCAAACAAAAGGGAGGGGAATAAACGGAGTAGTACAGATTGTGAGCGCTTCTATATTTGTTTACATCTTTTTCGCTACACTTCGCTAAAATCCTTCATCAATACCGTGATAAATCAAATAGCATACCTAGACAGCTTTGGGCTATAGCTTTGACTATCATTTCTATGCTCTCATGACAATGGTCCACATTATCGAACTAGTTTCTTGGAATCTTTCTTGTTTGCTTCACTGTCACCCTCAGATAGGACATGGCAAAAATATTGGATTTCGCGGTAAAATTTAAAGGTGGAAAATATAACGTTAATATTGCCAATGGATCACTAGGCACACATCAACGCATGCCCTCCGGGTAGCGTGTTTCAGGTCACCGATCTTAGCTCCGTTTAGCCTTGGCCAAAGAAATGAGAAGAGAGACACCAGTCGAGGCATGAACTCAAACAGGATAAAAACCTCAAATATGATGTAAAAATATTCGTGGTAACGCATCCTGATACATCCCTAGGGAAAACTGTGACTCACACTCTTGTGCTAAACTAGAGCAGGTGTTTCAACTGAAGAAGGAAAAAAATGTCGACCTCATGTGAATTTTTCACTCAAATCCGTGTCGCCAGTGGCTTACAATCCATGTATTTGATCACGACTATTATTCTGCGCAGTTTGTTGCGAAATGGTGGAACACTTTATTTTCCTAGTGCTTGTTTTTCTCCCCTCGCCACTCTCTGTGTTATTGAGTCTACCTCCCTCTGGAGATCCCAACTTCCCTCGGAATTCCACGGCCAACTGTGGCTCCGGGGCACGGGTGGCTGAGGCAGAGCAGGAGAAGATGGAAGTAGAGACGGAGGAGAGGACTTGGGAGGGAACCTAAGGGATTGAATATGGGGTATAGCGTGAAGTGGGGCCGATTAAATTGGTGGTTGAGTGAAGAGGGGAGCGGTTTCGAGGGATTTAGTTAATGCGAATTTCTCCGCCGTCGTATAATTACATTCAAATCATGGCTGGCGAATAAGGGCTCGTTGCTACAGGAGTGGGAAAGAATGGAAATTACATCGTAAAAATCTTGGTCCGCTTACATGTGAGAACCAGAGAGGAAACTTAGTGTATCTCTCTTTTCGGACCTCATGTTTCCCAAGCACACTCTCTTTTCCTTGGTGTCAATTAGCGTACAAGTGACGAGCACCTGTTTTTGCTAAGGGATGCTTGCATAAATTTCTTTGGCTGAGATAACATGTAAAGGTACCTATATTTTCATATAGGCGAAGTTTTTGTCACCACGAAGACTGGGCATTACAACGTTGAATTTGGCACTAAGCCGTATGGCATATGAAATCCGCACATTATGGATTAGAACTTTTTTTTCTAGCACAGTATCTGGTGTCTATGGATCAAATTTCTGGTATTGGCATAGGAAATCACACTTTTTGGTTGGAAGAGATAAGTAAACATAACAACTGGGTTTCACCCCAGGTCCATTCGATCATTTGACGAACTCTCTCTGATGTGTCGCTATCAAAATGATAGAAAATTATAACTCTACAAACCTCCCAAAGCTTTCTCAGCCTTTCAGGAACTGAAAATGATAGCAATGATCTTATCTTGACATTTGAACAAAAAGTAGGGTCAAGGCTATATATCTTCGACCAATATCCAGAAAACACTCGCCCTCCTTATGGTTGCCGTATTTTCTTCAGACTACCTCCTTTCAGCTTAAGATTTTGCACTATATCTTATTTAAAAGCCTTTTTGGGTTATTTACATGACTATTTTAGGAAAAAATACATGTGGCTATCCTTCAGGCCATTCATTTTTGTGAGTTTTGTGTCTTAATGAAGTGCGTTATGAACAAGAATCTGCGGAGTGCTCTCCTTTCCCATCTCGGTAAAATTATCTTTATTTGGACCTTCATTTAATCTCTGGTTCCCTTAAAAACAATCATCAGTTCTAATTTTCTCGCCCATCACACTTTTTTTTCTTCCCTTTCACTCTCTCTGCTGGGTTGACCGTGAGACCTGCGGGAAGACTTCAACGACCGACGGACACTGCGACGCAAGTTTCAACGTCCAGTTCCCGGCTTCTTAATTCCAATTGAAAAAAGAGGATGGAAATGAAGCTGTGTAGTCACTCCCTTCTCTCCCCTAAGGCACATCTGCAAACATCAAGGACGATCCGAAGGAGTGTGCCGAGTTCGGAATCGGACTGACTACTTTCACTCAGTCCGCGTGCCGAGCGCACGAGTAATTTTTGTTGCGAAGTATGACTGTGAATAGAAAATCATATTTACCGAGTCAACCGTGGCGTGTTTAGTACCGCCAACGATTTTATTTGAGTGAAAGAATGTTCAAGCTGGGTGGGTGAGAATTACTTCGACGCTGTTACCTCACTACACTTTTTTTCTTAAATTCCTCGCCTTGATGAACCACAGGAGCTGTTGCGAATGTACATATCGATGTGTAAGAAATGAGCAGTTTTTTCATATTTAGTAGTAATAATTGCTGATAAATATTTTCAGTAACGTCTTAATATGCCGTAAAAATGATGCCCACCACTTTCCTAACCATATCACGCAAATATAATGTATGCCCGTTCGTTTTTGAGGTTGCTTTGAAGTTTTCATTTGTTCTGTTACTCTGGGGAAAGCAATTTATAACCATCACTTTTTAATCCGAATGAGGGCAGTTAAAATGCTTGAGCTATTTTTATATAAATTCAATATATAAATACATAAATTCAATGGGCTATTTCCAGTGCTAGATGCTACTCTAGGGTTTTTCACCATACCACCTCTGCCAATGTATCAAGTTCGATACAATTATAGCCTATGTGTATAGGATGTATAGTCTTAAGAATTCAGGATAGGAAAGGGATTAATTCAAGCAGGTATTCAAAGAAAAGTTATGAATGCATGAAGGAAATTCAGTTATTAATTAAATGAGATTGTGATACATTTTTAAATAATTAGAATTAATACATTTTGAGAGTTTTTCTTGTCATGGTAGTTAACAAACATTTTTTCTAATGTCTAAAGTTTTAATTCAAAAACTCACTTATAATAATTAAGCATTGCTAATTAATAAGCACTAATAGTTCAAAATATAGCACACTTATTCTCTTATCATAAAAAAATGAGAAAAATTGCAATTTGTTCCTGTAAATTATGGATATGTTTTATTAAAGGAGGAAGAAATAAAAAACTAAGTGAATGGATCCTTCACTTAATCGTTCGAAATCTCAAAACGGCGAGTTTTCCTTGAAATTTCTTTCATGGCTGACCTAAAAACATCTCGATTAATAAAATGCGAAGATCCATAAAATTCATTGATTCATCCTACCGGAAAACATCGGTCAAGGCTCTTTGCTTACGACAATGTGACGGAAATAGGAAATTTGCATTCACCTCCAAGTTAGTAAACGATCCCAATAGAAGGGAGTATCCTTAGTTGTGACAGTGGAATGAAGGTGGGATCCACCCCTGGGAAACGCTGTAAATGGAAAGGAGAGGGATCTTAGAATAAGAGAAGTGATGTATGAAGAGGAAGAAAAGATTGAAAAGGTAAGTCGAAGGGAATCTAGGCCAAGGAAAGTTTTGAAAAAAAAACAAGACGAAAATATCTGTAGAAAATAGCAATTTAGACCGCAAGAAAACGAATTAATAATGCGGTTGGAGAAGAAAGGTGACCATCATTTGTCAAACCCGGCGAAATAATATTCTCTTTCCACTCTTTTTACGAAAACATTCACTCCGTAATGGATACTCTTGGTGAGGAAGAGTGTGTGAATCGGTACACGGATATCAAGCGTGTGGAAAAAAGGAAATTAGGCTCCGAGAAGAAAGAGTACTCTTTCTGGTATTCGTTGGCTGAAGAATTTACGACATTGAGCAAGAGGAAGTGGCAAATAGGTTATGGTAAATTGAGGAATACAACCGAAATGACCGGAGGATGGCAAAAGGCTGTGAGGCAGGGGAGACTGGGAGGGAAGGAAGATGGGCCAGGAGGGAAGAGGATGCGACGCATGCGTGTGAGTGTGTGCAATTATCCACATTTTGATGCCATGTCGCAATTATCGCCCAGACCTGAGGGAGAGAGCGTGTGGATTTTCATTGTCTCAACTTCTCTTCCCCTTATTACTCATCTTATGATTTGCATGCGGTTTCTCCGAGCCACAAAGGGAAACTCTTGAGGCGGACAAGAGTCCGGAGATGGGTGTGGAGGGGAACCTTAGGGTGTGGTCCAGAAGGATAGGATGTACACCTTCGAAATGGTTTTAATTTCTTACCCCCAGGCTATCGCCTGATCGGAAAGGAATTCTAAAGAGACGGAAAAGGCTTTCGAAAAGACTGTAATTAAGTTGCGGATAACCCAGAAGCCTTCCGTTGATTGCGTGTTGTGGTAAAAGTTTCGCAATATCCCAACAAGGAAGAATGGTATTTTTTTCTGAAATGCGCATTAGGTCAGTACCGATCAAACATGTGTGTAATATGAATGCTTTCCTTTATTGCATTGTGTTTACGTGTAATTACAGACGATTAGTTCCGTTTGCTCTGGAGGACTTAATGCATATTTATATTAATTCACTGTGCTTTATATTTTAATACGCCTCACATTATTCCAATCATAAGCAAGTTTTCTTAATGTCTGTGCATAATTAAACTCTTACTTACCTGACAGAATATTTTAATACATTAAGGAGGTAATCGGGATCATATAGAGCCTATAACGAAAAGCATTAGGATTTTGAACACATATTGTTATGTAAGAATTAAATTTTTCAACTATGGCAAACTAGGTCTAATAAGAAACCTAACCAGAAAAACGAGAGTACTTGATCTTAATTAAATAGTAGAGTATAATAAAACTAAGTAAAAAGATAGTAAAATGAGATTATTAATAATTTATAAACCTAAGCCAGTTCTAATTTTTTTCAAATCGGTTAAAAATGAGTACAGTATTTACAGAAAAGTAAATCTGTTAGGGATATTTAGTATCAGGGCTGGAACTGTGCTTCCATATAGAATAAAATTGCGAAATAAGTTAAGCAGATATGAATCAGCGTAATTAATACTGGCTCCAGAAATATTAGTTCGCAATTCATAACCCTACAATTGATATTGGCATATCATATAAAAATTCAAGGAACATTTTGGGAGAAGCTCATTAATTTTATTGCTTTTAAATCAGAAAGCACTTGTGTCGGGAGAAAATGAAAAACTATGAGAAGTAGATCATTAGCGAAAGAATTTAAGGGCATACGACTTTTTTCGCACTAAGCGTAGAGAAAACGTGTTAAATATATTTGATCCGAGGAATATTTTGGTTCTTTAATTTCCAGTGCATTAAAAAGTAGCTTTTCTTCCACACAGGGCATTGGTTTCAGTTCATGAACTTTTTCTTTGTTTTTAATTTACATTTTTTTGAGTTGGGCAATCGATCGATCAAATTGATACATATTGAAGTAAATATCAGATTTCCTTTTGATAACATGTAATCAACTTTTTTCTCGTAAAGACATGTACAAATGAATAATTCACCGAGTAGTTACCGGAAAAATCAAACGAGCATTTCAACTAGACTTGATTATTATATAAATTATTTTGTTCGTTCATGTATTTCCAAAGTGTGAAAAATATTTTGAGGCATTGAAGATATGCAAATCACTGTATGACGAGTTCATGGATAACGTTGCTTGTATATGTGCGTTATGATCTTTCTCTTCGAATCAGTGGAAGGAAATATTTTTCCCCGGAAAAAGAAAAGCTCATTAAAATTTTTCATGAATAAAAATAAGCGAAATTTCACTTATATTTATTTCAACAGTTGTTATGCCATTCCAAACTCACTCGAGGGCAGTTGAAGAGTACAAAGTTTACAAATGTACCTGGCTAAATGGAATATGAAGCAAAAGATTTTTATCGGATTAGATTTCAAAATTAGAATTAAATTGTGGACATGGCGCCAAAAAAATTGGAATAATATATTTGAATAACATAATTCATGTGAGTAGGTATTAAAAATATGAGTTCGAATTATTTTATATATTTGCAGTAAATAATAAGTCCTTCGCATTAAAATACGCGATGGAATTCTACGCATCGGGGATCTATAAAGCTTCTGTAACTTGGGTATTTTTCTACCTGCAGTCGTCTCGTGTTTTATAACTCGAAATCTTAGGGCCATCTCATCTTGCTTGGCCCAACCTTTTCCCACGGTGCCGTAGAAGAGGTAAAAGTTGCTCGTCCACCGATGACGAAAGAAGTATTCTGCCAGGTTTTGGACGAACAGAAGAGATAGCAAGATAAATGGCCGAGTCATGGTCCGAGAAAAGGATGAAGGCAAAAGCAAACTAAATTAAGCGTGGGAGGTTGAAGACGAAGGCTGGGCATCACAAGAGAGAGAAAGAGAGAGCTCTTTGGGTGGACATTAGACCGCGCTTATGACAAGGAGAAAGCATAGCCGCCGCAGCAGCTGTGAAAGTCGTGAAGAGGAAAAGAAACAAATGCTGATGTGTATTGAGTATCTTCTAAAATAATGAAACTGGCGGATAGTTTTGGCTTGGATGCTGTTGCGAAACAATCATAATGGCGGAACACGGACTGTGAATACAATATCCTATTGTTACGTCACATTTTACAATTGATGCGCCCTCCCCACACCTTTTTTATGATCCAAAACCGCGGTTTTGTCTGTCATTTAATCATCCGATAAGATGAGGTCAGTTGAAAGTAAATTTTAAGTAGAACTATGCTGAAACGAAATGTACAACTCAACACTGAAGACAATAAAGAGTTTGATTTTCGTAAAAAAAAGATGATGTAATTACAAACCAATCCCCGGACTGCTAAACCGTGAGAATGAATCTTAATCTTACCTCGACGATTTTTTTTCAGTTCCTTCAAAAGTGACATTATCAGGTATTCATATTCTGCGAACACGTTTCATTTGAATTAAACTGCGTACTACATTAGATTTGAGAGAAGCTGATTTTACCTGCTCGCGTTATATTTAGCCACTGTAGTTTTTCTCAGTTATCTCACGCACTGTGCCAGTAATACACCTAGATACCAATTTAATGCTAATATTGTAACGATCTATTTTGCATGCAAACAGTTTTAAATATCCAAATCCAAATTTGAAACTAAGTGAATAAATAACAAGCACACGCTGTCACTTTTTTTATTAAAATGGCGGTGTAAAATATGTGGAACAATAACTGGACACCGAGATAAAAATGACGGACACTTCAGATACGAGAAAGCGACTCGTTTTCAAGGTGAATCGTCGGCGTCTGTATCGTTTATTGAGGGCAGTTGCGAATGTACCTTGATTCTTTATCCCTCCAAATTCCTGTATTTCGAAATGCCATTCATTAGCCGTGGAGTCCTGGCTACAGGATAAGAGCCCAACATTCCTTTTAATTCTGCTTTTGTTTAAACGTTTGCAATTTAATGGAAGATATTTGCACTAAGGAGAAATTCGCGGTCTAATTGCATGGGAAAGATTCGATTTCTCTGAACAATTCACTCTGTATTCTTTAAGATCTCTTTCTTGTTTGTTCTGGCAGAATTCTCACCAACATTTTAGCTAGTTAATGGGTCATGATACAGCTTTGGTTCGTAAATCCAGTCAAATATATCTAAAATTTTACTTTCACGAGTACTTTCTCATTGAATTATAATTATTCAGGATTTTCAAGATTTTGATTAAATTTTCGCTATTTTACTTACAGGAAGAATTGTGTTTGAAATGCTACTATATTTCTGTATTATTTAGATAAATAATCATAGTTATATAAGGGCGATTTAGATTCTGCTAAAATATTTTTTTGACGAATTATAAATTATGTTTTACCCTTTTGCCATTTAGCCAAGGATCAGGAGTTTCGAAAGGTGTTTTAATGTAAATTGCTGTCAAACATAAATGGCTGTTTGGGAAACAAATTTGAATTGATTTCGAAATAATTCAAAAACAGGATTTAATCTGAACGAAATATGATTCAGGTTAAGAGTATTTAATAGTGAGAAATTCACTGAATCCATTACACGTGTGAGCATGGTATAAACGAAGTGGCACTTATATTTAAAAAAATACTATTAAAATTATTGTTCATATAGATTTTCATTGTTTCTATGCGGAAACCGAATGGCCGAATATGTTTTATTTTGTATTATTAGGGAAAAAATATGAAAAACATCAACTATCTTACTAAACACTTGATCGTGAAAATTTTTATCTACGCATCTTGTAGTTATTAATGAGATAATATTCAAATTATTGTGAAACTAGAGTTTAATCACGATTATGCGAGTTCCCCAGTTGTTCGTTCCATTCTGGCTTTTAAATTATCCCCTGGGGGTTGGCGGATCGAGGTATTCCCTCTAGCGGCCCGCAGACGGGGTCTAAAGCGACGTCGCTCAAATCTTTCGGAACTGTTTCATTCCCCCTCTGCCCGCTCCTCCGTGAGGCACCCGTCGTCGCCGACGGCCGCGCGCACGTTTGCTTCCGGGGTCGACGCGGCTCCGAACCCAATGCGCCCGCCTTGGCTGCTTTCACTAATCCGTTGCGAAATTACGTTCAATGGACCAGCGCTCCCAATGCAGACAAACCTCCTCTCTCTTCTCCGCACCCTATGCCGCTGCTGCGTGCCTCCCTTCCTGGCCATCGCCGCCCACCCTCTCTCCCTCACTCTTACTCACATCGTTCACAGACACATCGTTATCTGCATTTTTCTCGCCATTTTTTTACTCCTCTCTAATTATTTTCGAGCATGGATGCCTGTGATTTGAGGTAGGCTGGTAGCTCATTTATTTCTCTCACGCTCTTCCTTAAATTAAAATCGGTTTCGTGCATGTTTTAAACACCTGAGTCTCGGCGTTGCTATTGATGATTGCGTCCTCGAGTACGCTCCGCGAAGCTATCAATATCTTTCAAAAGAAAACATCAAGATAAAAATACATTCAAAATTTTTCCTGCTCAAGTGTTGTAGATTATAATTTATTAATATCCTTAAAAAATTTCCCACTTCTTTGTTTTTGTAACTTTCTTGATTTATTGACTTAAATAGCAGTCGTAACATTTTATAGTCGATTTATATTCATGGTTTCTATCACTGAGAAACAGTTCTTGGTTTTAAGAGGATGTATCGTTTTAATTATGTTATCTCTTGGTTAATTCTTCTGATTATAGTTTTTACTGGAAAATATTTGTAGTTCACCCTCAATAATATAAAAAGAATAAGAAATGAAACTCATGGTGGAACCATTTTGAAATAATTGTGCTAGTAAACTTCATTTTACCCTTGCAGCCACTCTACAGTTGATTAGGGGTAGAAAAAATGTGTTTCCCCTGGTTAATATGTAAACTGTCAACCTCTTTCCGTCAATTGCTCAGGGTTGTTTACAATGAATAAAACATACTATTTTTTTGACGTTGACACAATTGCAGTGAGTAATTTGGAATAAATAGGCCGTGGAAGGTCCTGTTCCTGAGAGAAGAGGATGGACGTGAATGTTTGAACTTTCACAGGTAAAGCGAAGAAGAATGAAGAAATCTCTTATGGTACTACGGGGTGAGGGTGGGGAAAGTCTCTTAAGCATTCCACGAGTTCTTGCTGAACATCTCTGGAAGTGTTTCCCCTGCCGGAATGTCCACTTTCCATCACTCGAGAACATTAACCGAGGATCCACAGACCCATGGAACTCGATTTCCTCCTTCCCACCCCAAAAGACTCCTCGCCCCCTTCCGCGCATCGCCCTCCGCATATTCCCGCCAGTGGATAGTTTACTTCCGTTGCCCTCAACGCAAAACAGATATTTGGGACCTTCGGGCCCTCGGACCCGCGAAAAATTTCTCTTTCGATTCCCATTCAATTCTTTCGTCAACCCCCCTCCCTCTCACCACCGCAGCCATTCGCCAGGGACATTTCGAAAAACGACACATTTCATAGTAAACATACCCACCCATCGGATATGGGGTGTAGTTGGAGGGTGGTCAAACTGCGGTTGGTTTAATATAAGTCTTGCGAGAAGTGAACGCTAAGCCGGCCACCGCGAAAATGAAGCTAAGCGTCGCATGAGCGCGAGGAAAGCTGTGCGAAAGTAGGTCTACTACATGAACAGCTCCGCAAATAGGAAAAATGGCTGGAAATTTCACTTCGGAAAACATCTTCGAAGAAAGTTCTCGCGGCTGCGGGGAGCCATTTATAAACTCGCGGAGGAAATGAAGGAATTGAAGAGAACGAGAAACATGATTAGGAGAATAACCGCAAGATTTTTTTCTGAAATAAGGGAAAATGTCTTTATGCATCTTTCAGAATACATGCGTTACAGTAAGGGAGAAGTTCATATTAGGCTTCGTGTTCTTTGATGAGGGAACTGAAAACATATTAATGCTAAATTCATCTTCTTTCATCTTGACGCATTGAGTCAAGATGAAAGAAGATGAATTTAGCATTAATTATTATATCTTTGTCTAATGACGAATTTTGGGTAGGAGGGAGTTCAGCTTAGAATAGAACATAGCAGCATAATCAAAACCGATTATTGGCATATCCTCTAGCCCTGTAAATGTACCTGATTTCGAAAAACTAATCATGAAAAGATTTCCGTCGAAATAGTACCTACTAGTTCATCCTAAAATGGAATTTTTTTATTGATATTCTGAGTATTGGTACAAGAGATATTTCTTACATTCTTTGTTTTTCTAGGAAAGTATAAATAAAAAGTATATTCGCATTTTTATCGAACGTTTAAATCCCTATACGAGAAATATTCCCATAAGGAGATTTGCTAGAGAGTTAGAATTATGATACCTGTTGAATGCGTGCAAAATACCGTGTGATTTTTGTCTGCGATAAGTTTAGCTCACCTTGCGACACTTGGTGGAAATATTTCATACGCGCTTATGCCGAGAAAAGTAAGTAGACGTGGGGAAGTAGTAGATTCTGGTGGCGAGGTGTTAGCTTGGAGCGTATTCATGTTTTGGGGGAGAGTGAGGATTGGGCGAAGGGAAGGCGACCGTATGTATGTACATAAGAAAAGGAGGAATTCAGGCATAAAACATGCTCGATTGTACGGAATGCGCATCGTTAGGAAGGCGGCCAAGATGGCGGAGAATATTTCAAAAGCACAGGCCCCGCGAATGCGTATCCTGTGCCGGAGAGGAAAATGTGAGCCATCCTGTCCTGAATATTTAACCTCCACACCTCCACTCACGAGTGACCTTCTCGCTGATTTCTCGTGGATGTAGTGGCAGACGGGGGATTTTCTGCCCGAGTGCGGACATGATTTCAATGATCGCCTTATTTTCAAACCAATCCGGTGTTCACGAGGTCGCCGCACTTAGCGGCGCTTAGTTTTCCCCATTTGCAATGAAAATTTTAGAAACTGACGATTTCTAGCTCGATCGGCCTCAGGTGTCACTGGTGACGGTGTTAGCTACTTGTTTAAAGCTTCACGGATCTTTCCCTTCATGCTTCAATAGCCAGAATGTCAGTGGTGAAATAGTTCTCTCATCGGTCACGATTGCAGTCTATCTCAAAGCATTTTCATTATTGGTATTCTGGGCGAATGCAGGAACGGTTGCGATACGAAAATCGGCCTGAGAAAGGAGGTTGAACGATAAATGTCTCCAACTACATCGACAATGAAACCTAGGTTATCTATCCTGATTACTGGTCGTTTTGGAGGTGGAGTATAGAAGTGAGATTTTCAAAGTGATCAGTTGTCTCCACCGGATCGTCCATCAAAGATGAAACTTAAGACGAATGAAACCGCTTTTAAGAGCCTCTCATCTACGATTCTTCATGAACCGAGGAAAATTCTGCTAGATCGATGAAATACTAAAAGGAGGACAAATGAAAGTTGTTTCTATAATTAGGTAGTTCTTATTTTGTGTCTTAAGATGGGACGAGTTAGTTAAAGGGTAAATCTAGAAAAAAATGTACCAATTCCACATTATTACGCCGGAAACTATCAATTTTATTTTGACGAGTAATCGACCAAAATATCCTACGTTTAATGGTTGTTGGTAAGTCATCTTCAAATACATTTTTTTTATATTTATGAGAGCTAATAGGATGTAATGTACAACCGACCAATTTCAGCTACCGTGCGCTCTCCCCTTAGGCATCGACAACGCCCGATATCCAAAGGGGGAAGAGAAATATAATTATGGTACGGTTTTTCACTGTTTTGATAGGTGGAGAAAGAATTATTTTTTTTCAAAATTCCTCGAAACTACTTATGTGAGGACCTTGAAGAATTGCCACCGAGCCATTTACTGCTTGTTCAATGATAATTCCGAAAAATTGGCGGTCGGACGCCCAAGGTGCGGAGTTCGCTGGGGGATCGGGATAATTAGAGAGCGTAAACGCAGGAAAAGGGAGCCAAGGAGATGAGAAAAAAAGAGGAAGGTGGGCGTGTCGTCGTCTTCGTAGGCATACTGATGAAACCCTTTCGCTTGCCGTCCGCCTCTCCCTGCGATCCCGACCCTCCGCCGCCTCGCCCTGTCCTTCGCGGGGCTCCTTCCTCTCTCGAGACCATCCATCCATGCGCGCCTTCTTCGCCCAACACTCCCTCATCCCTCTCCCCCCTCAACCCACCCCACTCGCCCGTGCCATTGTTCCCGCCTCCTCACACTTCCGTTCCGCCGCTCTCCCATCCATTGTCGTTTTTCGCCCCTTCAGTCTCTCGTCCCCATTTAATTGGCATGTTTATTCAGTGGTCCACTTTTTTCTTTCCTTTAGACCTTTCTCCTCCCACCCACAACCCTGTGTTTAGGGATTTTTTCCCCCTTCAAAGGAGTGCCGATTTTCCCGTCCTATATTTTTCTTTTAACCGTCTTGACGTCGGCCTTGAAATGATGATCTCGATTATCCGAATCTCGGATGACTCCTGGAGATGAAGCGAGGGATCTTCAGCCTAAATATCACATTTTGTGAATGAAATGTGATGGCATTATGTTTTGTATTTTTGCTTTGGAATTGGAAGGCGTTCCAATGACGGTCAAATGTTAGAGAATTCCGCTTTTATTTCGCGAGATTTACTGTTTTGCTATTTTTATTGACGTCTGCTAATACAATACTTGTATGTTGGGTCCTTTTAGGACAATGTATCAGGTGTGACATAGAAATAAATTAAAATGAGGTTGAGGATAGTCTTTATACGTTTTATTACTCACCAGGATGATCAATGATATTTTGTTTATTTATTTATGATACGCAAAGGTTATCGAAGATTTCGACTTGCATGAAGTTATTTATACATTTCCGTAAAGATATACATGCTAACTATCCGACTCTCTTATATAGCAATGAGTAGAAGGGATGCCAGATTGTGCAATTAATTTAACTCTCATCGATGAACATCGTGTACTTTCGTGGAGAACTATCCACATATTTCCACGGCATCATTTTTAAAACCTATAGTAAAATGACATTTTTTAAAAAGTCTTGCCATGTTTTCACTAAAAATAATCATATCTATCCATGTTCCCCAAATCAGCGTTACACCTTAAAATACTGTGTGCACGATATTTTTATTTTTTTTGCATTTTTCGACATAAATTAGGTAAAATAACCATTAACTTAGTAATCAACCCGAAGGTCGGTTTGGATTGGTGATGGTAGTACTAGGCCCGACGGAATGTGAAATTCACACATCAAGGTAGTGAGGCAGTTCCTTTCCCTGTACCGAAAATGGTTTCCCAAGAAGATCTGGTACCTGGTCTCAGCAAATTATTTTAACGGAATTTTAGCATGTTTTTACCCATATCCTGCCTTAAAAGAAAAAATAATTTAAATTAAATTAACTTAAGTAATAGCTTCGCTATAAGATGTGCAAATTACTTGTAAAGAGCTAAAACACAATGATCTTTTTTATTATATACGCAAGACACGGTCATCTCATTTCTTGTAGTTTAATTTTTGCTAGAAGTCTTTACCACAAAATACGTGACTGTAATTTTGGCTAATCTCTAGCAATAGTAATAAAATGTCTTTGCGCCGTTACCATTGTTATCTTATCCATATATATTCACACACTTAGACATTTTATATCCTAAATGAAACATTATTTTCCAATTCGATATGTTGAAGGAGTAAAATTTAAATAACAATCTTAATTATGATTTCACAACATTAAAGTTTCCATTATGTAAAGTAAATTTAGCCTATTTATTTCTAATATATTTCAGAAAATGTGAATGTACTCGTTCCATACCGCTGCGAATATTGTTATTTGGGCCAAGTATAGTTTGTTCCATACCACTGCAAACATTGTTAATTGGGGCGCATACGACTGTAGAACTTCATGCGCAGTCTTTGAGGCGAAAACTTTTGATACAAAATAAGCCTTAAATAAGTTCTGATTACTGTCATCCGTCCCTTAATTGGCAATTTCAGTGGCACGCTCCCATGTGAAAAAAATAATTTCAGAAAAGGTATCTTCAAATTTCCTCGGTGGTGCGATCAGTCGAAAATTGCTTGCGGCAGGCGGCAATCCGCGGGCGGCCATAAAAAGGTGGGTGCCATTTTGGTCTGCTTTGAAAAGTTTGGGAAATGACAGTGTTACAGTTTCGTCTCACCGTTTTCGGAGACCCCTCACTACATTCCATTATGCTTCAACTTCTCACGGCGTATTTCGCTCCAATTTCTTCGCCTTGTATTCGCGAGACTGGTTCCGCACCCTCCCAAACCCTCTTCTCCCCCTCACCCTCCTGTCAAACCAAGCTACCTGCCCCCACTCCTCTTTCTTTCCGGCCGACCATCCCTTCCTTTTGGGGGAAAACCACCCACCCTCCTCTGCCCCATCAACCCACCCTATTCATCACGATTTACGCGGGCGAAGTGAGTGGTCAGTTATCACCGCTCGGGCTCCACTGGGCCTCTCTCCCGTCCCCCATCCACCTCGGTTCTAATTCCCTATCTCGCCCGGCCTATTCTCCCGCCTAAACCTCTTATCCTCCTCCGCCGGCCCCTCCCCTCCATCACACTCCCTCCTCATTCCCCCTCCCGTTCCCCTATTTCTCGGACGCACTCTTTGAGGCCTCCGCTTCCATGTGCCGCTACTCCTCGCGTGTAACGGTATCAACTCCGCTATTCGCACTGCCTTGCCTTCCTCTCTCCCTCCCAACGCGCCCACCGCCTCCTTCTCATTTCTCCCCCACCCCGCGCCAACCTATTCCTCCTCGTCACCTCTCGCTATCTCTCCCTGCCGCTGTCGACGGGCGACCCGCGTCGTCGGCGATCGCCTCTCTTTATCTTATGCCGTAGGGGAGGATCTTCGTCCGGATGTCCACCCTTCGAAGGAATGTCTCCAGGGGTCCGGACGTGAGTACCTCGGCCCTCCTCCGCATTCTCCTCAACTCGCCTCCCCTTCCCAACACCTCATACGTTGCCCATCCGCTTGGCTGGCTTTGGTTTTGAGCCATGCGGCGAATGTTGCGTGTCTCCCTCTACCTTCGTGGCGATCGCTCCTTTATCTCGTGGCCGCTCCATGGAATTCTCCCTCATTCTTCCCCTCCCTCTCTCTCATTCCCTTTTTCTCTCTCTTTCTCTCCGATGTCCTGTTGCCGGAAAGTAGGGCAAGTGGTGGATGGTTGGAAGTTGTGGGACGATTCTCAGTGGAACACGTCTATAAGCTATTGTTTGGCCGGAGCGCACATTTTTACAAAAAAAACGTGGTTGGTGAGGTACGTTTGAGACTAATTACCCGTGGGTTCTCTGTTTTGAAGTGGATTATTGGGAACGAAACCCAATTTTGTGAATAACTGGAATCTTGACGAAGACGTTCCCTCATAAAGAAAAGCAATTATGAAAATGGTTTCTCACGTCTCAAATGAAAGGAAATTGAGCCACGGTTATGTTTCGGCATTCAAAGCGGGACTGACATATTTGGTTGTTAATACATATAAATAATGTGAAGTTTTAAAAACAATATTAGTAATAAACCAATATTAAATTATGGTTTTTAGTAAAAATATTATTAATTGAAAATCTGCAATTTTAAAGAAGCGTGGAAGGTAAAAACGGACAAACATGAAGACATGTTTTGCGCATTGATTATAAGCGCATAATATTTTTCAGGATTGAAGAATTGATTAATTACTGCAAAAAAGTATTTAATAACGATCGATATTTCACATAGTCTTTCAAGCCAGACGTTTCCCTTGAGGATTACTCCTAATTGATCCAGCCTGACACTTCTGTCCGGTTATTCATTCCATTGTTTATTTTTATATCGGAATAAAATTTTCCTTGAAATAAAACTTTACTCGGACAGCAGTCGCCTTGAAAAAATAAGGTCCGAGTCGAACGGCTGGGTATAATTTTGTAGTCGGAGGCATATTCATTGAATTCATGCGTGACAAAAGCGATGGCCCGTGAACGAAGGGCGGATCGGGCGGAGGAGGAGGATACAGTGAGGAAATCCAGTCCAATTCCGTCAGTAACACCCCCGAGCCCGAAAGGGAGGAGCCCCCATCTCACTCCCCCGTCCTCCCTTTTTAACGCCCCATCTCCCCGCCACCACGATGAAAATCTTCTCGATTCCCCCCTCCCCAAACCACACACCTCCCCCGTCGCATTCCCGTTAGCGTTTCGCGTATGTCACCAGCGTCATTTCCTCATCCATCCCCACCCCTAGATTCCCTCCCCTTCCCCCCTCCCCAATCCCATCCGGCATTCCCGTCTCCGGCACACGAACCCCCGGCCTCCTCTCTTCTTCCCCTTGTCCCTCCCTCCGTGTACCCACTGCCTCAGTTGGCACTCGCGGAGACTCCGGGGGTCTTTACGGTCGACCCCTAAAGCGCGGCGTGCGCCATTGACATTGGCGTGATCGATTTTGGCATGCATTCACCACTGAACAGGGTCACCGCCGTCGGCGGTAGCAGTGGTGGAAGCGATGCGTCGCTCGTTGCGTGCCCACCGCCGCCTCCGCTGCCCTCCGATGCGCGGATCGGTGGAGGGGGTGGGGGGAGTGGACATATGGGGAGGAGGAGACGGATTGGAGGGTGGGTGGGATCCTTATGGGGATGTGAAGGGGACGGGAGGGAGGGAGTGGCGTGCGTGCAAGAGAAAGAGGAAGGGGAGGACGTGCACTTCCGCGCTCATTTAATCAATTCGGAACCCGGATATCGACGTCAGAGGCTGCGGCAATCTCTTCCGTGGGCGTGGGGAGTCAATTTTTCGCGGCCCTTTTACCTCAAGGGCGACTTCTTCAAATATATCTTCGCGTTTAACCTCATTGCGGGAGATGAAAAATTCGCAATGGAAACGGATTTAAATAGTTAATTTTGGAAAGTGTTTTTGGAAAGTGCACCCTCGTGTGGTGCGAATAGTATTTTTTATTATTCTTAGACCTTAGGAAGTAAAGGAATGCACGAAATACGAAGGTCACAGATTCAATCGTTGAAGGTTTTATTGGCTGTTGTAATGTAATTAGTTAATGCTTTCCATTTCACACGTATTTGTCAGGTTAGTGTAACAATATGGATACGGTACAAGAAATAATTAGGTATTGTTACCGTTCATTTAAATGGTCGAAGGAATGAATTAATTATAGTTTAGTCCCATGAGTCATTGTCAGTGCATAAAACCCCAATACTCACGAGAGGTTATTTTAAATAAAGGATATTGTTTGAGTTGCTCCTTATTTTCTCAGTACTTGAAAGGAAAAACTGCATTCAATTTGAAAAAAATACCTTATGCCTCATTGTAATTTGCTGTTTTTTCTATTATCTACCTCTGATTTATTTATTCTATTCGACTGGTTTTTCCGAGGGTTCAAATAAGACCTTGAGAGTGATACATTTTTTTTACAATAAAACATGTAATTTAACTATCGATGAGATTAGTTGCTGCGTCACAATAGATTCTCAGTTATCAAAAATCTGGTACTAGAGTATTTAGAGAAAATACTTTCCAATATTGCACCAAAGAAAATGGCAATTATTCCTCAAAATAACTTTTTCTAGTGGTGATTTTGAAGCATTCCCGTGATATATCATCTTAAGTCTACTTAAATAGCTAACGCGTGACCGCTTCTTATTGAATTGAATAATTCTAATTTTTTCGCAGTCAGCACCTCAAAATATTTCTTCTCCAGTGGCAAACTGGTGTGTCATCAAACGAAGCTGCGATGCCAAATTTTACATACAGGTATATATATACCTGTATATCTATTATGATTTCAGACATATTTTTTTATACTGCAACCATAAAGACATGCTCAGAACACAAAGGGGAGACTACTCATTGTATCAAGATATTTTTTATGACTTTTCGTCTGCTGTCCATAAAATCTTTGCGGTAACAGGTCCAAATAAAGTTGCTTACAAGAGCGTATAAAGGTCGCCTGGTTTTATTGCCTTTATGGCAATGTTGCTGCACTCTTTAGGTCAGATTATACTTGAAAGGATTTAGAGCTCAATTGTAAAAAAATAGAACTTTGCATGCAAAGCGTTAATATCAAATCAAAATAAAAAATGCTAATTTTTTAGCCCATTATAAACTATTTTGCTTAGCTATATTATTTCTCTTCACCTCTGTTTGAACATGCGTAGAAACTTAATTGAAGCGTATTAATCTAATGCCTCGGGAAAGTTATGAGGTTTTTAGGAAGTTTAAGACTTGAACCTACTTACTTTACCACTTTTTTCTATTCCGTGCTTTTTACATCCTAATTTAGCGCTAAGTAATGGAACGGGTTCATTTTATCGGCCGAGTCATGATAAAAGACCCTGAAGGGAATATTCTTCGTGGCGTGTTTGGATGAACACAAGACAAGAGATGTTAATGGTAAAATAGCATTTCCTCTGATTTTTATCAGAGAAGGTTATTACGTTACCGTTCTCCAGTAAGATAAAGATGCAACATTATTACTATTAATTGCTGATATTATAATTAATTGCCCATCCCCGTATATATAATGAAAAATATTCGAGTCACTCAATTGAATTACGATTTCACAATACTTATTCAAATAAAAAAATAAAGAAATCAATCTGCATCCGATTTTCACCTGAATAAAACTCTAAAAAGAGCAAATGGAAAATATGATTCGATGTCAAATTTTGGCAACATAATCAAGGTATTAGGCATCCATAACTCGATTTATATTTTTAGCCTCACGATGTTCTGAATACAAGTAAATCAACTATCAGCCACCGAAAATTGTGGTTTCAGTTCTCTATTTAGGTCCGATCAGGATGCTCTTCAATAATCCATATAACATTAAGAAACATCTTTTAAGCAGTTTGAAAAAAAGAAATTGGTTGCCCAGATTGATCATTTTGTGTCCTTGCATAAAATAGTGGCTTTAAAATTCAAATTGTTTTGGTATTACGGCGAGAGAAGTAAATGGCCTCGTATACCATCATCTTCCTTCTGCTGGAGGTATATCAGAGGATTCATTTTGTGTTACTCTGTATTTCTGCAGTTCGTAATTCTTTAAATGACACAATTATTTATCCCCTCACTAAAATTTTGCGCACTTCCATCTTAGTCGTCTCCGTAAGTTTTTCTTATTTGATAGTGTTGTTTATTTCGTTATGAAAATCGTAGTAATCATCTCTTAATAATTTCACACGCGAAGATTGCGAGGTTTCACTTGCGAAGAAGACCTCTCTCTTACTAATCTATATGACGTGTGTAAACCCACGCATCAGAGAAGGGTCAGTGAGTTCCTTTCCTATTCCGTACGTGCCTTCCCAGGAAGATCTGGTGTTCAGAAATTCAGGTATCCTAGGTGAAGCGTAGGTGCTATGAGTTTTGACACCCAGACTTGAACACGGAGTTCTCCCGTCCTGACCACCATGCATCACATATGAGATGAAAGTTCCTTGGATTAGAGCGCAATGTAGACATAGCGCAAGATTATCCTTGTTTCTAACCTTCCTGCATTATTGGGGTTGCCAACCTTACCTGCATTAAAAATATTACACACTCCATATGCGTGCACCATCATTTACCATGCAATATATAATTTAGTATGCATTACAGTAAGTGAAATTTTTCTAATATTGGCCATCTTTAATTGTGATTCAAGTGTTGTCAATATTGTTCCCGCGTTATATGTCATATTCATGCTGATTCTGTCGTTAAAATAACCTGTCGCTGTTAGATATTTTTTTCTATGTTCAATATTATTATTTATTCCTTCATGAAAGTATTGCTAACAGAAAACTCTGATTTCACAGGAAAATGCCATAATTTCTCCTCTAGGAATCTCGCCAAATTTAATGGAGTTAGTAATATGCGTGTGGTCCTCGTAAGTATTACATAAGTTTGATAATTACAAACATGCTTAATATAGCTTTTAATGTAATCAAATAGTGTACGTTTAATATGAAAATTTTTCCATGAACTAAGAGGGAATATTTCGATTTTTAAATTTTCAAAAAAAGTTCTTTTATTTATATCAGTCAATGCAAATGAAACTTTTGAATGAAATGAATGAATGTTTGAATGAAAGTTTTGTTTCGAATTTCTCCTCACATGTATTGATATTTAGACCTGGGCCCAATTTAAAATTGTTATTGAGCGTTTGACAAGGACATATTTCGTGGTTCTTCGAGTTAATGGAAATAGTTCTTTGGACCATTACGGTTTAACCGTGCTCATAAGATTTGGCACATTCCTCGAGGTCTACACTCTCATGGCAAAGTGAATCATCTACGAGTCCCGGTGGCAGCGGATTTTGTTTGCGCGTCATTTGCTTCGCTCATCTGGAAACGAGACTTAAGTGGGACTTTGGACTTTCTCGAAGAGAGAAAAGGTGTTTGGATACGACTTGATGACAAAAACACTGACCCGAATTTAGGCTTGGAGGTAACCGAAGAGAAAATACTTCTAGTTAGATGAAAGGAAGTGAAAAAGTATCATTTTCATGCGCTGCGTTGAAATTTTAAACAGTGCATAATGCATTATAACCGTCACACGCAATATATTAGCGCGCGCTAATCCCTGAAACAATAAAAATGTCAGTGACGACATTTTGCTCTGGTCAATAGGTATTTAAATTAGAAACGAATGGGTAATTATTACAAAAGCAATACGTAATTAGATAATTCAACCAACGGTAACAATTTTAATTCCCCTTAGTTAATGTCTTTCCCTGAATATCTCATAGTAAGCCAGCCATATGACCTACACAGTTTGGTTTCGTTTGACTATGACTTATATGTAGCAAAATAAGTAGTAAAAGATTTAAGGATATATAAATCGACCGAATCTCTCATTTGGAGTAAATTATACTTAGCGCAAGAAATAATGCAATCAAGGTAATAATTTCCAGGACTTATTTTTTCTAATGGTATGGATATGTTTGTATAAAAATTATTATTTTTTCATAGGGACATCGGCCTAATCTTGTACATATATAATCAAAGAATTGTCACTTTCCATTGCTTTCGGCCACAGCTCTATTTTGGGATATCCCAGAAAAAATTGAGAAATCGATAACTTTCTTCTCGATCACGGCTTGGTTTTGTGCGTTATAACGCATCACTATTCTGTCGAAGTGAAATAGAAATTCCTCGAATTCTGCCCAGTAGCAGCGTCATAAAAATTGCTGTCTAAACGGTGGACTACTTTCCTCATGTCTTTCCTCTTGCCAGAAAAATTCTGTGACACTCATGTAGGCGGGAAAATTCTAATTCGGTCGCGAAATGTGACTTTTCATATAACCTTTCCTGATGAAAAGCATGAAAGACGTACTTTGCAATTTCATCCATCTGAAACCATGTTTGGATTCACCGAGGGGCAGGGGGGGAACTTAATCTTAATGTTTTAGAAAAGTTTTCTAAGTATTTACGCCGCATTTTGAATGCTGTCTAACTATTCACTGAAGCATGAGCTACCGAAAATAGTAAACACGGTCTTGAGGAATCAGACCGGGCGTGACGTAGACTTTTTTACTTAAAAATTCTCCTTACTTATACTAAAACTTTACAGGTTCCCCATACCATTTTACTTAACCAAAAAAACTTCCTTGGTGTTAAGTAAATAAACATTTAATTGAGATTGAATGAATGATTTAGTATCTAGTTTGAATACTTAGAGAACCATGCCAAATTTTTGGGGCAAATTAATTCTGTTAAATTACACACTTTTGTATATTGGGTTTGATTGGCTGTTTTAGTTTTTTTATGGTGGAAATTGACATTAAAGAATTAAATCTGCTTCCATTATAGCTACTTTTGACTTTGAAGACTAAATGAAGACCGAGTTAACATTGAAAATTTAACGTCCTGAGGAAAACACCCAAATATTTCCAACTATCACTGAAAAAAGTTGAAATTTCACTTTATCTGCCGGGGGATCAGAATGAGACTGCAGATTTGTCATTATCGATCCGAATTTGAAGAAAAATAACGCAAAGTAGAGGAAAGTGTGTCACAATTTGATATGCAGTAATTTTTAGTGATTTGGAGTAAATGGGAAGAAATGGATATGAAGTACAAAGCAATATGTCGTAAGCTCCTAGATATACTTATGCTAATTACGCATTTATTTAACTCTACTAAAATTTAACTGAATAGAGCGCGAGAAAAATTTCGAATACATTGGTCTTCATTGACTACAAATCAGGGTGTGATTGACAGAACTAAAGGAAAACATGTAGGATCTTCTAAGCTGAAGAGTAATATGAAATGGCAAATCTGCATATTAGAAAACTTTGGAAATTTAATCCCGTCCCCCCCCCGGACCTAATCATGCTGAAGCAAACGTGGGTATGATTTAATGGAGGAACTCTCCAACAAGCACACGAAACATTGGGGAATAAAATACCGGTAAAGTCAGAAATCCGGTAAATAAGTTATCCAATCAGCATTTAAGACTGAACCTGATTTACCGTTAAGATTGCCGCATAGAACATCATTCCAAGGACTCCGATAGCAGTTTTCCACTACCTCAGCCCTCTCTCCCCTCCCTCCTATGAGTCCCCTCTTTGTTTCTAGACCACTCCTTCCTCTCATCCCGCGACCTCTTCCTTTTTATCGACGATTTCCACACCTCTCTTCTTCTTCCTTCTCTCTCTCATTCTCTTCCTATCCTCAACTTTTCCTTCCTTTCCCCCCCAACCCCCACGCACCTTGCCCAGCCTCTCTTCGTCCCTCCCGATCTCGTTGGGTGAGTCCGTAAGAGACCTTTTACCGAGAAAAGAAGGCGTTTCAAGTGCCTCTCCCTCTTCGTCCTCCCTCCGACCTTTCGCTCTGTATACCACTCTCCTCTGTCCCCTCCTCCAACACCACTTTTTTCCTCGTGAGTCTCTCTCGCTATCTCTCGTTTTCCTTCTTGCTGTCCGAGAGGTGACTCTTTCCTCTCCGTCTCTCTAATTTTCTTTCCTCCCTCCATTTTCCTCCAGAGTAAACAGCCCTTCCTTCCACCATCCTTCTCTCCACCTCCACACATACCTCTCTTTGGTCATGCCAAGTGACAACTTCGGCGATTATGCTAGAAGGACGACTAAAAATACATCGGAAAACGTTGGAACCGACCTTTTTCGACCAGAGTTAAAAGGCGTCGGTGTATACAATATGTACACTGTGTACTGATTTTTCCCCCTAAACAGAGCCTATTTTAACGTTGTGATCTGGTTTGTGTGTCGGTTATAAGTTTAATGAGCATGATATGACGACCAATTTGAAATGTTTCTTGACTGGGCGTGTTCTTTTCAATGTAAGATATAAAACAAAGCACATGGCTTCCAGCTTTTTTCGCAGCCTCGTATGCTTTTTATCCGAGAATTTACGGTGCGGTGAAAATGTACCCAAATTAAATGCGCTGGTTAACCTTCTTTCCTTCGGGATTGCCCTCTTTGAACTCGTGCCCGGCATACGATAGCACTGGTAGAGTTTTCTTCCAACTTGGAGTCGGATTTTAGAGAAACTATGGACTTGAACTTCGTTTCTCTTCCAGGCGTTGAAATCACCGGCCTTCATCTATTAGCGTACAATCGCGTTACATCAGCGCTCAGCTTCTAATTCGCTTCCGTTATCCTCTCGTTAGACCTTGACCCTCCGTTACGGTAAGGAATCAAAATATGAACTTTTTTTCAGGGCTTCTAAATTCTTTGGCTCGCTTGTCGTGGGTTCAGTTCCAATGTTTGTTGTTGTATCAGAAAAAATACAAAAATTATAGTATAGTGTGAATGAAAAACGGAGGGGTCAAACCCACTTACTATCACTCTGTCTCACGTAATGTAGTTGTTTCCTCAGTTTAATAATGTTTAGATATTCTCAACCATCACTATAGACGTATTTTGTGGTGTTGTTAAAAAAGAATATTAACTCCATTATCTCCTTGTAAAAATTCACGTAAATGTATGGTATCAGTTAATAAAATTGTAAGTATGAATTAATTAATGAATTCGAAATTTTAATCTAAGAAAGAGGGACATTTAACGCTTATATAAAAAGGTATATAGGGGAACTGTCTTTGATTACATTATGATTTTAATTTTAATTAGAAAGGTTTTTCAGAGAGTACATTTAAAATACACTCTTTAATTAAAATACCTTTTTATCGCCATCCAAAGCTGTACAATATCACTAATAGATTTCCAAATTTTAATCTAAAACGTACAAAATGGTGTTTCTAAACTACTGGGAAGTGCTGACCTCTAAGACACTTGTACTCGTTATTTATGTTTAGTAGAGTGAAGAGTACATGCACACTTACATATATGCGTATTGTACTTTATTAGCACCGCTTCATTTTAATTATTGATGACCATACACTTTTGTCAATCATTGTTGAACGCTCTATCGCCTTGGATAACGACAACTTGTATTTCCGTCATAGGTGAGTTTCGAAATAATGGTAACGCCTTTGCTAAGGATACAAATATTCATCTAACCCTATTAATTTGTGAAGAAAATAGTCGCAGGAGAATATATTCGCCACTTTCTTGGATGGATTCCTCATGCTAGCGATTTTTAGTTCTAAAATATGACACTCCACCCCATCATGATAGGATATAAGATAGGTGATGCAAGAGGCAGACACATGTAGATATTCTCCCGATAAAACTACGCAGCTCCTCTGAAACATATTTCTAAAAGCTTTAATGGTTTTGTTACAAAAAGTTTTCGATTCCGAGAAAAGTCATGCAAGCTTTAGTATGGATATAAGTTATAGGAACAGTCTTTTTTCTCAGAGAGCAGTCATTTCCAATGTAAGAGACCAATTGAAAGTAAGGGTAATGACTTTGTTGAAGACGAAAATATTGGTATCTTTCTCCATTTTTCATATAAAAGCAGGCTCCATTGACTTTTAAAGACCACATTCAGTATTAACCCGCACCTGCTTCTTCTGAAGCATTTTATAAAATAAAAAAATCCTTTATCATCTCATGAAGGCTGAAATATGAGATAGGTGAGCGAAAAAAACAATTTATGTGGGCATATCTTTATAAGGAAGATTCAGCTCCTTAGTTAGAAATAGGCTGAGCACTTTGAAATGTCTCTTAAATGCGCAGGAAAGGATTTGAAAGTTTTATGGGGGGAACAAAAATGTAGTAAGCTGCATGTAGTCTTTCAGGAAGTACGAAAATGGACCTGCCGTTCCTTGCGTAAATCCCGCCGTCGAGGAAATGTTCAAATATAGAAAAGAATGGGCTACGTTTCTAATTTATGCGTTTTTTGTAAGAGTACAGAGTATGTTGGAGATGAGGCAATAGTTATTGAAGTGCCATAATGTACATGGTCTTAATTTTAAACTACCTAGTTTCCCATGGGTCCACAATCTTAAAACTGAATCACACCTACAGCGATTTCACTTTGCGTAACTTTCAACTTGTTAGCTTTGGAATTTAGTGCTGAAGATAGGATACGATGAGGTTTAAATGTAGCTTTCAAGATTTTTATTGAATCACGCTTGGAGAGTCTGATAAAATTGATGGACGAGACGAAAACCTCCTGCAATCCAAATTTTGGCCAACCTAGGGGAATTTCGCAAGCAGCAATTATTACGCAACTGGGAAGATTTAATTCCGATCGAGACGCACAAACGATCACGCCGAGGCGACAGATGTGGAAACGGGTTTTCGAATTGATGGACCATTCAGGGAGACTATTGCCAAATACATGTACCACTGCGCACCTATTAATCTGCTGACAGTTGGCAACCAAAGGTTCCTTCAAGTCCCCTCCTCTAAAGAACCACGCACCGTTTCCTCCTATTTCCTTAGGATAATACACCACGCAATATTTGCTACTCTGTCCACCTCTTCTCGCTCCCTAAACTCTACGCCTATCATATGAGGTGCCGCACCCGAAGCTGCATTTCTTCCGCGTCTATTAACTAAGGTCCCCTGGCTTTCTCCTCTTCACTCCCACTCTCTCTCATTTCCCCCCGCGGGGTGTTCCCCCTCCTCCCTTCCAACCCCACCTCTCCTCCTTCCATCCTCTCGTTTCTCCCAACCGAAAGACCGACTTCTTCTGAGCATCGCTGCAACTTTCCAATCTTCACGAGTCTTGGTGGACAGCTAAGCTCTTTCCGTCCCATTGGCTGCAGTGGAGGCTTAAAGAGAAGCGTGGGCCTCCCCTAAATCCCCCTCGTCCCATGTCCTCGAGATAGGACCTTTCAAAGAATTCGGGCGACGCGTGACATCTGTCTTCCGGAGAGTGACCTCCCTTCCGATTTGTACAACAAGAGATCTCTTTCCAATCATTATGCTCAGTGGGAGAAGAAAGGAACAGCGTTGTTTTTCTTAGTTCTTGTCAGAACTGGAATTCTTACGCTACAAAGAGTCTACAATTCTTGTATAGTCAATCTTAACTTTCAAACATTAAAAATTCCCCGACCCAGTAAGTAACTTTCCTTGCTCTGAATGCCACATTTCTTTCAAAAACATACTTAAAGTAGCTATGAGTGAACATAATGATATTTAATTCAAAACGATGTTTTTTTGCATGTTTTTTTCATGAATAGTTGATTAATTTAAATAAATTTTGTTTCTGCAATATTTGAATTTTGGAAACCTCTATCCAAATCGTAGAAGACTGCAAACGGATACTTGACCATACTTTGTGTAAATAGGTCTAAACGTTTCATTCTACCAGCTTCTGTATCAGCATCAGCTGTGAAGGAGTAACAACGTCCAGTAGATACGCATTTCAAGATGAATAATTATGACCTTATAACTGCCTCTTCTGTATTTTCATTTACATAATCACACTAATATTTCCACTTGGCATTAATTTCTCCTGGTCTTATATAAGTTAACATAATAAAAACACAACGACTATTTTCTCTCTAGGAGAGTATACTTGTATTGCGATCACATCATTTAGGATAGCATATTTTCAACATTATTAAAAAAATGTGAACAGGTATACCTTCAGGGTTTCATTCCAATTTTTTAATTTAAATAATTACTTCCTCCCGCAATGAAGTCGATATCTTCTGGGAATTGAGCGTGTGTTCCTTGCCCGAAAAATCCGCTTAGAGCCCCGGAAAAGCTGTAGATACTGATTTGAATTAATAAACACACAATAAAATTCCTCGGGGCAAGCTCTTAATTATCAACTCCTCACTGCAAAAGCTGTCACAATAAGTTTCTAGTAGAGCACAGATAAAAGCATAATATTCATGAATGAATGGATGGAAAAATATCTACAGAACTTGAAGGAGAATAATCGAACACGGTTCATATATGTATAAATATATGTGTAGGTATGTCTATGCCTATATATATATATATATATATATATATATATATATATATATATATATATATAAAATATCTTCGAAATGGAACGCTCATCGGCGACACACAAATATATAAAAAACAGATGTAGATTTTTAGAATATAGAGACACAAAGAAAGGACACTCACAATTTGTTATTTTACGTTTCGACAGCACGGCTGTCGTCTTCAGAATGGCGTTCTCGGGGAAGAGCGGAGAGGATGTGCGGGGGAGAGGTGGGGGAAGGAGAGGTAAAGGGACCAATAGGAAATGAACAAGGGGTGGGGGGGATATGTAGGCAGCCAATTGATGCATTCAGTGGGCTTGGTTCAGCCCGGGCGGTTTGAATGATTGGGCCACCCAGATATGCGCCATCTCGCGGGTTCTCACCTCTATTATACTCGCAGATTTGGGAAGGATTTCAATCACCGAAACAGAGAAGCAGTCGTCAAAAGATTGGTTGTGGGAAGCGGTGTGAGTAGGGATGGGATAATTAAGAAAGGTGGGAGATTTGGTGGAATATCGGTGGTTATTCATGCGGAGGGAAAGTGCGGTCGTGCATTCGCCCACGTAGAAGGCAGGGCAGAAGTTACAGGAGAGGCGATATATAATATTTTTTGAGGTACAGGTGGCGAGTGGTTGGGAGTTGGTACTGAGTGAGGGGGAGGGTCTTAAAAGATGACAGCATTTGCAGCGTGGGCGGTTGCATGGTGCGGATAGGGGCGGGGGAGAGACGGGGGTGCTTGAAGTTGGATTTGTGGACTTAAAGATGTCTCGCAGGTTCGACGGGCGTTTAAATGAAACAGAGGGACAGTGTGGGAATAAAAGTGATGTGGACTGAGTGTTATTGATAATTGGGAAGAGGTCACGGATTAGATGTTTAATTTTGTGTGTTCCGGGGAAGAAAGTGGTGATAAAATTAGGGCATTTTGGCCGGTTTGGTTTGGGGAGGGGAGTGCATTGTGTTGACGGTTTGAGGATTTTACTGTTTAGCAGTTTTTCAGGGTACCCACATTTTCTGAGGGATTCATGCAGCTGGTCCAAGTATTTCTGTTGGGAGGGGGTGTTGTTGCAGAGACGGAAGCCACGGATATATATATATATATATATATATATATATATATCTTTATATATATATATATATATATCTTTATATATATATATATATATATATATATATATATATATATATATCAATCTGATTTGATGTTTAAAAACCAATTCCACGCCTTGGAGAATAAAATGGTATTTGATTTCCTCAGAGGCATGTTGAGAGTGAAAGTAATAAATTATTTCATCTATCCTGTGGTAAAGCAGCAATGTTGATTACCTTGAATTTATTCAACTTAAAACAAATGATATGATGTGTCATTGAATACATTACATTTGCGAGAGCTAGTTTGCGTATTCGATGGAATTATTTGAGTATTTATTTGTCCACCGTATCCACTTGGTTCATCTTTGTCCACACACACTACCTGAGTACACCTGTTGCCCACTCGTTAGGACACCTTTGCCTTATGCTAAGAGTCTTTATGCATATGGATAAAAAAACACCTTCCGATCGAACATAGCGGACGCATGACGCATTACAGAGCCTTGGTGCAGAAATAAGCCGTGAGGTAACTCGAAGATGAGCATCTTATAGAACCACCCTTGGACAGGAGTGCGTAATCCGTTACGTATTGAAAATTGTTCTCTCCACTATCGAACCAAGAGGATGCTTTTTCATTTCGTCCATTTGAAATGCAAAATTTCTTGTTAATGGCGTATGTTGACCCGTAGCAATCCAAGCGTTTAAATAAATGAATTCATCCGATGACCGGTTAAAATTTTTTTCGATTTAATGCGGACCGCGGCCATTTCCGTGACGTAACGTCTTCCTGAAGGCACGCGCATTGGTGCCCGCTTGCCGTGATAATATCACGAAGGCGCCGACACGATCGCTGTCTCGAATCTAAATGTAATGCAGCTGACTACCGAAAGCACAAGTTAATGATTATTTGCGTTTTCATTGCGTGGAATATTCGTTTAATGAGCATCTGACAGTGGTAGGCCGTGACGGGAGTTTTCGGGAGTCCATTCACCTCGCAATGTACTTGCCGTACGTCAGCGATCACAAATTATGGCCCGGGCAAATAGGTGGAGAAAACGCGGAAAGGCCCGTCTAGTCTATTAAATACTTGTTTCTTTCCGCCTTGGCCATTCGGATAGGGTGAGGCCGGTTCGGTGATCTCTAGTGTCCCAAATAACGGAAAAGGAATGCAAGATGAAGCTCCTCCCCTCCACAAACACTTACCCTCCTCACTCTTCCCTCCCCGGCCCTCCCCTTCGCCCATATTTTTTTTCACGTTCTTCCTCCCCTTCCCGCGGTGACTAACTCCTCTCCTATTGCCTACACCTTTCTTGCCTTTAACCTTTTGCTCTATCGCGACTTCCCGGATCCGCTTTCTCTCAATTCGCATAACCATGAACTTTTTAAAATGTTTCTAATTTTGTCGCAGCTTTCTAACTTTCCACAAATTACTGGTACATTTGAATTTTTTTTAAAAACCTGTGTGATCGGTTTTTAATTATTCATCTTTGCAAAAGATATAGATATCTAATCGAATTATATTCTCTGTTTCAGTGTGAGCAGTCTTAGGCCCTGGGGCAAAAGGGGCGAAAGACGCTTGGGAGAAAAAATCAACACTCGTGATGGGTGCCGATATAACTAGAAAGCGCCGTCGTTAATCTTTAAGACCCTGATGCGTTAATTGCAAGTGCATGATCTGGATAATCGTGCGGCCGTGTGGTTCAGGGCAATAACAAAAATTGCTATTTGTTTTGCATGATTTCGCAGGCATGAACTTATCAATAAATTTTAAAAGAAATTTTATTTTGATGGAATGCGACGCATGAATATTTTCCGTATGGTCACGCCATATGGACAACATCTGTGCTTCCCGCCCCGCGGCAGTGACCGAGCCATCCGTGGTCTTCCATTTTAAGTTTGTCTCTGGGAGGCACATTTCTCAGTGACTTTTCATTTCTCCGCTTCCAACTCAGCCGAAGAAGTTTCCGTATTCATAGAAGTGTTAAGTAACTCCTCTTTTCCGATCGGCTATCTCACCTCCCTCCCCCCACTTCGGTATAAGCAAGCATTTGCCTAAGAGCGTTGCGGGTAATTCAGACTTCAAAGTTCCGTAAAGACCACTCAAATCCGATCTTTCGGACTCGCATTGTTACCGATGGAACGGATGAGAGGAGGGAAGGCTTGAAATCACATTTAGGGAGCGGAACAAATCTAAGCCTCACCGTCTCGACATTACGGCGAATTCTGTTTCCGTGACAACGTTTTCGAAGGTCGTTCCGTCCGTTTGTCGAACATTCCAACGGCAACTCTTGACGCGGTGACGCAACGCGTCCCCACCTACCGTTTGCTGTAGCCAAGCCGAGCCATGATCATCTTGAGCCGGTGCGGCGAATGCCTAGAGACAGGATCGTCCTTCGGACCCTCTTTGACTCTCCATTTCCACGGAACGATAGCGTGGACAGGAGAGAGACAGTGCGATTTCTCCACATTCCGCAGCGAATGGCATTTCGTCAACGGTTTTCCAAATAATATCCAAAAGTGCCCGCTCGCGTCAACATGCCTCGTCGTCGTGATGGCCTTGCTCACACCGGCGGGAGTGAAAGCCATTCTGGACTAGGGTTTTGAAATTCGGGGTTTTTTTATTTGTTTTCTGTTTTAGAGTCTAATCTCGCGGAGGTATTTCGTGATACTCTTCGGTTAACTAGAGTGTGATGAACTCAAATTTCCAATATGTAACTGTTGGCATGCTCGAAAAATAATATCAATCCGATACTGCGTTGCTCTATAGGCTTGAGCTTAGATAATTTGGAATTCTAGACAACATTTAAACCGTGGGAAAATGGTATCAAAATATTCAACGTTGAATCTGAGAAATCTGAGAGTGCTCTTGTTCCACAAAAAATTCAGATTAAATTCAATTTCAAGTATTAAGTCACCGATAGTTGATTTCGATAGGCACAGATAAATAAAGCTTATGATGGCATAACTAGCGAAATGAAAAAAGCTTCACCCATTTTTTTAACTTATTCACGAAACAATTAGTCGAATGTTACGTTACTTTAATTATTTACTGAGTTCTTCTCGTGAAATATTTTTAGAGTACTGCAAATAAATCTATTCTTGTGAAAATGTGGCATAGGGTTTTACTATTTCTATGCCATTTACCCACAGATTAGTACATCTCCATTGGAAAAAAAGAGTACACGATAAGTATGATTTCCACAATCAAAATGAAAATTATCTAATTAAAAATTATCAATATAGAAAAAAGTATCAGTTATTTCAACTATAAAAAAATAATATTATTTTTCATTGGATCTCCTATTTACTCAAGGGATTGATTTGAAATTATAAAATTTGCTGAGCGTTAAATTTGCCTTGAAGGCTATTCTAACTCATGGTGCTATAATTTTGTATCCTCCTTGACGCCAGTGGGGTCGAATCATTCGGTGTTTTGCGCAAGGAAGGCAATCTACAGAATATGATCAGTATCAGATGATTATGGGCTAGTCCATGGTTTTAAAAGCCCATAGCTGTTATTAACTTTTCAGGCGATTTTGGTATAGAAACACTGTTTGAGTTTTTATAATTGTTAAATTGAAATAAAGTTAAATTTATCCTGATGCAATGTGGGCGTTCTATAGGGTGAAACTTGCCATATGCGTTGAGGAACTATAAAATACTTCTTATCATTTTCGCTTGAATTACCATAATAAACGAGCAAAAAAGAGGCTAACCGAATTGACGATCTAGAAACCTTTCCTTCAGGTTCGATCCAACTAAATTTAATCCTAGCAGGAAAGGATTTTAAAAAAATGCGTACATGGACACTACCTTTGGGAATAAAACTCCCATTTTTGATGTGTATCCGCATGAGTTTATTCTAATTCACTTCAAGATTCTTTTCTTCGGATAACATCAGTTAAACTCATGAGTTTAAGCAACAATTTCCACCACTGCCCGAGCAATGTAAAATACACGCTTGGAATCAACCTGGGGAAGCGGGTTACTTCACTCTAGTTCATTGTACGCGGGGAATGAAGCAAAGGGGTCTTTCATAAATAATATAAGAAGAATAAAGATATAATGTAACACACACTCGTCGGATCCGAAATAAAAGAACTAGGTGATGATTTTTCCCGGTAAACCCGCGCTCCGTAAGGGGAAGCGCCGCGGTTCGCGTGACCGATGGTCGTGGGAGAGCGGCGAGGTTGGGTGAAAAAATACAGGGAAAAAAAGATAGAGAAACAATCCTTCCCATCCCTCTCACAACCCTTCCTCTTCGGCGTCTGCTCCCCTTCCATCCCCGCTTACCTTTCGCCCCTCGCCGCCCTCCTCCATCCCTCATCTCCCCACCGCATTCCCATGCCCTCCCTCTCGCCCATCGCTCTCAGGCACTCGGGCACTGGGCCTCCTCGTTGGTGCGCTCCGCGGAGGAGAAGAAAAGACCTTTGTAACACGAGGCAATTCAGAACACGGATCGCCTTTATGGGGAAATGTCAGCATGGCGCGGGGGAGGAAGGTGTGTATAGGAGGTGGGGGGAGGAGCCTGGGATCTTCTTCGTCCGTCAGGGGAACCTCGGGATGAAAAGCGTGGGAAGTCGCGGAGTCCACTCTCCTCCAAGCTTGATTTCCATCACCCTCGCGGAAATAAATCTAGGAGGCCTTTAAAATAAAATTCGAATTGCGGTAGGTGTGCACTCATCGTACAATTCACGGAATTTGGATTGCCTTTTATGCGCCCTCCCTTTGAGATGTTAATTTTTTTTATTTAAAGATTGCTTTAAAATTTATTGTCATTGCATTATCATAAACCCAATTTGTTTAGTGTCTGATGTGTTGCATTTTGAGCATGGCGTAATACTTACTATTGCATAAGCTTGATAATACCTGGAAGTTTTCTCAAAGGTTTTAACCTTCAGGTTAAAATTATCATTATTCATGCATAAAACTGACGAGTTCATTTTAAATGTAAGGACTTAATTCATAAGTGCACCGAGATCCAACAGGTCTGTTTGATAATTGATGATCGGCGTAAGACTAGGCATAGATTACAACCACTCGTTGCACTGCCGACTTACGAGACAATAGTATGAAATAAAAAACTCTCGTATTTTTTTCCTTACTATAAGTACATGTAATAACAGGGAATCTGCTTAAGAACTGGAGAAGAGACTCTTCAGGTAAAGAAAAGCCAAATTCCCTAACGTCCGAGTTACTAATTGCAAGATGCTGATAGAGGATGAAGAGATGGAAGAAATACACTGAAGTATTCTTCCAAGGGCCAAAACCACTTGAAGGTGAATTAATTAAATAAGACTGGTCTTAATTAAATAATAATACGGGAATAAATTAAATAAATAATGGTCTGAAAATACTGAGAGGCGAATCCCATCTGAAGAAGAACAAGGCACCAAGAATTGAGAAAATAAAATAAAAAATAATCAAGACACTCGTAGTCAAAGCGAAGGATACCCGCATTTGGAACAATCGATAGAGAGCATTGAATTTAATATCTCGCCCATCGAAAATACTTACTCGGGTAAATAACAGAAGAACAGAAGGAAAATCATTTAAAGTATGAAATTAAATACTCTCTTGCACGGTGTTTCACCTACTTATAAAGAGTAGAGCACGTTCTATTTAAGAATCCATTTATACTGGACGTATCATTCGGTTTTACCATTTCTAAAATTGCTTTAATAATAAAAATTTAACCAAATAATTAGCCCCTTAAATGTGTCATTAAAAACAAAATCATTTATAGCAGTACGAGGTTGAGAAGATTTGACATCCAATTCAATGCCGAACAATTTGTGTTGGGATTAATTTTCTACCAATTCATTCCGTGATCATTCCATTACTGTGTGAGGAGAGCGACACGAATAATGCCCCCATTAAAACAATCAGTGAAAATAATGGCTCTACCGGGAAGGCGAATGGGCACAGCGCGAAGGCATTTTCATATTAGTGGTACTTCTCTGCACTCCAACGATTCTCCTTACCTCTTTTAAACGCCCATTTTCTGGTCCTTTAGCTCTGGTGATGCGATCATAAATGGGAAGACACAGTGGCGCCACTAGGCGTGCGATGCTATCGCAATTATTGCGCTCTCTTCCACTGCCCCCATGGATGCACACGGCCGGTGGCGGCGTTTCGGGCGAGAAGCGGTGCAGTCGCGGGTGAGCGAGCGGACCATCGCTGCCGGGGGCGGTCAACGCCCGAAAAGAACAGCGGCACGGGGCCTGGCGGATGGCTATGTGGCGCGGCCGACTCAGGGCCGGACTATGGGGATCTCATTTGTTGAGGTAGGACATGAAGCCATACTTATGGGCTTTTTGGAAGGGAGAACGGGACATCAGCCGTAATGTACTCATTCATAGACTATTTGGGGCAATTAATGTGCTTTCGAAACAACCATTACGTAACATGCGTCAAAGTCATCAGCAATTCCATTAGCAATCGATCATTTGTAGTCAAATATGGTCAAATGTCATGAATATCTGGTCAAAGTCAAAAGCGGCTAACAATAAGGTCGTGATTCCGAAATACAGCATTGAAATTTTTCCGCAACGATTCATTTCGTAAAACGAGTTTAAATACTAATACATCATCAGCTTTTGTCTTTTCTCAGACCATAAGTAACCGTTGAAATGACCAAGACCATTAATGAATATTCATTTACTGGCAACAAAGAGTATTTAATTAGTTAGAATCTTCCTTTGCCAAAAGAAAATGATATAAACCATTGATAAAAAGTATTGGAGTACCTTAGTTTTATTTTTATCATGGAAGTTTCCCGGAACATAGAAACAAAAACACGTTACTTGCCCCCTGCAGCCACTTCTAGATAGGAGTCTATGATAACACTTGACCACGTTTGACTTTTCCTCAGCAGCCACTAAGCCACTGAGCCACTAAGGTTAGCACGACCTTGACGCTAAATGCAGCTCATAATTCCTGAACTCTTAGTACAAACTTGGGGTCAACAGAGCCCAATATTTTGGCCTCTTATCTTTTGTCTGAATACCACAAAGCGAGCCTAAACTGATGACTGGAAAGTCAAGAATAATCAAAAGGTCCTGTCGCTCTCTTCAAATTAAAAAAATAATACTTGTGGTTATCTGGCGATTTCATATTGCCATACCATAAGAATATTTTGGAACATGAAATTTGCTAGTAACATGTACGCTGAAGTAGAGAGATTTGACTCATTGAGTGACATTGGATCTTTAAGTTCTTTCAGTCAGTCAGTTTAGACAGTAGATCGGTCTCATATTTAGCCACACGGCACATTTACTCACTCAAGGGAAAGTAGGAGGCCTCCTCATGCCTTCTCAATGCTCTTTGCTTACTAACAATGGTAGCCAAGGACACAGGTTAGGTGCTAAATCCAAACCGGGAAGAAGTCGATCTGGTCTCACCAAGATCGACTTCTCCCCGGTTTGAGGCCAAATTTTTCGGTGGAAAATGATAGTTTTCCATTTAACATTCAACAAGCTTTGATAAAATAAGGTAATGTAGTGGGATGTATACTCCGGGTTTACCTGATACTCGATTACGGAACTTTTAGAGCGATGTTTATCAGGTGAAATGAAGCCCGTTGTCACATTTCTCCGTAACCACTGATCTGCTCTTCTAGTAGAGGCCATAATGTGCGTCATTTGGCAACAGTGGACGGTAGACGGAAAAGCTCCGCAATAGATAGCCCTAAAGCCATGCCAATATATAAATAAGATAGGTAGTAGTGCCATAACAATACTGAAGTGTTCTAAGATTGACCACCCTGCAGGTGGCCTCCTGATGATCCAGCCTCTCGCGCTGGAAATCCTCGACCACTCGATGAGGGGTGAAGTTGGCGCACCACAGTGGACAGGATAGAAAGCGCCCTTCAAACGGGCGTGGCATATATCCATCCTCACCCTCCTCCGACTACAGTTCCCCCTTCGCCGCCACCGCCCCCGGTCATCTTTCAATGCCCTCCACATAGCAGGAAAGGACACGTAGTCCATTATATTATAAGCAATGTTTGTCGCACTCTTGCTAGCAACTAGATTCGATGTTTTCAATTGCGCTTAAAAGAACTCGCTAACTAATAATTTCGTTAAAAATTAAATTGACATTGATGGCACATCAGACGTGAAGTGGGATAAAAATTAGGGACAAAACAAGGTTATTGTGGTATATATAGCGTAGGTTGTTAACTGAAAGATTGTTCAATATTTCATTTGGCTAATTTTTTATTATAAATCTGGATGAATTTTCATTAGCATCATATATAGAGGTTTTTTTTAGGTTTTGCTTAAAGTTATGGTAATTGAATGGAGAATCGTACGTGAAGTTTTTCTGTGTTTTAAAATGAGCTCCCTTCCGCTAATCCGACATCATGTGGTTTGTTTCGTAATAATTATTTCTAAATCAACTCAACTTGAAATGTGTTGCCTGAATGTTTTATTTGAATAGAATGATCAAGGGTTTCTCAATATCCTAAACCATGACTATTCTTTCGACCTATATGACTCTGCCCGACGGTTGATTCATCCGTTTGGCCTCTTCAGGACAAATCAAAGTGGTTGGCCTCGGCGCGCGAGTAGTTTTCGAGGAGGTAACCGAGTGGGAATGACACTTATACCGACACGCCGTTACTTTGAAAACTTGACGTTAATTTCTGTGAGTGGTCTTCTATTCTGTTCGCCGATTAGTTGCTCACTGGAGGGTTATTAGACGGCTGTATAAACTCAACCCATATACTGTCACCTTTGTCAGCAATTACTATTTGAATGTGTCGCACGCCAAATTTTATCATCAATTCCACTTGAGAATGGATAGACTGGAAAAGAGGAGGCAAAATCAATAGAAATAGCAAGAACTAAGTCCTTGCTAATTATGACCTGATAAAGTAGGTCAAATCCTAGATTAATATCGATTGATTTTCCTTTGGAAGTTGTCTATCCTTCTCTTGCCGAGTAAGCAGTTCTAACTAGTTGGATATGATCTACATAATTCCAGCCGTCAGGCGAGAGAGTTCGACATTCTGGGAAAAAGGGACAAGGAAACCATGTGACCCACCAGTCTTCGCACTTTCCGACATTCCGTTCCCACCTTCTCGCTTCCCCACCTCGAAAACGTCATCCCCTCTCTCCCCGTCTTTCCCACCTTCTCCTTCTTTCTCTTCGTTCCACGTCGTATCGCTCCTCTTGGAACAGCGTTCCGGATTTTTGAGATCGTGCCTATTAAGTCAGTGATTAAATGTTACAATCATTTTATTACTATGTTTTGGAAATCACACCATTCAAAATATATTTTAGAGTTATCCATGTTTTTCATGGGATGCGTCATAATTCACGACTGAGGTTAAGGTATAATGCTAACAATTAGATATTGAAATAAAATTATTTCACTACCCTCTGTCAAAGTACGGCGTCACTCTATACTAAATTTGCTGATATCACGCTCCATTGTGCATTTGAATCGGTATTTTGGTGGCATCGCAAAACTAAAAAATGAAATGGTCAATGCCTAGATTTGAACTATGTCGATTAGCATTCCTTAAGTCATTTCCTCTAATTATTGATACTGCTATCATTTTTCAAATGTTGAAATGTCTTAATATTTCCACCTTTGGATATAATATTTTCAGATGAGAATATATCTACCTAACCATTTCTTAACTTCTTGGATGCAGCCGCGTACTGTTATTAAAATTGTTCTCTTATCGGTGGTGCTTGTCTTCGTGGTTTTTTTATAAACGCAAATCTACATTTTGGTATTTATGACTTAATTTTGCTTAAATTGATGATAATATTGGGTCTTTGAATAATTATAACAATTTCATTGCAAAAGCCACTTACGAGTATAATTTCATTTCTAATTGGTGTGTGCCAATTTTGGAAGAATATCTTGATCTAGGGTTCATTGTCATATTTTATGCTTTATGCAGTCTTTTGGTTTCTGAGGCGCTTTGAGAAAATTAGCTCCTTTCAAGTAATAGATTGAAAAAATTAATACCACCGTTTAATTGAAGTACGTTACTTATTATTTGAATTTTCGACGTCCTCGTTTGCGAATTAGAATATTTTTAAAACCTTATCAAATTACAGCTCTGTCAGAAGTGATAATCGTATCAAAAGCAAACGGACAACTCCCCAGAAGAACTCTATCATTTCAAGGAATTATCATCTCTAGAATTTCTATTATTTATTGAATGCTAATATCTGTAGTTGCCCAGAACGTGTTTCGGAAAAGGCATTTTCGAAAAAGGCATAAAGACCCACCGGGTCTTTTTAACATGGTCTAGACATCTCAACTAAATTCGTATTGTGGTATCATAGAGCACGTATTTTTAAAGAAAAGTGACACATAAAAAAGGATCGAATTCCGTAACAAGGAGAGTTTATTGCATTATGATGCCCCTCTTCCACTGCCGACAACACCTCGTGAAACATAAATTCTCGAGGGTAATCCAACGTACCGAAATAAACGTTTACGATGCCCTCGCTCGATTTTCGAACCCATAGGCGAAACAGTTGACCTGTAGGGGGGTTGAATCATGGTTTCTACTGTCATTCGGTTACCAATCGGTACCAGCTGATACCGCTGGCCATCCGGTTCAACCGTGCTCTCGCATCCGGCACCGAGTGCGTGCGTGCGCAGGCATGGTGGCAATAGTCAAATGTACCGAGCCCTGGGGCGGAGAATTCTAGCGGCGAACTTTCACCGTCAAGGGGATAAAAAGAGGGTGGGGTCGATAAAAGGGGAGGGCGGGAGAGGGGAGGTCGGCAGTCGGGTTTGGAGTGGGGGGTCGCGAAGGGAATGCACACAGCCTCCGGGGGAGGGGAGACGGCGAGAGGAGGAGGGGTGGCGCTCTCTCGTAAAGGAGACGGCGGGTAGGGGTGGTTGAAGTCCAAGGGGGAAGGGGTTGAGGAGTGGTGACGGCGGAGTGTTTGTGCCCCATGTTCGTCCTCCTTCGGTCCCTTTCTCCGTCCTCCTCCGCACCCCTCCCTACCTCCTTCCCTCCCGGACACCTCTCCGCCACGCTCCTCCGGACCGCCTGCCCGCGTCCCGAAATGGACTACTACCCCCACCCCTGAATGCACACCACGCCCCTTTCGTTTGTTAAGAACAACATTTCTCCAGCCCCCCTTTCTCCGCGTCGCTCTCGAGAGATTACGGCAGCGGGCGAAGCAACCCTCTCCACCCCCCCACCATCTCCTATCCTCCGCAAAGGAGCATGTTATTTCATTCCTCCCCCCTTTGTCCGCTGGCGGAGCAGTCTTTCCCCGCTTGCGTCACGGGCCGCGGGGGCTGACTGATGGGAAATTACCTCTAAAGGGAGGTGGTAGCCACGTGCCTCTGTGGTACTTCGGACCGGAATTATACCGTCGTTACAGTGGTCGAGCAGTTTCCTGAATCAAAACCTAATCAAAAAAGACAATGGTTTTAAGACTTCTCTTGCTGTATGCATCACCTGATTCACGCGTACTCCGTTTAATTGGCCTTGTTATCTATGTTTGATTACTCATCTATGTAATTCAAATGTCTAAGAAATTATTTACCCACTGCTAAATTAATACTAATTATGTTTGCTTGTTTTTTATGCCCTATATAAAATGTGCGTTTATTCGGATGGAGTGATCGAGAAAAAATGTCCGCCGTGATTGCGATAAGGGATTTATGTAGTTTCATATTGTGGAAGTTAAATCTTAATGCGGAAATGCCGTCTTAATTTTTTAAAGAAGAGAATATTCTCGAGAGATAAGCCAAAGTTCACCTGGTTAAGAATCGCCTGGGACCCAGGCGTGGTTGTTGGCTGATGACTTCATTTGATACGGTGTGAAGGAACTCCGGAAAACTGCGCACTAGCGGTAGACAGAAATGAGGAGCTGAGTCGTTGCCAAAATGTTTGCAATCCGAAAGTATATAAATAGATATAAGATTCCTTGTCTTTGACACTTCATCTATCACTTAAAACGTTAATTTTTCGCTTTCTATTTAATTCCTACCCACTTACATCTCTGATCGGGGACCATTCAACCACCGACTGCCAAACAAGGGCAATTTTTATTTTTTCTCTGGAACCCCCCCCCTCCTTTTCTCCCCCGTCTACCTCGTCTGCCTATCCGCCCCCGGCACCCTCACTTTCACCTTTCCTACCCACACCTGCCCAGTCTTGCCTCCATCCATTCCAAACATCCCTCACCCTATTTTCCCCCAACCTACTGTCCACCTCTCCCCATCTCTTCCTCTTTCTCTCTTGCCCCTTCGCTTATGCTTGGCATATCATTCCACCTGCTTCTCCATATTTTCCTCCATTGGCGGGAATAAAACGCCTGAGTCAATCAGTAATGCATAATGTGTTTGCATGTGGGTACCTTTAGATAGAGGAGTATGCGAACCACGGATTGTTAATGCTAGATTACTTCGTACGGGCTCCAAATAGAAAAAGGATAAGCATTCTGCATCCTTTCCCAAAATATTAAGACAGACTGAGTGCGTTTTTTAAAATATTGAATTCCACGCATTGCAGTGGAAAATAAAGTTTTTTTTACATATTGAGATATTTCGATAATGAAAGAACATTTCTTTCAGAATAGGTATTCAAGTTCTTGGATATTATCATAGTGATAATATATATGCATCAAAAATTATTTACGTCTTTATAATAAAAATAAGTGAAACACATAGTTAGTAAACTTATTAATACATATGTGACATATAATATGTCTTAAAATGAACATTAATCTCAACTCAATCATTTATCACTACCACCAGGCCAATGATCTTTAAATTCCCATGTTTCGCAACGGCACGAGAGTGCTGCCACTTCCTGATTACCAATTAAGTCAATGCCGTGAAACACTTGAAGTTGATGGGCGTGCAGATGCTGCACCCGAGATTTCGTTTTTGGATTCAACGGGCGCGACAAGTTTAAAATTTCTCGGGCTGAAATTTAGACGTCACATCACTTGGGGCAAACGGGAAATTCGTCCCCCGAGTTAATTGGCGAACCGATTACGATTCGGCCTCCTTTGATCAGGAGTCTGCTCTCAGCAAAATTGTCCAGGGTAATCTACCGACTTCAGCCAAATCGTGCATCCAAAACCAGCTGGAAATAACGTGAGCTCGAGCGGAGGCTGAGCCTATTGCGTTTCACTCACTCCATCAGGAGTAGGTAGGTGCAGGGAAGTGGGGGTTATCGCGTGGAGTGTCCGTGGGCAGGGACGCCTCAAACGGCCAGACGCCGGGCCGGCCTTGTCCTTCCCTCCAGCCCTCCTTCGTAATCCGCCTCCCCCCCCGCCCCCTCGTACCGACCCCTGCTTCATGAGGTGGTTTCCCTTCTCCTGGCGAATTTACTTCCCCGCCCCCCTTCCCTCTCTCTCCCTTTCTTGTTTGTCGCTGGGTGTGGGAAGACGAAGGCACGAGAGCCGGGCTCTGCAGAGTTGGTGCTTTCTCTGCCGCGGTGGAAAATGGGACGCCTGCTGCCGCCACAGCTACCTTCCGTATCCGGAAGGTGATGCGGAAGAAAAAGGACTCCTTCCTACTAAACTCTTAATCTCACTTCAGCATCGTTAAACCCTTTCCAGTGACCTCTCGCTTACCTTCGCCTCCCCACACCCCGAAAACCATTTGCTTTAACACTGGAAGGACCGGATTTTTTTGTGCTTGTTGGCTACAAAGTATGGACACAGTATGGACACAGTATAGACACTAGTGGTCAAAAAAGTTGAAATCAAATTAAGTACTTATGTCCTTTCCCTGGCAGTGTTGAAGTAATAGCATGCTCCGTAATCATAAAATTTCTGTCCTGTAATTTTTCTTTTGGGCCGCTCTCAAATAAATATAATCTTTATGCATGAATTAAATAGATACGAAGCGAATTATCTTATTTTGGTAATTCTGGTGCGAGTTATCTATGGACGAAGTACAGAAACTACCATTAAAACCAAAACTATGTAATTTAGCTTCTTAGGTATTGATCGCAGAGTGGTAAACCTGAATACGGTGAATACAGCGCGGACAATATAAATTTCATGGTGCCTGATGGCAGTTAAACTAAAAAAAATAATTCCGTACAATTGACCACCCATCTATTTTTTATTACCCTTAAGTAAAATACCTACATATATGTATATATATATATATATACACACACACACACACACATTCAAACACGAAATCCCGCCAAACGGCGAACAAATATTCATTTATAGAAACAGATATAAGGAAAAGGGATACACACACAAAGGACGAACACAGGAGACGTAATCCGACGCTATCCAGGAAACGTAATTTACACTGAGATCTGCGATGCTTTAAGCAACCAAGTGCCCCGATTCTTTGGCCAAGAGATGGCGTTAGGGAGCTGTTTCACCCACCAAAGGAGAAATAGACAAGACACAGAGAGGAAAGGATAGTAGTAAAGGAATCATTTAACATCATAAAGGATAAGAACAGTGCGTTTCGTGGCACGCATAGCCAGAAGAAGAGACGAGCCACATTGGCCTAATGCACATTCAAACACGAAATCCCGCCAAATGGCGAACAAATACTAATTTATATATATAGGTATTTTTGTATCGTTTACAATGTTAATGAAAAGGAACTCATACAAGATTCAGTTCGTTGGAATTTGGTTAATTAACCGATATTTAGCTGAAATTATAACATTTTATAATTGAAAAAAATACTTGCTGAATATTCTTTGACCTAAGTTTAATATATAAAATTTAATATAAATTATTCCTGTATTTTACATAACAGAGTTACTTATTTCCCCTGGAGTACTCTTACATATTGACACTTGATTAAGCAAGCAAGGCCTTTCAAGCATTACGTTTTATTTCATTAAACGATATTTATGGTTTTAAGAAGACATTTTTTAAATGTATTTGCCTACTGCATATGCCGAAAAATTCCTTAACTTCAGGATTCTAGTTCCGTCCAAAAAAAACTCTCAGGATTGATTTCTATTTGCGATATAAATTGACGTGTGGTCATCGAGTTGAAAAAGAATTTTAGGAGGAATTTGTAGAAAAACTTGAGAGACAGAGAGAAAGTCCGCCGATGGGGCAGAGTCCTTAAGCGGCTAGGGAGGAGAAGAGAAATGGGAAGGGGATAAGTGTTGGGAAGTAGAAAGGTGGAGGCATGAGGAGAGGAACGTGAAATTGAGAATGGAAAGGGGAGGTAATATTAGTGGAAATTCATTGGTGGGCATCATCAGTATGGAGGGTGTTTGCGCCCATCAAATGGTGTCAAGACGTGTGAGAGCTCTCGTAGCGTGGAAGACCAACCTACAACGTGCGTGGGGAAACATTATTTGGTGATTTTATTATTCTGAATACGACTCTGAAATGATCGACGAGAAAATGAAAGGACAGGGAAAGTTATGGAAATTAAAGGGATCATTATTTTAATACTATAAAATCTTTTAGTTTATTGCTGTCACGTTTTGGACACATGAATTAATGGCATAATCCCATGCGCATAGAATAAGAAATTAATTTATTTGCTAATATGAGATACATTTGATAGTATTGGCTCTGTTTTTATTAAACATCGCATTTTATGCCAAATTTTATTTTGAAAATTATAGGGCATCATCCCTACTAGTATTGCAGTAATCTTTTTCATTTAACGTAAAATTGAAATGAAGATAAAAATGATATTAAATTAATTATGTGACTGAACATATGCTACATAATTTAGCTATATAAATATAGATGTCATTGCATATGCGCATATGTTATGGTTTTATTATTATTATGCTTATCTCCATATGTAGTATTTATCGTTATATCATCGTTTTGTTTATTGCTTTGAATGTAGTCGTAAGAATTCATTTCCAACCAAATAGCCCCCATCACATTTAATTTCATGATGCAACAGCTCAGCTGCCTATTCTGGCGTTGAAATTTCCGAAAGCGCTAAGCCAGAGCTGCTTCCCTAACTTACCAATTGTTGTAGCGGAAGGGGCTGAGGTGGGACGAAGGTGAACGAATTCTCTCACGGTGGTTGGTGTACGGTATTGCAAAGGAAGGTGGCTAGGAAAAGGTCGGGGAAAGGCTATATTTAATCTCCGTCCGAAAGTGCTTCCGCGAACTTCATTCAGTGTGTGTCCTAAATATCCAGAAAGTTCGTTAAAACAGATGTCAATATTCATAAAATTTAATTATTCCTGAGGATTTGCCGTGATAAAATCAGTTATTTTACTTAGTTTTGTGGGGGCATACCTAAAAATATATATATATATATATATATATATATATATAAATATATATATACACACACACATACATTTATACAGGTATTACGCTATGGATATATATAGGTATATATATATATTTATATATATATATATATATGTATATATATATATATATGTATATATATATATATATATGTATATATATAAATGTATATATAGTATGTGTACCCTGATGTGTGAATCTCCCACGCCGTCGGGCATAGTCCTGGGTGAACTCTACCATTACCTACCAAACCAACCTTAGGGTTGACTAATGTATTATATATGTATATACATTAGACTTTGGTGTAGCGAGATTATTGAAAGGCAGCGGGGAGTCCTTAAACGATAATTGGTCAGCCAAATTTAGCAGAGTTGGGTGAATCAGCATTTGGCAGTAGTTATAATTGATAAAAATGATGCAAGGAGGCTAGGTTGATTGAGCGATAAAATAATATTAGAAATGATGAAAGCCGATAAAAAGTTAGCTTCGATTTAATTGTACTACATAACCACAAGTAGAAGTAGAAAGGAAGGAGTAGAGAGCTATTTTTAATCAACTACAGGAAGTAATTGGAATCATCGAGGTGGGAAAAAAATGTTTTCTTTGGAAGTATGGAGGCAGATTCCTGCCGAAGCAGGTTTTCCCCCACCCAGCGCTGGGATGTTGATGATTGTCCTAATCGTTCATTAACCAATTTAAAAGGTTAAACCTTTATATTTTTGGGCTGTTGGTAAATAAATAGTTTGAGCAAAATTGATAAAATGTGACGAAAGAAGCAGCTCAAAAAATACACAGGAATATTCAAACTTTTTTTAAATTATTTAATTCTAATATAAAGAGTCAAAGTACCGAAGTCGATATGAAACTGTCCTCCCAGAATAATGGAAACACGCGGAGAACAAACCGGAAGCCTTGCAGCTTCAATATTCAAAGCGCTATAAATTACTGGGAAAAAAGATTTACTGTGATAGAATCTTGGAATCTAATTACCAGATATAACATATTTTTTCTAAAGATTTTTTATCATTTTCATAAAATTTTATTGCTAAAATATGGGCGCCGTATAAAATATAATTCATTGTAACTAAGAGACTAAAATGGTCAATGTAGCTCATTTTAACGGAATAAATCTCGATCTGCAAGAAAATTCGTATGCCTTGTCGTAACATGCAATCGATCCATTTCAAATCAATATTTATAATAGTACCAATACAAATATGACTTGTTCTGGAGATAAGAGTATTAAATAGAATGCAATGAGTTTCAGTCGGCGAAGTAGTAGTAAATTTAAAAAATAATTGTGTTCGACCGAAGGTATTTCAGTATTGCGAATGAATAGTTTTTTTACACTGTAATATTTATTTTTATCCCACTTTTCACCGGGACTTTTTCGATGTAAAAAAGCATGAAAGGTGGATCAGATTATTCTATATTCAGTTTAAATTATCCTTCAATCCTAAAATTATTATGGGAATTCGAGAATTCTATTTAATTAAAATATATTGTTTCATAGCCATATTAGATTTAATTCCCTAAAAGGTTAAACATAATTGGCAGAAAATCTCTCTTAACACACTGCAAACTACCATTCAGCTACCCGTGCTGCCTCACGATCGAGATTACCGATATTCAAGCCATACTCTTTGTGGACTAAAATAACTCCGAGTCGTGTTGTACGCGGACCCCTCTTACATCATCCTAAGAGAAAGAAACCGCGTTTTTCTGCTCATCGCCATTCGTTGCGCGGCTCATTCGAACGGGCGCACGTCATCTTCCGCCAATGGGATCGCATCACGCGCCGGGACGGACAGTTAGTCGCCTAAGGGTCCTCGCCTCTCCTCCGGCGCTCCCCCCCCCCCGTCACAACCATTAACTCTTTCCCCTGCTGAACTGTCCTCTCCATTCATTCCCTCCTCGCCCCACCAACCCGCCCGCCGTGCCCTCCTGCGCACCCCCAGACAGGGGGGCCCGGTGACCCACAAAAGAAGAGGACTGGGGGCATTTGCCTTCTGAGCACGGAATTGGGATTCTGCGGGTTGGAACGAGTGGAATTTGCGCATGAACGTAGGTGGAGACCATTGCATGTCAAATTCCTCTTCCGCAAATTTTGAGACTCGAAGGAGGGAGGAAAATAACCGAGGCCTGCGACGTTATGACGCGCCTAGGGGTTTTATTTACGGTAATGCAAGTCCAATTGGAACAGATATCATTTTTATACCTACTCTACTCTATACTTAATTAAGTAAACGTGTACAGTTAACAGTAAGGCTAGCTCATCTTTTTATGCGTTGACAGCAAAAATATCAAGGATCAAGGATGTAAACAACTTCATTAAAAATTTCTTAATGCTACAGCTATTATACTGTATTTTCATATCTTTCTAAGGAAATTTTTAACGAAAAGAAATGCCAACTAGCTCTGTGATGACATTATCGCAAATTTCTATCGCTATTAGCATAATTTTAAGTTTATTGCCGTACAGCTCTTTGATATAGTAATAATATAAATTAATAATATCCATTCACTTTTAAAGAAGTTGGGTGATTCCTATTTTGTATTAAATAATTAGTATTGAACATTATTACCTTTTTGAAAGATTAATAACTTTCTGAATTGGTAAACTTAGGTTATAGATACGAAAAAATTGATGCTAATCATCCCTTAGAGATTGAGTTAAAAATAAAATATTTTAAGCTCCGTTACCAAATAATTACTCTGAGCGGTCCATTAACTAAAAATATTATTAAAATCTTTTTCCGGATTTTTTACCTTATAGGACGTAATTAATTGTTGGAGTTGAATGAACGAACGCTCTCCGTCTCTCTCTCTTCTAAAAAAAGCCACCTAGATTCAGTGTTTTTGTGCGATTAGTAAAATGACCATTATGCAGGAAGTTGATAATAGTTATACGAGTAATGATACAAGCCTGTAGCTTTTTGATAAAATTCACCCATATAATACATGCTAAATCTAACTCACGTATCTCAGTAGTTATCAATGATGAGAATATTTTGTGCCTATTGCTACTGTTATGTGGGACGGCCTTTGTTTTTAGAGGATATTTGTGTTTCATGGATAAGGTCATGATAGCGTGAGGAAGTTGCCCGTTAAAAACCAAAAATGCAAGTAGCTCCGAAGAATATTTATTTTTTACAGTTAATTCTCATATTGTATCGAGAAGCCTTAAAATTTATCATACCATCTTTTGAAAAATCAGAGTAGAATTTGTTGCGAGAAATACTTGCCGAATGCCATTGGTTATTTGGGGCAAGACAACTCTGAATTGTATTTTCAATTCCAAAATACTCACGAAGAAGGTGACTGAATAAAGTTAGATATAGCATGGATTATATTACCTATATATTTCTTAGAGTAGCAAAACTTCAAAGTTAACAATGCTAAAGCAAATTCATATGAAACGTAATAAGATTCGTCATTAGTCATAAAGTGGAACATTCTTCGACTGAGTCTAAGAGAATTACCAGCAATCGCATCAAGTGAACATGCTTTTCCCTGAAAGTGTAATTATCAAATGGTAGTATTTGCCAAGATAGTTTTTCATGAATAAATGTTAATTCTAATCCTCCCAATATCTTTGTAATAAATAAATAAATACCTATATTCGTTATTTGTGGCTTGGTGCCATCTTAAATTTTCTCCCTTCCCACAATTTTGGTTCTTTCCTGATGATGATGCACACATCCTAATTATACACTCTTAAAAATACCGTCTTCAGGCATCATCTTGATTTTTGGTTCGAATAGGTTTAATATCAACTTTCCTCTTTGCTTAAGGCCACTAAATGAAAATTAAAAACAGAGATAAAGTTCGTACGCAGAGGGTGATGTGTTTCCATCTACTTGAATCCGTTTAATGAGACGGATGGAATTGTAAACGGTGTTCGCCTTGACTTGATTTTCATTAGAAATAGATTATTTTCGACGAGGTGTTCTCTTCACCCTTCCTTAGATCACTAAAATCTTGATTCTTCCACCTAGCTTTACTAATTACCTCAGGCGCCAATGATCTCAGCACTCGATTAGATTCTCAAAAGTTAGAATCTGCTAATAGGTCTACAAATTCAACTTTGAATAATACTTTAAATATTGTTTACTATAAAAAGTGCGAATTAAAAGGTTGGCTTAATTTTACTGATATAATAGAGAGTACGTATGTGTCTTAACAACCCCCGGTAGAAGAATAACAATTGCCTTTTCCCAAAAATTATATTAATATGCACATTTTTACGTATTTTGATGCGCTTATTGCTATCACTGAAGTTCCGCTCCAGCTGGTCAGAAACACGCCGATTTGGTAATCATTGTGGGTAATGAATTGACTGCTTGCTTAAATACGGGTAGCTTGAGAGTCTTTTGCTTATGGGTATTTTGCTTCCATGCGAGCAGATTTTGAATAATCTTCCAGGATATGTGATGAGTGCATTTGCTGAAACTAGCAAATTAAGCATTATATCATACTCCAGCAAATGTTTCGAGCAAACCAAAGAACATAAGCTTCGTAATTCGAGTAGCTGGATGACATCGCGTAGTATTACCTCCTACGCTCGTAATTACCACAGTAGGTATATTCCACGTGGAGTACAAAGAGCAAGGTTATCGATATATTTTCGTCAAATAGCTATCTCCGTTCCCCGACAACAGGGATGGCATTATTTTGGTGCGGTGCACCCACCCACCTTGTGCGAGCGTCGTGCAGCACCACGCCACCGCTAGCACCACTGCCAGCACCCTCCACCTGGGGGGGCTTCTTCCTTCGCGCCACATGTTCCTTTCGTCCAGCACTACACACGCGGAGGATACATGAGAGTTCCGGCTTCAAGAACCGCGTCTACCCCGTCAAGACGAGGAGTGAAGCCTCCGGGCACCTCTTAAACAAAAAAATTAAATAACCGAACAACCACACTTTCAAGCGGCCGCCGGGGCCTCCGACACGGGGTTTCGATCGCGGCCCTGGATAGGGGAGAGACCGCCACGATTTCGGAGACGGTGAAGCCTCTCGACCGGCGGAGTGACCCCACCCACGTCCACAGCGGAGAGAAACAGACGAGCCAGCGGGGGGCTCAGCTGCAGGTCATACCGTGGGTGTGGGATCGGGGGAGGGCCGCAAAGCTGAGGAGTGCCAGCCGCCCGGCCGGCTAAACGCACTTTGTTTAAAACAAAATCCACTGGCGATGGCGGGGGGGGTGTTATCACCTATCCGTCTCCACTGGGTCGACGACGGCCGCCTCCTTCCCGGGGGTCCAGAACTCTATTCGGCGTTCAAACTTCGCACTTTTTCACAATAACGGTCACCGGTGTATTTTTTGTGTATTTGTCTGTGGGGTGTTGCAAGAGATACAGTTCCTCGCCCGCGCTCCTGTTCCTTGGCTCCTTCCTTCGCACCTGACCGCCCGCGACTGAGCGTCCACGGCTGGAGGAGAAAGGAGGAGGGGCGACCGGAGAGGGTTGGGGCGGAGGGGGAGACCGTAGGGGGAGAGGGAACTTCGAAGGGAGAGGGAGAGAACGGTTTCCTCCGGTGCTGCTGCTCCCACCCATAACCTCCTTCTTCACTCCTCCCCCCCACACTCCTCTCCACTTCATCGGTATCCTACTTCGAGCTCTGGCGAGGCCAACCTCTCCCCAGCCCCCCCTCTCGCTTCTCTCTTTCTCTCTCCTCCCCTTTCTCCCTCGCTCCCTCCCTGCTTCATTACGCCCTCGAATCCTCCGTCTCTCTCTCTCTCGACCTCACCCCCTTTTCCCTCCATCCTTTTTCTCTTCATCGACCGGCTCTCATCCTCACGGATATCCGCGAGGTCCTCCTCCTCGGGGAGGCAATCTCTCGAGGAACAAGAACCCAACCACTCCACTGAGAGCTCCGTCTGACCCACTCTTGTGCAGTGTTTCATTCCCCTCCTCTGCGCCCATGCCTTCTTCCGACTAAACTCACTGGTTCTGTCGTTACCATCCTTGTGCCTCTCTTCGCCATCCTCGCGTCATCTCTTTCGCCAGTAATCACCGTCGTGATCTTCTCGGTCGAACTGATCCGGGTAAGATCAGCTCACCATTCTGCTCGAGTAATTGGCTAAGTAGTCTTCGTCGTTTATTTTTGATCCACAAAAGTTTTGCGTGTGTTCGGACTAATTCATAAATGACGCGGTATGATTCAGGAAATAAATGAAGTTTTGTGTTTATTAAGATCAGTGATTACATTGATCGTCAATAGAAGGCCATGATCAGTTCGCCTTAAGTATTTATCTTAAATATTGGAGACTTCAACGAGGGAAGAACACGAACCTTTCCCACTTCAGATGAAATGTAGTTCACTCCTCGTATATTATAATGCATTGTGCGTTTTTTAAACGCCTCTCAGTTTCACTGGATTAGTCCTCTTTTTGTCTGCATTGCCTACGTGACAAACATCTTTACACCCGAGCACCTAAAAATAGACATCGAAAGGCTCATATAAATTAGCGACTAACACCGATGTAAAGAAGCTCATACCCTACTTCTCATGGGAGAATCTCTTCCCCGATCCCACCCTCTCACACACTACACATCAATCAGACTACAACGGGGCCATTAGCATTCCCTCACACTCTCCCTGAGTGCGAATGTCCCTCCTCCACCTCTTTTTGCTCTAATCTTTTCCGCGCTACTTGCACCAATGGATTCTCTTTTTTTTAATTCCAAATTTTTCGCCTTTTTAAACGCACAAATCATTTCACCCTTTCTCCTTTCGAAACTATGGCGACGCATAACGAAGGCGGAATAGATTGGCTTTCACTCTTTCCCTCTCCCTCTCTCTACCAAGACTCTCCCTACTTTTCCCAGCCTTCCTTCGATGCCAAAGTTCCAAATTAGAAACCAAATGCCAGGTATCACACCTAGCCGTCACTTGGACTTATAGGAATGAAAGAATTTTTGAAGTAAGATGCTATTCTTTTTTAATTGATGCTTACCAATGTTCATGACAGCATTTGTACATCAAAATATGTGTAATCATTTAGCCTTGCCTCTACACCATTAAGTTTCCTTTTCTGAATTGTGCTTCTATTCCATTTATTTGTGATTACCACTTAAGTTGTTCAACGATTGCGGTATCAGTTTTAATTCACATATTATGCATCTATTGCTAATAGTTCAATTGATGATTGAGATCATTTTATTATTCTATTGTTCAAAAAATACATTGGATACAAAAAATATACAATTGAGAAACCGTTTACTCAAGTGTAATACAAATTTTTATACTGTATACTAGTTAAAGATGATTTTATGGGTACCAGATGATCTTCGGGAACCACAGGGAAAGAAATTGGCCCCCCTAATCAGATGTGTGCAGTCGTTGGGTATGGTACTAGGAGAGCTCTACCATCACCTATCAAATCGGCCTTCTGGTTGATCAGTGTTTTTTTAGTAGTTGGAATATAATCGATGATTAATAATTGGGTTTAAGAAAATATTTGTCAATGATGATACTCTGAATGCTTCTCTACTTGCGAAAGTTTAGTTTTCCTCGCGAATTAACGTAGATCGATTTGTGAAATGATTAACTTGAGGTAACTAATCATGAAGTTTGAATAAATTGATCATGGTGGAAACGTCATGGGATTTACCTGTTAGTTAATGCGGTTAGTAATCGCTTTGATGTGAGTAAAATTTGATCGACCTTACCCAATTCCTATCGTTTTCGACTACTTGGAGGTGTTGTCAGCCTGTTTTCATCATCATTTACTTCGTATTCCGTACGGTTTTTCTAAAATATTATCAATGCAACTCGTCTACATGCTTACATCTTCCTTTATAGTTTTGTTTCTCTTCTTATGGATGATGAAAGGAAGAAAGAAGCATAGTGATTTTAAATGCATTGAAACCAGAATGAATCAAACATAGACGCAATATTCAAATAAATGAAATGAATTGGTCAATTTGAATAACGAGATGCACGGCGAATAAAATTCATATTCGATCCATAAAACCTCTATAAATTGATCACAATTTCACTATGATAAAATACGTCAAAATGAGTATTGTATTTTAATTTGCATGAATTTAATGCAATTTCCAAAATATTAATTTATTTGCAAAATTATGCAATCAATTTTGGAAAAATAACTATTGGTGAAATTGAATACTTTTTTACAACATTTTAATCAATTATTGCCTCTATCGTAGATATTCCATTAGTGCAAATAGTTTTCATCCTAGGGAAGGGGAAACCTTCAACGGATTTTTTAGCGTAAAATTTGCATGAAAAATAAGACTTTTCAGTTAACATTGTCATTAAAATCCCGATTTTCGGGTTTGAATAGTAAATTCATGGCGTTCATACAATAAATTAGCTCGAAAAATAACCTTGAATGTAATTAGAGATAATGTTTTACATCCTAACTAATGATATTTAGGTATTCTAGAGTTTAATTTGAAGGCTTAGGATACGCTAATTTTCTCTTTTGCTTCTCGCCACCACTCTTATTCGTCTGGGCAGCCGTCTCTCTGCCGCCTTCACTCTCGGCTTCCTCCCACTCCCACCCACCCTGGGGGAAAATCCTTCACCTTTACGGATGTGTATATATATTCGTGCGTGCTTTCCCATCTCCACTCCTACCGCAGTCCTTTCGTTATGTGTTCAATGCCTTCTCATTTCATCGCGTTTTACGCGCGCTTTCTTACACGGGTTACTCATATATTCTTACGCTATTTGGAAAACTGAAATTGCTGGAGAAACACTGATAGAGGTCTAACTACAATGAATTTGAAATATATTTGAGACTTGAACCTCCAATTAATCGATGGTTACATAATTCAATTACAGCACTGCATTTTGCAGCATTTGGAAAGTTCAATCAAAACGATTACGGCTCTCCGTACGTTTAATCCCTTTTGAAAGAGTTGAGAATTACTGGGAGGGATCTCGAGAAAGATTGAAACACCATGACCATTCATTTAAACTTTATTGTTCATTGCTCAGAGTTAGGGGTGGGGTGTTTTTCTACTTTACTGGTTTAACTAACTCTAATGAATAAACAAATGTTCTGGTAAGGAAAAAAGATTCGCAGCGCATCTTACGCGCTCTTTTTAATTGTTTTCCTAAATATGCTCCAATGGTTATTATGTATCCTCAAAATAGCTCTAAATAGACCAGTATCTAAATATTGTAATAATGGTGTTGTTTTAATAATCTCTTTGGAAAGTAATCGTTTTTTACAGAAATCTATTCGATATACGTATTGCTATTATATTTGTTTGAATGTCACACGGTCTAATGCTTCCACAATATTTTTTATAGAACAATTTATATCGCAATCAACGCATCAGTTCCTCTCGTTCCTTCCCTAATGACAAGATTGATTTTTGGGAATTTATGTTTTATAGCGCTGTTGAAATAGAGATTAAATTCGTCATGGTGCATTTGTGAAAAATACTTCCCATATCTTTGTACGAATTTCGTTTCGATCAATTTTTTAAAGCTCTTCTCATGAAATAAGGAGCTACCTTAATTGCTACGATCCGTAGCAGATACTCCACATGATGAGCTCCATCAACAATTTCCCTTACATTCCTCGTTTTTTCACCAAACAAACCTTATTCCTTATTCTGTGTTCAATTATCCTTATCTCACATACTTTGTTACTCCGCATTACCTCCTTCACTCAACACCAGGTGTCAACTCATGGCATCTAGATCCGGATTTAAACTTCTGCTCGCCCCAGGGAGCGTGAAATGTAGCATGACCTCAGAACTGACTCATTCATGAATTCGTGCTTGAGTTCTGAGTCATAGGAATTCTGGAAGAAATCCCAATTCTTTGATTAAACAGTACCTAGTGCCATGAGAAAACCTCGGTGCGCACTTTCATGCCTCACCGATCGTTCTTCACTTACCCAGCCGAATTCAATCTGTTTACGATTCATTTCCCAAAAGAGAAAAAAGTTTGCAAACATTACATGATTTTTATCTCACAAATGTATGTGTAAACCTTTCCGTTTATTAGTGATCAAAGTTTACCGTTGATTTACGCCTCATAGGAAAAGTGATATTTATGAACAATCTCCTGGTTTTCATGACTAGAGGTGAGTGGAAGGTTGCCGCGTCTGAGGGAACAAATCGTAATGCTGCAAAAGCTATAATCCGTAGCTCCATGCCTGCAAGGTCCTCGATGGTCCTTGAGATCCCGCGCTAGCTCATTCGCTGCCAAAGAGATGCAGTGGGGGGTTGGTGGATACTGCGTGGCTGGGAAGGACGGCTGCGGAGGGGCTTGAAGCAGGGAGTGGCGCGCGTGCGCGCGGGATAAACAGTAAGGGAGAGAAAAATGAAAATACGAGGTATGCAGTCTGGGCGTCGCTGGGACAGCTTCGTCGTTTGTGCAATTATGGTGAGATCGCACTTCCCATCCAATTCATTTTACAGTGAGTGTTGCTATCCCACGTTTCAGAACAGTAGGTTGATTAAGATTCACTAATTTATTCGGAGTGATCATAAAACACATTCTCAATCAGGAATAAAAACATAATGTTAGTTTTTCTCTATTTGAAATTGACTATTTTTGGTTAACTTCGGTGGAAATGTGATCCCATATTGAGAATTTAAGAAGTTTCGTGCTTTCTCCGCGTATAATATTAATTTGTTCATAATGCGAGTAAACTGATCCACATAATATATTTTTTCCTATTGATTTTGACTCTCCATTTTTAATTTCATTTTAATATACCTATCATTCCCTGATACCTGCGCGACCATTTATTTTTCATATACGGTTTATTATGCACATGGCCGAAATAGATAGTATTATAATCAATTATACTCAGTAAAGTAGGTTAGAAGAAGACTCTTGTGTCAAGCATCCATCCATCACGTTATTTTCTTATTCGATTAAATTAATAAGAACTTACTATGATATGACTAGGAAATTATTCCAAATTAAAACAAAATAACTATCTTAAACTAAGCGACAAAATAGGAATTAATGGAAACTACAGCTCTGTTACTGCCAGCATTATATATAACGCGTCTTTGGTACACTAATAAATTAAATAAAACATACGCCTAATTTTTTTCCTGAGTCATAACGTGAAATACAAAGGTTGCCTTTTTTCAATATCAAAGACATCGGTGATGCTCTTGCATGGATTACATGGAAAGCTTTTTTGGTATTGGATGAAGTAGTCATTAATCAATTAAACTTAATTTCGTAACGTTCGTGATAGTGTTCAAATATATAGGTTGTATTCGCAGAGTCAAATATATGGATAGATGTAGCCGTGTAGTATTAGTTGGGTTGCTAATATGGTAGCGTAATACAATGAGATATAAACCCGCTTTCATGGCCAAAAAAAAACGTTTATGAAAAAAATGGGATTCCTATTAACTGAATTTAATTTGACCATTCGATATTGATTGAGATGTAAATTGCCGTTGGATGTGGAAGCAATAATTTAAATGCTTAAATTACGAAATAAAAGACAAAATAAAGACCAAAACCAATTATTTCGCAGACGCATAGTTACCTTTGTCTCATTTTCTCCACCCAAAGACAATAATTTATCGATGTATTTTTTTGCCTGAAATCGAAATAGCACTCCAAGATGACTAATGAGCATAATGAACGAGTAACTGGAGAAAAAAAAGCGGAGAAGTCGTTGGAAATATAAGTGGGAGTGTGGGGGAGCAAGGGAGCGGAGGTGGCGGTGCCCAGAGATGTGCATGAGATAAGTGGACTCCTCTGAGTTTCTTCTCTATGATTTTTTTGGGGATAATATGTGGGATTATGCGAGGGTTTGGGAACTGGGGCTCTGTTAACTCAATGAATGGCAGGGGGGGGGATACCGGGGGAGGAAGGGAGAAGGGGGGCAGGGAGGAGGGAACGGAGAGTAGGAGGTGTTGGGAGGGAGGAGGAGAGGGGCGAGGATGCCCCGGCGGCTAATACTTTGCTCTGCTCTCGGGTTAACGGTTCGCAGTACGGATCATTCCGGATAGAAGGTGAGCTGGTTAGGTGGGAAGGGGTGAGGATGTTGGGAGAGGGGAGGGAATGATTTAGGGAGACCGGGGACGGAGATGGTTTGCCAGCCGGAGGAAGTTTTTGAGGATCAACGGAGAGCATGAGCGTCAATCGAAGGAACGAATCCAACCAATTGGCGAATTTGCAGGGAGGAGACGGCAGTTGCTTGGGTTTCATTGCGATAGATTCCGGGCCATGCTTCGCGGATTCTGGTGAATGAAGGGTCGATTGGCACGGGGTCGCCAGGATTCAAGATGGAATATACTATGTTTCTCATTTTCCGGTTCAGAAATGTGGTTCCTGAGCATAAAGGTGAAATGTGTCTAATTTCTCAGAAATAATACTCCGTATTGATCATGTCAAACGCAGGAATTCAAATGTTCCATGTCTAATGTTAAACTTTACGATGATACTTATGATCGTGGTATGAAATTCTCGGAAATATTTTCGATAAACCCTCTTTTTTACTTTAAAGTTTACCTTAATTTACTTCATAATATTTTGGTAGATTACCCCGTAGTTTTTCTAAATCAATAATAGAATTTTATTATTACTCGGTCCCGCGTTTTGTTAAGGTAACCTAGTTAGTTTATTCGTTTTGACCATTGGCTGGAGAGCACCAACTCTCAACTTCGAGGTGCCTCTAGATAGCCACAGCAAAAGTCAAGCGATTTGATTTTATGGCTAGCCATTTCCAGCGACCTTGTTCACTAAAACTATCAAGGAATCAGCTGGTGGGGCATCGAAAGGAGCATGGAACGCCATGGATCAGAGGCATGAAATACTGGAAAAGTGGACCAGCAAAAAATAGATATCTTTGGTAAATAGTGCTGGAGGAGAATGCTGGAGATTTATGGATAGACAAAGTGAGGAATGAGGAAGTACATAGAAGACTCGAAGAGGAAAAGGCCATATGGATTGGAAATCTTATGCAAATCACACCTGGTCAGCATGTCTCAACATGTCACAGTAGATATGCCTGTCGTCAATGGTTTATAACATATTTTTTTACTTGTGATAGTGAAAATGCGTGTATCAATCATATGATATTCCTTACCATTATTTCACAAGAATTGACACTATATATTTGGGCCATACAATTTACTCTTTAAATTATGGTGCCAATCGTGTAGGTAATACGTGCATTTATATGTAAATAGATACAAAATATATGGCAAAATAAATTGGATTCACCTCCTTGACATCCATTTTCATCTCTGTAAAGGCAGGCTGCTTCATTGTAAAGGTTATGGGCAAAGAAAAGAAACTCATTCCGTTATGATTGAAACCTGTTTGAATATATAATAATACTCTTATAAACCATGGGGAAATAATTTGCGTCGATCAAAATTTCTTTGTTTTTTACTTTGATCTCATTTGAACAGCAAAATGAATCGGGCGATTTTAGTGGTTTGTTTTGAAGAGGAATCCGTGAGAATATACACGACGTCATTTCCGGCGACCTTGCGACGTAGAAGAATTACGGGACGAACGGAGAGGAAGAGGAAGAAGAAATGGGTGAGAGGCGGTCATGTTGGCATGAGTGGCCGTAATAATCACGGAAAATGCGATACATATGAGAAGATTCTTGCGGAGATAAGAGGGAGAGAAGGAGGGTGAGAACAGGGAGATGGACCAGAAGATAGTGGGGAGGCTTCAAATCGGGCGAGGCCGCCAGTTTCAAATTCCATTTGTAGTGTGGCGCATGAAAAAAAAAAGATGTGGGTGGAGTCGGGATCCCATGGATAACATTTCTTTTCCGAGTGAGTCTGAGGAGAACTTGTGGTCCCTTAATTTGAGTAACCTAGTTGTGCCAGTGACAGAACTGCAACATCTCTGGTATGGAAGCAATCGGAAAGCTTAATCCCCTACCGTGGCCTGTTATCTTTCGAGGGAAGTGCCCGTCGAAATAAATTCCTGCGCGATAGCTCACGAGTGTAACCGATTATCATTGGCAAAAGTGTTCTAGATCGTTGTCGATAATGTTGAAGTATTATAATATAGGGTTCTCTCACAAAATTAATTAGACTCATTTTGAAAAAAGCCCTTCGTGTCAAAAGCTCTCTATTTTTGGTGAGGACAAAGGTGCAATATTTTGGTGAGCAAAAGGATCGCAGGGGAAAATATTTTGGGAAAGAGAGGCGCCACATCTTAATTCCGGTGGTAGAAGAGGATTAAGCTTCCTTACATCGCGTAAATACCATGTATGTTTTAAAGTGACTGTATGAAAACACCACGATTACTGAAGTCGGCGGTTTTCAAACTTGCCATTCAGAAGTGAGGATTAAGAACACTGAAATATGTGGAGTTATACTGCTAAAACAAATTAGCAAACCTCCACTTTAAATACTTGTAAGCAACATAAAATGGGACATTGATTGCTAAAAAAAAAATAATATTTCATTTTTAAAAGCAGAGTTTCATTATTGGTAAATTTTTAGAATCAAGGAAATGAACGGGGATAGTAGTTATTAATTAGTTTTTACTCTTGATTTAAACCTATGGGACATCCCCTAATGAACATATCTTTGAACCTTTGAAATAATTTTAAGATAAATTTAAAAAAGGGTTTTCTTGTAGGTATTACCTCAACCTTCCGTTGGTATGAAATTTTTATGCATTAAGTGTGACTCTGCGTGCATTATTCAATTTGAACGACTATTATAAAGCTACTGGAACCCAAGACTTCATCTGTTTAACGGCAGATGAGAAAATTGTCGGGCAGTGTATTTGGCAAGTATTTTAAGCCTATATTACATGCAAGTAGTATGCATATATTATCAATCAGAGTATGAGGAGCGGTAAATCACAGGAGTGATTCAATCCTCTTCCTTTGATGAAAAAGATATGATATTATATATATATATAAACCATAAACACAGTAATCAACCCGAAGGTCGGTTTGGTAGGTGATGGTGGTAGACTTCACCCAGTACTAAGCCCGACGGCGTGTGAAATTCACAAATTAGGGTAGGGGGGCCAGTTCCTTTTCCTGTGCCTGTTATGGTTTTCCCCGAAGATCCGGTACCCGAAAAATCAATAAGCTTGTGTGGAGCTGCAGGTGCCCAGAGTGCCTTGCCCGGGAATCAAACCCGGGACCCTCCGGTCCAACGCTCTACCCCCTGGACTACCGCGACCCACATATATATATATATATATATATATATATATATATATATATATATATATATATATATCTTCGAAATAGAACGCTCTTCGGCGACGCACAAATATATAAAAACACGGATGTAGATTTGTAGAATATAGAGACACATAGAAAGGACACTCACAATATGTTATTTGATATTTCGACAGCACGGCTGTCGTCTTCAGAATCTCTATATTCTACAAATCTACATTCGTGTTTATATATATATATATACGATATTATATATATATATATACGATATTATATATATATATATATATATATATATATATATATATACTCGTATATATATATATACATAACATCTGGACGGAACAATAGAACACAAAATAAAAAGATAACACGTAAAAGGACACTCACTTTTTAAATTATTTGAGCTTTCGGCTTTCTTTGAGGTCTTCTTCAGGTCAGACTATATAAATATATATATATATATATAAGGTGATGTTAAAGTCAACCTAGTACTAAGTCAGACGGCGGGTGAAATTCACACATGAGGATAGGGGGGCCAATCCTTTCCCTGCGCCGGTTATAGCTTCCCAGGATGATCTGGTACTATAAAAAGCACACAGCTTGGATGAAGCTGACATCTCTATGCATTCACATGGATATAGTTATAACGGAACTCACAAAATAAAAAAGGGCTTAATACAGGGTGCGGCAACATAACTTCCTTTTTTCAAACGCAAAACGATTTCAAAAATGGAAGTTATGTTGCCACACCCTGTATTTCGTTACCACCGCACACTTCCTAAAATAATGATTGAATATCAATTTCCGAATCCTTCAATTAAATATTAGAAGATATTTCATGCGGAGAAAAACCAACATTGCTGGTTAGCCTTCATGTTAACGAAAGCCACGAGAACATTTGGAGATACATACTCTTTTGATATAACTATCGGAAATAAACCATCCTAAGTACGAATGTAGGTAAATTTCAGCATCACATACACCATTTCCGTGTCACTAATATTTTATTAATGTTTATCAGGACCATAAATCTGCAGGAACACCATCGCAGGAGGTGATCTGCAAGTGCAAGGCTTTAGGGTACGAGGTGATTTCCTTGCGCCAAATTAAATTTAAATCTTCCTGCGGTTTGAGCCCTGGTACTAGGTCACTGACAAAAGAACATACATTCCCTCTGCATAGGTGCTAATTATTTTTTGCCCCACAAAGAAAACCTATAAAAACTGTTGAGTAAAGGGAAAGGTAGCGAGTCGTACACAATGGCGAGGGAAGTAAGAAATGTGACAAAAAAGCAACGTGAGCCGAAGGAAGGGAATTGGGATGAATGGGACGGTGGAACGCGGAGTGAATTGAGGCGGGGCATGGGTAAGCGTCCGGAAGCGACCATTGGCCATTTGCTGAGGATTTGGAACAGGACAGCTTCTGGCATTATACCCAGAGACAACAAAGGTACATAATAGTGTCAGAAGACGAGTGAGATCAGGATGTTTTGACAGGGCAGATATATTTCGCAACATTGTGTAGGATGATAGGGGGAAAATAATTTTCCGACAAGTGGTATTTTTTATCATCCTTCGCCATGAAATTAAGGCGATCATTTTTTCCTCTAAGATGAATCCTAGAAGCTTGATCCCTGGAATAGATTTAGAAAATATGTATTAAGGCCGTTGCGTGTGACAACTGAACACACAAACCGGGAGTTACTTGTGAAATTTAGATCAGAATTTATTTAACATTTGCTTAGGGATGTTTGAATATTTCATTGAAGGTAACAGACCCTGACATGCCTTCATTTACAAATACTTATATTATATATTCAATGCAACAACGAAAGAATACATTGCTGTCAAACGTTTGATATATGCAGTCAGAATAGCTTAGTTAGATCGACGCGATGTAGAGAATTTATCTCCCTGTTAATGTTACACACAGCAGATAGACGAAAACTATTAAGGAATAAATTATATTTTAGGGACGCAAAATAAATTACTACATTTTAATACATTTTATAGCCGAGGACTTAACTGTATAAAAATAAATACAAGTCTGGAGTATTCTATAATAATATTTTACAAGATTTTTTCACTCTGCAAGTCATTAAAAATTCGAAATTGAATTTTTCTAACACATCATTAAGAGCAAAAATTCTTTTCATTTGTCATAACACTATAATTGTTTCATTTAAGAGCCGAGGATATGCATAGAAGCATTTTCTTTCCCCACCCGGCGTTCCTTGTCTGTTGGCACAGCTTCCAATTGCTTAGTAGTCCTTGTGATGGGCACATGACCGTGTCATCTGTGTCATTAAGGATGGGGTAGTAATTAAGACTAGGTGGGGAATGAGCGGAAAAGGTAGAAAAAAAGAGAGGTTTAAGGTGCCAACCTTGACTACCAACTCTTAATGAAAGATGCCGGTTGTTCATGATCCTTCGGAGGATAGGCCGACTTTGCGCCGAGTGTTCGTCTCATCAGCATGACCAGAAATTCATCATTGCTAAAAGATGTTCATGGCTATTCAATTGAAATTGGCACCTCTATTTCATTCCTTTCTAAAGCAGTTTTTTCGGCTTATCCTCCAAAAACGGCAGGGAAAAAAGGGAACATTTGTGTGGGCTATTATTGAAGAGGACCAGTTTCACTCTTAGAAGTATCGGGAATTAAAATTTTTAGATAACCTGGCGGTAAAACACACTTGGAATCATTCTAAAAATGTCGTATGCATCTCAATACAGCTGGAGTGCGCATATCCGCGATAGGAGAGGAACCGGTGAACCTCTATTCAACTGGCGAATGTTAGCTACTACCATTAAATTAGGTTTAGTATTAGTAGTAGCAGTAGTAAAGAGTATTATTTAACACTACTATACGATGTATTGTGACTAAATTTTTTTAATCTCATGAACTTAGACACATTTATGGAAATGAAACTTCATCCAATTAGATATATTTAGAATGATGATACAATGATGCGGCAAGTTGGAGTCTTATCGATTAAACTATCAAATTATATTTTATCTGATTACTTAGAGATATTATATATATATATATATATATATATATATAAATAAATATATAAAGATTTAAATGGATACATATAAATTATGTATATATATATATATATATATATATATATTTTTTTTTTTTTTCGATATGGAACGCTCTTCGGCGACGCACAAATATATAAAAACACAGATGTAGATTTTTAGAATACAGAGACACAAAGAAAGGACACTCACAATTTGTTATTTGACGTTTCGACAGCTCGGCTGCTGTCGTCTTCAGAATCATCTCGGCTGTCGTCTTCAGACGACAGCCGAGCTGTCGAAACGTCAAATAACAAATTGTGAGTGTCCTTTCTTTGTGTCTTTATATTCTAAAAATCTACGTCTGTGTTTATATATATATATATATATATATATATATATATATATATACTACAGGTGTATATACGCATACATAAACACACTTGTTCTGTACTTATATATATATATATATATATATATATATATATATATATATATGTATATATATATATATATATATATATATATATATATATATATATATATATATATATATATATACTACAGGTGTATATACGCATACATAAACACACTTGTTCTGTACTTATATATAGGAGGGTGGTCTAAAAAGTCTCTGACCTAATAAAATTTTAGAAATAATTTCTTGCATCGTTGTAAGGTCGGAAACTTTTCAGACTACCCTCGTATAATTGTATGGATTTGTTATCCATTATGAGTGCTATGAATTGTGAAGTTATCAAAACTTATCGTGCTCAACTTGAGTATTATCCGACATGATAATTTGAACATTAATATAAGTAGTCACTAGGAAATAGGAAAATATAATAATTAATTAATATAATTGTCACTAGGAATAGGAAAATTGTATTTGTAACACGGCTAATGAATAGATAGAAATGTGTTTGTTACTTTTTGTTCACTGAAGTACTTTTCGCAGTTCAAAACGTCCACCTGAAAAAATTGAAGTCTAGCATTATAAGTCAAGGTGGAAATTGGGAAAAATTGTCTCGAAAATATTTCCATCTTGGTGGAATTATTAAATAGGATTAAATGCTCAGGCATTTGAAAAATGTTTTGTAGCATGACTTCATCTTATTGGGAACCGTATCAATGCATTTGTTTGCCTACTTGCCGAAATAAAAAATAATAAGTCCTGTCTCGGTAGAGCTTGGAAGGAAAACACTGGCTATTATGGAATGAAAACTTGGGGATAGTATCATAAAAGTGATTGAATGAAGAAATTCTAGCTGAAACAGGAGTAATAGGTTTAGGTTATATTTACGAACTAATAATATTTTAAAGCAAGGTAGTTCTAGTTGATAGGTGTATCATTACATTAATATAAAGGTGTACTAGGATTTGCTCGCAAATATAATGAGTCACAAGGACATTTTTTTAACTCCCCACATCTGACCCTCCAGAATACTCCCCTACTTAATTTTTTCCCTTCCTTTCATAAGTTCTCTTCAATTTTTGGTTACATATAATGTGATTTCCTTTTTTAAGGGATAAAACGGTGGAATCACGTTAAGAATGCAACCCTGTTGCATTGCCTAAATTCCTCAATATTTAATATAAGGTTTTCCGTAAATATGAAGAATTTTTTGAAAGGTTTAAAAACATATGTCATGAATGAATGGTGAGGCGCAACCGTGCTAGAGTCGAAGTATAGGGGGAAGTGGTTGTTCGTGGAACGTGGTAAATGCCACGCTTATCTCCTCACTGTCTTTTTCGGGCTCCCGGATATGTAACGGCTCACATAAATGGCCAATTAGGAATAGCAGTCTAACCTCGTTTTAGAGGCACGGGAGATCACCTTTTTAATGCTATTATTACTCCTGGTTTTGGTTTGAACTATTGTAAAATCTTTCTCTTTCTCATAATAGTGTCAGAAACCTCAGGTGAAACTGATACGTCCAAGTTTTTACAATAACGAACAACATGGTGTGAACGAGGTATAAATGATATATATATTTCCTACCAATTTTTGATGTTTCCCGTGCCTAATATTTGTTTGATGAGAGTTTTAAATAAATGCATAGCCAGTGCTGTCCACGTCTAAAAATATGGCACATTCAATGACCTTTGAGAAATTGTTGGAACTATCTTCACACCGAGTTTTTTTAATAACTTGAAAGATTAGTAATCAATGAATATCCTTAAGATAGGATATTAAGTTACGAAACTGAGCGCTCTAATTATTCTAGTTTTTACATGCATGTCTATCTCATCTCCCATGATTCAAGGTTCCGTAATATTTATTTGCAATCAGGGAAGGGAAAATTTATGGCATCCAATCTAGCATTACCAACTAAATCATAAAACATAATCTTATTGTCCTCATTTTCGAAAACAAGGCGCTTACATCCTTAAGTTAATTGGCTTTTATTCCATTGCAAACACCTTTATTCTCCGGGAAATCTTTTTTATTGGTTACCCAAGAAGCTGCTTTCTTCCAAGAGCTCTATCTCCTTAACTTATCCCGCGAAGGGGAAGATTTTCGCCTAAAGGGGAAGAAATGGTATAGTTGCCACTTTCCCGCGAGAACAGTTGAACGACACAACGCGTCGTTACGTAAATCGTGCTTCCGTTCTTCTGAAGAGCGCGTTAGAATGCCGACTCCTGCTCCATTGCGAGAGAAGTTCCCATAGTTTCACAGGGAACTAACGGCGAGAATTCGAGAGCCTTTGTTCTTCGGGGAATATGTGGCATCATTCCGATCGAAAAATGTGGCAACGAACGATGCAACTACACAATTAAAAATATCTCAACACAGGTTCTTTTTCTTGGAATTTTTCTTGTTTCCTGAGGAAAGTTTCAACGTCTTGAGCAGAGGAGCAGATTTATTGCAGCAACCAAAAGATGATTCAGATTCATAGGTGAGTACCACGAAATGAAATTAGCGCTATATAACAGCGCTTCATAGTATTGAGTCTGTATAACAAATAAACAATAATGAGTGTGAAATTATTTTGTGCGAATACTTCAATTCAAGGTTTCAAATAATGCTCATTAAACACCAAGGATGGGGAATAATTTGCTATTTTCGAGAAGTATTGTTTGCATCGATCGATTCCGTTATCCATATGGATAATTCTTCTTGAAATAATTAATTACATAAATAAATAATATGGCTAATTAAATAAAACTAGTATTTTGTTGAATATTTACATTATAATTGATTAGGGAATTTTATAACACTACGAGGTCAAAATTTGGAGCGTTATTCTTGAGGAGACAAGATTAGTCACTCTATTTCATTTCCATCAGTATTGTTTTGTAAACTTCTCACTTTGATTCCAATTTCAAGGGATGAATTACTAAATATTCAATTGTTCCCGGCTCGTACCGGCCGGATGACTTACTATTTCTCGGTTCTTACTACCTCGATAATACAACTGCGTAGTCCAATCGTTGGAAAAGTATCCGAGGCTGACGAACGCGAGGATCCCTAGGCAACGCCCCAACCCTGTGTTTATCCTCATCCCTTTCCCCTCCTTTCTCAATATTTTTGTGCGATAAGTGCTCCTTGAAATTGTGAAATGAAAATTACCTCAATCGTCGAACTGCGAAACAAAGAGCTGTTGGCTCTTGCCATTTATTGGGAAACAAATTCTCCACACGCACGAAAGTGAATAGAGGAATGGATAAATAAAGCAAATGAAATGGCATTACCAACAATGTCGAAAAATCCACTTTTAGCGCGGACTAGCACTAGGTATTTAAAATAAAATAACAGAACATGGTTCCTGCCAAGTGACGGTACAACATACATTACAAAAGACTAGAGTTGTATTATATGTCAAGTTTCACATAAGGATGTTAATCTCGTAAACATAGCAAGGAATTGCTTAAATCATCGCGTAGTGCAGACGTTAGTGCTCAGGTCATTACGCTATCATTAATTCGTACGATACTGCATGATGCTACTCTTTTTCACTTCATTGTGTTGCACATGGAGCAATTTAATGATAAACTATGTATGTTCAACTCAACTCGTTTCGTTTTATATAATATTTAGTCCTCTTTACAAAAAAACAGCAGCTAAGACGGCACTAAACGATGCTAATGTTATAAAATAGTTATTGACTTGATTACATTAAAGAATTAAGGGTCATCGGCCGGGAGCCTAGCTTCATATTATGCTGTGAAAAGCGTATTAATATTGAGCATGAGAATTATTCTGCAAGTTCGTACCTTCAGCCCATGCAATAAATTAAAGCAAGAAAATGATCTAGGATTTGTATTCAAAATTAATTTTGGTGCTATTACAATATATCCTTGGCTAGTCCATTTAGGGATCCATAAAAATTCCACCATTTTTCTTCATTGCTTTAATGTTTTCGTTTACTCAGTGGCTCTTATTTGCTTTAGGCACTCTTCTAATATATATAAGCTATGCATTACATGTTTCGAAGCTTCAGGATATTTGTTTCACCATGGCGAAAAAAAATATCGTTCGTCATTCCTTCAGTTTCAAAATGTTGTGTAAACTAGCGGATATATTTCCGCATACTTCCAAATTTCCCGTGCGTGTTCACCGTCCACAGCCTCCATCCCATTCTGCAACGACTCTCGTTTCTCATGGAATCCACATTTGAGAAAAGATGTTTCCTCAAAACCCCTCAAACCCTTTGGGGAAAACATTAACAAAAGTAAGCAGAAATTAAGTATTCTAAAGTGGTTGTTTTTTCGTAAATTAAAAGACTCCACCCTCTCGCGCCCTAGAATCAACATTAACCTGGAAAACTCTGCATGGAGGTAGCCTCATATTGTGTTATTAATGCTTCTAGTTAATAGAGTTTCGTTGATTTCAAGGTGATTCAAGTGATATCGTAATATATTCATCAGAAAATCCATCACCGGGAAAGACTTTAACTTATTGCCCGAGGCGAGATGCGATCCTGTAAACATTTGCGCTTAACCCGACGAGAAACTCTGGCGGGCACGCATGCACTATGAAATTCATTTGTGCAAACCATCCCTTATTAATGTGACACTTCAATCTATTCTGTCAATGTATGACATCTATTCCTTGATTAAAACAACCCATATCAAAAGTATATAGATCCAAATGAGAGAAAAATAACTATTTTAACATGTTGCGTAATTGACTTTGTTCATATATTGCTTACATGTAAGCTATGCAAGATTTGGCATGTAAGAAATTCAGAGAGGTGTAATTATACTCCACGTTGAGTGTATTAATTATTTGATCTTAATGAAATAATTATTTATCAAATATGTCGTTAACACTTCATTGGGCGCTTGAACCTTTCGAGAGGTAAATATGCTTCAGGTTGGGAAACCCTGACCTAAGTCATTACTTCGGAAAGTATTACCGAGCGTCTACCTTTGACAAAACAACATTATTTTGAGAAAACTATACACTTATCCAATGTAAATAATTGCCTTGGACGTTGATGGGTCCAAAAAAACTAATTATTTACTCAACACAAAAATTTTCGCGATAAATTATAACCGCGAATTAATCTATGAGGCTGGTTAGATGATTATTCATACACGTGAACACAAAATAAATGCCCGGGAATCGCGAATGAATTCCGTGCGAGCAAGCGTTCCTCCCACGCCGAGGGTATCCACTGTGAGTGGGACACCTCCTGGAATGGAATCCTCGACCAAAGATTACGAAATAATAATGCCTGATCTCCGAAACCTTGTAAATTTCACGTCACTCTAATCTACCAAATCTGATTCTTTTCGGTCGAAGGACGATACGCGCGTGGAGAATAATCCGAGGCACGAGCGGTGGGACGGTCACGTCTTTTGGGCAGAAATAAAATCAACCGGTGTCAACCCCCCTTCGCCTTCTCTCCAACCCCTTCCCCGCCAGTGGCGGGCGACGAGCCCGACGACACGACCGAACCATCCGTCCCCACGAAACAAGACAATCGCGCGCGCCGTCACGGAGCGGAGGAGTGGAAGGAGAATGAGGGGAGGGAGGCAATTCGTTCCAAGAAATCTCTACCAAAGCCCTCCTCCTTTCCCACCCTCCGCACACGCCTGCTCGCCACACCGCCCAGATCAAAAGCTCACGTACGTGGGACCGCTCTCCACCCACCTCACTATTGGTCGCGTCAACGACGCCCCTCTAAAGAGAGACCGCGCGCAAACACACACACACACACACCCATACGCAAAGCGGATTCCGAGGCAGGTCCACCAAAATGCGCGCAGAGATTCAAAGGGGAGCGGTTTTTCATTCTTGTTATTGCGCCGGATATGGGTCACGCATCTCCCCCTCCTTGCCTCCCCGCAGCCCCTCCATCTCCTTCCGTAACAACGGCCGCCCCGACCTCTCTTCGGGTCTCCTCCGCCTGCCTTCGATACCTACGTACGTGGTTTCGTGAGGGCGTCCTCGGACGATGAGCGGACACGATAGGGAGCTGTTTTTTGCTTTGAGTCTTGCGGAGTCTAGGGGAGTTCGGGACGATGGGAGAGTCGGGAGTAACTGGTGGATCCAAACGAGGGTAGGAGGGGTTGGTGATCGTGATGAGAGGAGGAGGAAGGACGGGAGGAGAGTGGGGGATAAGCTCTCCATGTTGAGACATGGATTGTTTAATGTGTCAATTGCAACAGAATCTCGCGTCTTCCAATCTGTTAGAGACTTTGTCAATACAAATGAACCAGTTTATGGGAATCCAAAATATTGAATGCTGAAGTGGACAGTGGGGTGCTGGACTACCATTACGATAGACATTCAAGAACATTGGATGCACTTGTGGGGAAAATTCACGACAAATTACCCATTAAAGCTACTTCCAAAGCATCTGCTTAATAAAATCCATTTAAAAAACCTGAGAAACTTGATAATAATAATTATTTTTACCGGAGTTAGGGTGTTTACGATGGGCCAGGCAATGCGCACCTATGTTATTCTTAGCTGACCTTATCCTCAAAGTACTCAAAAGTACATATTTCAATAACTTTTTCTTTAGTTCTTAAAATATTGAAGATTAAAATTAAAACTATCAGCTGCTGCAGAAATAATTTTTTCCGAGTGATTAATGTGCACATATATACTATATGTGTAAAACCACAGCAATCAACCCGAAATTTGTTTTGCTAGGTGAGGGTAGAGTTAACCTCGTGCGAAGCACTATACGGCGCTTGAAGTTCACACATAAGGGGTAGATGGGCTAGTTTCCTTTTCAAGTGCCGTCTGTAGTTTTTCGAGAATATCTGGTTTCCAAAAATTCAAACAACTGGGGTAAATACATGCATAAATATATTTGCATGCATGTGTGTGCGTGTGCCCATTTGCATGTGTGTATATAGTATGCGTAATATGTTTGCGTGAAAAATAAAGTATCCATGTATCTCGATCTGTATCTACTAACAAAGACATTGATGTGCGAGAAGAGAACAAGCAATTTCTCTTGGCATTGACATATTTGTCTCCGATTCTTATTTGAATTAAAAAGGCATTGCGTTTAAGTACGTGGAGAGGGAAGCGCGTAAGGGTTGTGTGAGTGAGCGTGGGGGGAATGCTGGGTGGAGTGGCTGGGAGCGAGCTTCGGTTGGGAGGAAGCGAGGGGGTATTTGCCCGTATCGGCTGCGACTCATCTCTCGTGACTCCGATGGGGGAGGGAGGGGAGTGTCACTTGCATGCCGGAGTGATTTGGCTCGGGAGTGGTCCCGCGGTGAGCGCCCGGGAAACCCAAAGGTCAGGAGGTGAGGGAAGGGGAAGGGCCGGGGGCGAGGGGTGGTTAGGGCCGAAGGCAGACGAGAGGAGAATGTGGAGAGGAAAATGGGATACGGGCGGTGGTGTGAGGAGGAAACGACGGGCAACCATGCGAATAGGCAAGGGGTTATCGGAGGTGGCGGGTAGTAGAGATTCGGCCGCCAGGCAAGCCGAAAACCGTATTTGTTGGTGAAAAATGGAGGTCATTTGATTGATTGTCAGAAGCGATAAGACACAATCCCAGCGGAAAAAAAATTAACGGGGCGATGGAGCAAGCTTATGAATGAAAGATGTTAGGAGAGCGGAGAAAATTCATTGAATACTTTGGTCGATGAATCTACAACCCGTGAACAGCAACTTCCAGATGGTTTAGGATACAGAGTAGAATAAGTCCCACGGATAATATAATGGGTGAATTCTGTTAAAACACTTGTTCTGCTCGACCTTTTGACTCAAATACTTACCACACTAAATTTGGTAAAGAAATCACAGGATATAAATGCGGGGATGGAGGAAGTATTCAAATGTCGGCTTTAATTGGTGAGAAAATCGATCCCTTTACTATGCCCCTCCACGTGAGGAAATATCTTCGCAGGTGTTAAGTTTTGATGGTGATGATGAAAGTCTAAACGATTATGCCGTGGAATACTATATCGAGCGTGGGAGCTGCGCTCTCAAATATGTAACGTGCATGTGAATGTGTGTTGGTGGAAACATTAACATATTGTGGAAGGAAAGGAGTTGTTCCGACACCGAGCCAATACCCAAGCAATATTAATAAGTTGGTCACGTGTGAAGGCTTGACGCAGTCGCCGAGCGTGCTGAAACGCCGAATATTTTATTCCCGTATATTTGCTCGATGGTGTAGAGACAAGTCCCACGGAGCGGATATGAATAAAGTGTTCCCTGCATATTCTTGGGAGTTCTTCGCTAGTTAACCATGTTTAAATTTGTGCCATAGATCTCAATCTTAATATAAATTTAGGTATTACGTAAATAGAGGATAATTGCTGGAAAGCATTTCCAGCAATTCGTTGGAAATAAAGTATGAGGTGAAATGATCTGTTTTCATAACTGTTTTTTCTCGTCCGTATTGATATGTCCAATAAAATGTGTAATAAACTGCGACAGATTTCACATTTTATCCGCCATCAAAGATATTACGCAATCGATGGTGATTTAACAACCGGAATTTGTGGAGAAAATGTAATAATTTTAATAATTAAAATGAATACCCAAAATTGCGCCCAATAGACTCACTTACATTCCTCAAAATCAGGTTTTGCGGTAATTGATTATCGTACATTACTGTCCCTCCATTCCTTCGTTTTTCATTTGTATTCCAAAATTGCGGAAGCCTTGTGGTGATGCATATTTATTTAAACTATGCAATGGCTCATAGTTTTTTGAGAGTATGATAAATATGTATTTAATGGGAAAGACGAGTTGCGAGTTGTTCCTCATAAATTATTTGAAAACACTGAAAAGGATGTATTACTCCACAGCCTATTCAAATGAATTGCGCGATACTGGCTTTTTTCTTCACTCATCATCACACTGGAGGTAATATTCGGTCCACTGAAGAGACATTTCCTCGAAATATTTCCGTATAAAACCGAATCATACGAGTATTATTTCAATTTAGAATGCTCCATGCACATTTCAAGTCCATGAAAAGGAAACCTCCTTGTAAGAAGTCTTGCTTTGTTTTATGGTAATATACCTCATAAATTTTTGACAAGTTCAATTTTGACTGGAGGAGAAACCCAAGGAAGTTATTGAATATCAAGGAGGGAGTTACGAGCAAGCAAACACCCATAGCCAAAGGAATTGATAGGTCATTGCAGGAACTCAAAGAGTGTATTGTCAACTAGGGTTTTGGCTATAAGAGACTGTTTTAGCCGTTACTCTGTGGAATTTTTCCATCGTATAGAAAGAAAGAAAACACAGCAATTCCACATTTACACTTTATTCAGACGACCATGGTTTCACCACTGCGTGGCATCTTCAGGTCACCTGAAGATGCCATGCAGTGGTTAAATAAAGTGTAAATGTGGAATTGCTGTGTTTTCTTTCTTTCTATAGGGTTTTGGCATCAAATCTCTTATCTACAAGCTCTGTGAACATAAGAGTAAGCATGTACGAGTAAGCTATACAATTTATCAATAATTAATTATCGCTAAAATAATTTCTATCACGTGCCCTATGTCACCGGATTTTCTCCGTTTCTCAGGACTTGCGTATAATAAATTACTTCTTAATCTTATCTTACATGTTGTAATTTTATTTCGTAGACTAGTATTAAACGTTTGTATGTATATATCCCTAATAATAATTTTAGCTCTGTAATTACCATACCTTATAAAATAAGGGGCATTATAGCATACATTCACCAGGAGGCTGGGATGATTACATGCAACATTTACGTACTAGGGTGATGGGCGGAGTCTGTGCCTTTAACTGCGCCACCAGTTGTTTCCCAGAAAACGCACCCATAAAATCACAGGTTGAATCAGCTTAGGGGCACCATCAGCTTAGGCTAAGCTGATGGTGCCCAGAGGCGTTTACCGGAATCTAACCTTGGCACTTCGGTCAGTAATCCAGCGCACTACCCGCTGGCCTAACTTAGCCCCCGTAGGATGAATATTGGGATAATATGCCTTAACATTTTTTTGACCTAAGGCTATTTTAAAATATTTAGCCTGATGATGATGGGACCCAAGTTTCTAAATAAAAGAGAGACGATGGTATTTATGTCTCCATTCGTATATTTTTCCATTTCTTTGCACATTATTGTGTTAACTGCATGTGTGTAGTCAGTTTCGTAAAATGGCTAAATGAGATTGACCATCTTTGCGGTAAAATTTACTCCAAAGCTTTGATATTTCATGTTTGATGCAACCCTTTCTCATTTTGAATTTTGAAAAATTCATTCACATTGCTCACAGATTATCTTTAGTATATTTTGCTGATGGCAATTTCTCTTTGGAAATTCACTTTAAGTAGGTATTGATTATCGTTAGAAAAGAGAGGGAAAGTCGGCAATGTTGTGTAACCATATAATTATGGAAGATAGAAACAAATGAGGAACGCCCAGACATTTTATTAGCATTAATAGGCTCAGCCGGATAGCTATTTGCCTTCATAAATAAACATAACTTCTCAGAGTGAATTATGCGATGGAGGACGAAAATTCGGCATCCTGCCTCTGCAGTCTTCTTTCCATTTGCTTTCACTCTATGGAGATGGCTTTTTGAAGTTAAATAAATATATATATATTCATTGGGTCTCGAATAAATTGGTAAAAATAAACAAACAAACCTGACTATTATTCGGTTTTACAATCGCATCAAATTAGAAATAAAGCTTAACCTATTTAAAAGATATTTTCTTACTGCCTGGACTTCTATAATTTGCATCCGAATTGTTCTTTTTCACGAGCAAACTGCCAAGGTTAGAATAATATCAGAAGTGACACAAATGGAGTAAGTATTAAATATTAGAACAGTGTCACAATTATGTGTAAAAAGGTTTCAATGCCTAACGTTAGAGCAGTACCACTGCTCAAACTACTGACTATTATATCACCAATATCAAAATAAGGCTTGTCAAAGTCAACACATAAGGTGCACACAGGAATTTTACAAGTACCTAAGGTACCTAGAGAAATCAGTTAATAATCTCTCAGATTTTGGTACGTAAGTTTAAGATTGGCAACTTATTTTATTAATTTAACTGATAGTGCTAATGACCAAGAAAACAAACCATAAGACTGAGGAAAAGGCAATCTGACTGCAAAGAGGTTGGTGGGTATTTCCTTGGCCTCCTCACTCAAGACATCGGTTCGATTTCTGGTGATCGTAGACTTTTTATCCAAGATTGTGGAGTAGTAATTTCATGTATGTAGTTTAATACTTCACTTTCTTCCTCAGATAGGTCGTATTCGGATGCGGTATTACTCGGATGCACCCTTCAGTAAACTGTTGCCTTCTCCACATGTAATTCCAGCTTTCTTCGAAACCCCATTTTTTTATTGAACTGAATCACCTGTTTTTTATAATTGGCACATTTGATTGGCTTTTGAGTGCCATCCACGACAATAGATACTAAAATATAAATTAGTGCCCATTTATTCAGGGAAATAACTATTCTAGTGAGGAAGACAGAGTGTAACTGTTTTTAAAAGCATACCTATCGACCTAAAAATGTAAATTAAAAAATAATATCCTTTTTAGGTAATATTCTACCTACTTGTGTTGTCTATCAGTAGTCAAAAGTGGAAAAACTCCCTGTTTAATTACTCATTATAACGCAATAATTTTACTTGGTCAACTTCGGACGTTCATGCAATGCAATTTACAGAGTATAAGATTCCCTAGTAGTGTGTTAAATTTTCAAGAAGATATTGCAGTCATTGAATCAGTCGTCAAACCATATGTATTCATACCTAGCAGCAGGTCCTAAGATTGCATGCCTCTGAACGAATGCATTTGGGACAGGGGGGTTTGATGATTCTTCCCGTTGCCTAACTTCCTTTCTAGATGCGAAAGAGCTCTTTAATGAGCATCCTCCGAAGGAGCGTCAAAAAAGATTCATAATCCCATAATTGCGTCTGCTGAAAGAGGAGAAAGTCCTCGCCCTCCCATTCCTCCCTCTTTCCCCCTGCTCCCCCAAAGGTCCCTCCCTCCCCCCTCTCTCGCTTTCGCCTTGTCCCTCTTCCCCGTGGCCCACGTGCGCGGTCTCTCAGAACGGAAATTTCCTGCCATTATTGATATATACACAATAGGACTACGATCCGCGTTCGAGGCGGCCATTCCGACTCCTCTCGAACGGCGAGAAAGTCTTTTGAATGCACTGGTGGCGGAGGTGGCAAATGCGAAGGGGTGCACTCGCCCCCTCCCAAGGCCGCCGCACTCTCCTGAGGCGGGGGAGCGGCGACGATGATGCTCGGCTGGAATGCTGGCGGATACAAGGCGGGCAGCCTCACTCGCGGGGACGAGGAGGCTGCTCTGGCGAGCTTCACTCGCTGAAAGGAAACTCGAAATTTTTTTTGGTGAGCCTCGCTTGCTAAACAGATTCCGAAAGCGACATTAGTGCCATCAGGGTGCTACACTGCAGTGGAAAAAACATAAAGATATGCAGGCAAATTCTAGTCCCCAATTATCTCCCTCGGTATTTGTTCGGATCCAAATCTCTGCGAAGTAGGAATATAGGGAGTGAATCATTTACCCCCACCTTGCGTTCCGTGATTTATTGCTCACCCAAATGGCAGTATGGATCCTCTGATTGAACTGATGGCAGCGGGTTAGGAGTAGTAGTAGTAGTAGTATTTAGGGGAGGCGACCGACAGCTGAGGTCACTTGCGCCATAGGGGATGGATGGTGAAAGGATGAAGGGTGGAGAGAAACCCGGCGTCGGCATTAGCCTACTCTTTACGAGAGGCGCCAAGTGGTCCGCAGTTTAACGTCCCATCCAACGGACGTCGTACTCACTCAAAGTGCCCTCCACAAAGCACCTCAAGTAGGGATCGAGATACCTCTGAAAAATATTCAACACCGCCGGGATTGGAACCCGCGCCTTCAGGGTGGGAAGCCAGTACGTTAGCCCCCGCACCAATCCCGATCCCTGCGGGTTAGGATTCCGCCAAAAAGATTATACTCGAATTTTTAATTCACATTACAATTAAATTATTTTATTGTAGTCTCAGCAGTCACAGAGAACTTTAATAAGGGGAAGGTGAGTCATTGCGACTGGAGTACTGAATAAAGTCGTAATTAAGTTTAATTAATATTGTTTCATGTTGAAGATGAAATTTTATTCAAGTATTACTTTACTTCATGGTGTGACGTAGTAGTCCTATGGGTAGAGTGCTGGGCTGCTGACCGGAGGAATGGAGATCTATTCCCGGAGACGTCAATGGGCACCCTCAGCTTTACTCAAGCTGTTTTTCGGATACCAGACCTTCCTGGGAAACCATAGTCGGCACAGGGAAAGGAGCTGGCCCATATACCATATAGTGTGAATTTGACGCGCCGATAGGCTTGGTACTGTATTAATTGAGCTTTAACCTCATTTATCAAACCAATCTTCGGCTTGATAAATGTAGTTTATTAATTTCAAAGTGATATGTATTCCGCTGAGAGAAGGGACTTCAAAAATGCTAATAATTTAGAATTTTTCATTTCAAAAGTGGCTAATGTTTTTTAAATCGAGGGTATTTTTTGGAAACTGAAACTGTTTTTCCTGAGTTTAAGAGTGAATTCTACCATTTAGCGCCTAGTGCATAATATATAAGCAAGGGCTAATCTATGAGCTTTCTGAATATGGGTTATGATACTCCATCTGACTGTAAATGATGTCTTCTCTTTAGGTGGAATTTTTGAGATGCTCTTAACACTGCAAATATGTCTGTTGAAATTAAAACTAGGCGTTATTTGGCAAATAACCCACATCAAACTTTAGTGATATATACACTATAATAACAACCCATATTGTTGGATTCAAGGGATGCAAAGCACCCTACCCACATTAATCTGTTTGAGTAGTTTGATTATGGTTGAGCGCATACTGATCGTTTTGTTCCTTTTCCACGATTTCTTGTTATAGAATTATTTTGTGCTGCGTCAAGAGTGATTTTTTTTCAAATTAATCACTATCGTTGTTTGCTGCTATTTACTACACTAATATAATATTTAGGAATAGAAGAGGATGAAATTCGAGACCTCGACGTTGGGTAAATGTCATCGACATTACGGGATTCTTCTTATTTATGCAAACCAGTTCATATTCTGCTTACATTCTTCCGCTTCAGAAGTAGAAGTTGACCAGAAATGTTCTTTTATCTGCAATTATATTGAGATAATTAAATGATACTTGCTGTCTGAAAAACAAAATCGAGGACAGTACACAAGACTGGGAAATGATGCGGTCAACTGATATCCATATATTGAAAGAGAAAGCTTTGGCTTACTGTGAATAGGAAGAGAGTTAATTATTGGCTTGATGATCATTCTATTTATGTAGATATAATATGCGGAAAGTAAGGGGTACAATTTCGTTATCAGAAATTACTTGTACTCGGAAAGGAAAATTCTATACAAGTTTTGCTTAAATGCCCCATAATAATAATAGCCCTAAAGGTGATTGTGACTTTTTATAGTCCGTACTGCCCATTAAACACGAGCGGTTAAAGAGGGAAAACACTTCATGGAGATTGCGCTGGAAATAATGAGGAAATGGACACTAGGCTCTCAAACAAGGCTCTCACAGTTCTTCATTATTTTGTTCAACATAAATCGATTGCGAGAATGAGAGCGTTCAGACATTTAAACGTTTTTTATTTAAACAGTAGTAGTAAGTATTACATATTTACTTCGATATTATCTGTACTGTTGTATGAAATTTTCCAGTTAATATGTGAAGGAATCCACGGCTGGTCTTGACAGATATTTGGCTTTTGAGTTGGAAACCACAAACTAGGGGTATTTTGTGTGCTGCGCGTTCGATTCTACTGAGTATAAATCAGAGATTAGGGAATTCAATCGGCTTTCTTGTAACATTCCCAGTATTAATGATCGCACAGGGTTTTTACCTCTGATGTAGAAAGCTGAAATTAAGGTCGTTTTTCCGCATGGAAAAGCCATTTCCCTCCAAAGGAAATATACACAGGCAGCTAGTGTAATTTTGAAAAACCCTAAAAGCACACCTTAAATTCCCCATTGGATCTCTAACTTTTCAGATTGTCGTAAATTATTTTCCCTTGCTTTTATAAATCTGAAAACTCTCGCAGACTTTATAATTTTTTGCCAACGATTGGAATTGATTCACTACTCGACGCAACATTTCACAGCCACCAGATATTTAAGCCATATTTTAAGTGACAACACGTTTATGCATATCAATTAGTTAGTGCAAAATCAGACATAATTTAATATTTATTGAATATTAGGGCGCAAATGACCTCAGCTGTCGGTCGCCTCCCCTAAATAATACTACTACTACTTGAATATCAGGATGGTGTAATACGGCTATAGTACTGGTTGTTCTTGAGAGTGATTTTAAAATGATTTTATTGATTATGTGTTTTTACTTAAGTCTGTATTTTATTTAAGTTGGAATGATTTGATGCGGTGGGTAATTGAATATTTTCTAGACATCCGAGCTTAAATATCTGGCCAAGGAACTAATATGTTTGGGTGTGTTGAAGAGAAAAGACCATTTTGAAAATACCATTGGTTAAATGACACGGAATAAATATATTTTTGTACAATTCCCGATCCTAGGTATTTTTTTCTATTAGCTTGGTTTCATCGGAACTTTCAACAAATACTATGCATACTTTTCTTACACCATTGACATCATAGGATCAGCGAGTATACGTATGACCACGGTTTGTTTTTCTTTAATTTTTAAATGAGATAAAACGCCAGGATTCCTACCAATAGCAAAAGCTGCGGCTGGAACATGATCTTAGGGCGAGCAGGTGGTTCCGTCATTTACCAGGATAACCTGGTCGGGGGTTATTTTAATATAAATTCAATAAGATCAAATTTCGGACACAGTATCCGAAAGTCCATGATTAGAAAAAATTTTTATTTCTTTTACTTTTCAAATTTAATTTAACGACAGCACTATTTATAAACTGCTTTGTAGAGGTTTTTTCATTCCAAAAATTAAGTATGCATTAGTTTTGCTTTGAGTATAGTATTTCGCCATGCTAAATAATATGTTCAACCGCTCTCGTCGTTTCGGACACTTAATTTGCAAATTGAATGCGTGTGTGTCACGCTTTCCCTTTCCCATTTCACGTTGGGATTTCGAAAGCGTAGTCAAAGAGACACATTTCAAGTCGTTTATTGGAAAAACAAACTCCAGAAATGAATTAACAATTTTTTAACTTTTTTTTAATTTTTGATGCGTGATACGTTCGCACGTTTCCCGAATGGAATTCCGCGGCAGTGTCCTCATAAATTGTGAGAGATGGAGAGAGAGAGAAAAAGAGAGGTGTGTGTGATCTAAGCTATACCTACTACTTGGCTCGTTAAATATTTTCGGAACGGACTTAGTCCGCCAAATGGAGCGCAATGTCACCGACTGAATCTGGGCGTGGTTGTGCTCCAGTTGGCCGTGATTACGAAACCGGAGACCGATTCGAACTTGAGCGAGCAAAGTGGGTTTGAACCGAGGTTACGAAAGTGCGTGATTCACATCTTTCATCCGGACGAATGAAGGAGCATTGGTGCGGCGTCGGCTTATTGCATCGAAGGAATTCAATGGAGTCCACTATTTACGCTATGTCTCAAGGAATACCAAAACCAGTTTACCACCAAAATATGGGTGCTCCAGAATTAAAACATTAAGAATTTCAATAAAAATGAATGGATGGTCCGAAAGGTCATCATGAGGCACATTCCAACAAGTGTTTGCTACGACATGGGTCTTGAGAATAATCGAAAATACATTCTTAAGTAAAACTAAAAATGGTTTGTTGAACAATGAAATGATAGCAAAAAACAAGGTAATATTATGTGTGATACACTCCATTTGGAAGAAATCAGTTCGAAAAATTTAATAGAAATATCCAAAATATTTAAATGAACGCACGACTAAATTTACATGATATTCATTCACAACTGAAACTATATTAAGCCCATTGAAATTAATTTAATTGGTGTAATTTGGTTTCATTGTTTTACTGTTATTTGAAGAATATTGATGTAGTATTACTGAATATTGAACATAACGTTTGTGGGTCTAATTGGAATGACGGTTCCTGTTGCTACTCCACGAAGTTATTATGCCATAACAGGTTAGATTATACCACCTTAGTGTTGGTATATTCAACTCCACGTAGATCACGTTTGTGTGGCACTGCATGGAAAAATACATTTCAATGCTAGATAGTTTTATGGATTGTATATAAATGTTATATCATGATCACTCTACTACCCGCAAATTCACGCATATGTATATCGTCATTCCAGTCTAATTGAAGACCTTAACTCCTCACCAGCAATAAATGTTGATTTTTTATAGTTCAGTGGTTATAAAACAGCAGTCTTACTGATCTTAGGAGATCGACAATACCGCTAAAATAATTTTCTTGTTCATAAAACCCTACCAACCCTCATTACGAATGGCATTGCGAAATATATTTACCATGACGACTACGCCGTGAGCCAACAAATATCTACGTTATTGTCCTTAGTAATAATTGAAATTCTAAATGACGTATTGGAATTCATCGGTAAGGATTCTCTAAATACTTTCAGATGCCAGTTGCATTTATGTGGTAAAAATCTGTTGCCTATGAAGAAAAACGTTGTATGAAAAAAGGAAGAAAGTGAAATTCCATTCAGTTGAAATATCAAGGTTTGAACGTCTTGCTTTCTGCATCAGTTAATTTCTGAGCTCTAGGCGTGCTGCTGGGAAAATATATCCCGGGGATATTGTGTGGAACATTTAATGGTCTGCGTCCCGACGGTTAGTATTAATATTATTGCTGCAACATGTAGAAGACTTATATCAGTGTGCAGCGCAACGCCAGTCATGGTCATATATTTTTCTAAGCATTCTGGCCCCTCTTCGATTATCCACTCTTTGCTGGTGCGAACCTTTCATGAAGCGTTAGGCAGTGGCGACCTTCACAAAAAGCGAACGGATGCCAACGCCTTAGTTCTTTGTAACATTCCTTCTCTCCCCTAACCCCTGCGCACTCTCCTGCCGCTGAATGAATAGAAAAAGCTTACGTTTGTCGCCAAATTACACTGTTTGGCGCAGTTATTCTGGAAACCAAACTGGATTGATATATAAAAGTATTCACGTTTCATTATTCCCCAGCATCTTTAAATCTATCGAATGTGAATTGGCAGCCTCGAGACTTGTGAAAAAAAGATTGATTGCAGAAAATTAGTTGCATTATGACGTATAATGTTTAAAAATGTTGTTAAAAATGGAAAAAATAAAACTACTAAGTTATATTTCACAATTTACTTATAAACATGGCAGGTATTTTAACGTTTAAACTTATTTGTCCAGTCAGTGCTGCCGTTACACCCATGACGCTGGTTAATGACTTTTAAGCGTCAAAACGAGTGTGGTATTTGTTAATAATTTGTGAAATGTTATTTAGCAATTTTATCTTTCTACAGCAAGATTCCATTTCAAAAGGTTAAGGCTTCTTCGCTCAACTTTAATTTTATAAAAGCTAGATACAACAAACACAAAGTGTGAAGAATAGTTTTCATCTGGAATGAATGTGCCAAATAATGTTTCTTTTACGAAATACACTCTACTAGGACTGTTCTATGACTATAAGTGAGCAGATCGTTAATATTACTCCCTCAGTAACTCTGGACGGTGAAGACAGCGTTAGATGTCGCCTGCCTTCCACGCGAACTACTTCTACCTACGCACTAGCCTTCTCGACACGTAACTAGGGAACAATGCCTCACCGTTAAACTCTATTGCCCATGCCCCACTCGCGGCTCCTGTTTGACCATGGAACGCGTCCACCGTTGTACCGTTCCGCGGGGCGGCCCCAAAGGGTCGTCGAGTTGCGTCCCCTTTGGCCCCACTTTGAAGCATCCATCCATCGGATGGGAGCCTCCTGGCAAGGAGCCCTGTTCCACGTGAACGGTGCGCCCTTGGGCTCGCATCATGGGGTCTCTACCCTCCCCTGCCCCAAAGCACCCCCTTTGGCGCGCCTCGCCGTCGTGTTTGCGGAAACGGCGTGGCCAAGTGACCAATTCGGCCGCTCAGACCACGAGGGTCAGTTCACTGGGGCGACCGGGTCGGAGGCGATCACGAAACCGGAACGAATTACTCCGATTTTTTGGACTCCAAAGGGAACTACGGCGAGGTAGCTTCTTTGGCCAACTGAACAAATCCTTATTTTTTTAAAGAATCCTCTTTGAGCCAGGACCTGTTCCATTTTTTTTACTTTGAACACTTACTGTTGATTTTTTTACTTTCAAGTGATACACAAGTTTAGGAACTCATCAAAGCTCAAATAAAAGTGGGAATATTTTTCATTTTTCTATTGCTGATGTAATTAGAGCTAAGTTGTACTAAATGGACTAAAATGGGAAAATACACTCATGCATCTATTATTTAACAGTTTCTCTTTTCCATGGAAATATTTTCCACAGTGAGCCCAGGCAATATACTCGTATTTCGCAGTAAATTGGAAATATATTTCATATTTTTATCGGCTTTCTCTACTGGAAGTGTATTTCCGCACTGTAAACAACCATAAGATTGATTTGAGCAGCCCGGTTCTGGGTCTCACCTCAAACTAAGCCCCAGGACTTTAGAAATTCACGCTTTCGGAGTCGAGTCCCATCCTGCCCTATCTGCGGTTTCCCACGAAGTTTTGATTTACGGAAATTTTACTTATTTGATGACTTGGTTTTCTAAATGCTTCCACAAACAATTTTTGCCAAGGTATCTCCGATCATCAGTCGAAATTCATAACCACTAATTTTTCAAGCCCATACAATATGTAAAATGGAGAACTTGAATGTTGGTCTTCCCATCAAGAAATAAGTGCGAGGTAAAATTTATATCCATTAAATAATACGTGTTAGTTACTTCGAAATCTTAGATCTTAGGTGAAGAAGATATTTATCTATTCATCCATTTAAAGTAATTGACATATCAAAGTCTGATCGAATAACTGTTTGTAAGGCTTATTACTGTGATACATGAAATAGTAAGAAATAAAAACTTGGAGGATTGTGGTATTAACATATTCCGTTTGCTGAATATGTTTTTGTGATGAATGGAACTCCCATTGTTAAAATCCTCACTAATTAACGTGGATCTACTGATTGCTTAAGCGCAGAAGCTGGGCTCGTTGTTTTCAACTAGATCGAAGAGTATCCATTTCAGGAGTTAATTCAAAAGAGGTAGACTATTTTTACTAATATTTCATTTGTAATACACAAATATATTGGTAAAACTACTAATTGCTTAAAATAATAAAATTTGTAATAATCTATTTGTAGCCAGTTCCCAATATAGTATGAATTCATTTCATAGTGAGGAGCTTTTTTTGGAAATTTAGTGGTAATTATTAGGGATGGTGACCATCAGCCAGGGTCATTACGTCATTAGGGATAGGTGGGTTATTCAGAAGTATGGTGATATGTTTAGGGAATGGATGGGAGATACCTGGTGTTGGCATTAGCCTACTCTTAACGATAGGCGCCAAGGGGTTCACAATTTAACTTCCATTCCAATGTACGGCGTACTCCAATTGAAGTCAATCGACATAGCACCCTAGGGATCGGGATACAAAAGAAAAATACTGCAAACTCCGGGGTTTGAACTCTAACCTTTGAGTTGGATAGCCTTCTTATTAGTCACCGCACCATCCGGTTCCCCTCCGGTATTCGAGCCCGGACCCATGGGGTGAGAAGCATGAATATTAGCCACCCCACCACTCTAATCCTCTTGGAAATCTAGGGTTGTTGGAATTATCCACTCAGCAGTAAATTAATACAGAATAAATATTGTTTCAGCAATCCATTGTTTAGTTGGGTTTTCATTGATTCGAATTCTAAGGGATATGTCTTCACGTACTTAGCCTGAGCCTCATTTATAAAACATTATAACTTGTCTAAACTTTGAAATTTGTCATGTGAACATTTTTCAACCGTTAAATTAGTTACTGAGACGACTTTTCGCTATGAGGAAAAAATCATAGAAAGGGACATCTCACCATTCACCTCAAACGGGGCAGGCCAAGTTATTCTTGTAAGTAATACGTTAACAATTTCCCAAACGTTGTCGTTGAATTTTCGTTCCGTTGCGCAGAATTTGATTTCCTTTGAAGGATAATTTGCAGGTGAAAAAAAGACCACGGAAAATATAGTTCTTGTATGATCCAAAGATTGCTATTTTGCCTACGCAAGTATTGTATCGCCTCAATGAACAATAAATAATTACTAAAATTGGAAGAAACCAACTTGCGAGGCAGTATAAACCATCGATGATATATTTTTACGACCAGTAGAGAAACTGTAGAGTGCGAAGATGTGTGGGCTAGCCTAATGTTATGAAGAAGCTGCAGCAAGGGTTACTCAGTTTGACATACCCATCCGACGGGATCTATTGCATACTCAAAGAGTTCTCCTCGCGGCATCCCGAGTAGTGAATACTACACCATAAAAAACTCTGCCTGATGGTATGGCTTTTTTGAGCGGAACTAACAACATTTTAGATATTTTTAATGTTAAAGGAAATAAAATGATAATGATATGTATGATTCCTAATCCTAATTTACCAGATCAAAAGCTTTAGGTAACTTATTTTGCGATAAATTTCATGATCCCTAGCCCTAGAATCTTTTGGATAACGCAATGTCGTTTCCAGTTAATGACAATTTAAACTTACCTATTTAAGAATAAAAAAAGTAAACTCACTCTTCTATCCAGTTTAGTTTTTAAGTATAAGCTTTGGGAGTTCAAGGCGATGACCGTTCTCATGCATGGGTCTATTCCATTAACTTTATTCGTCCTAAGTTCACTGTCCAAACTAATTCATGTGTTTGACATCGTATTTGCAACAAATTCACTAGCTACTAGTAGTTATCCACAATTTCAAACTCTCAATTTATGAACGTAGGAAGTTATCAAATATAAATTTGTATATTTGTTCACGTAAGTGATTACTGCGGAGTAAAACATCAAAAACACGTAGTTCATACTATACAACTTTATAGTGGACTTAAATTACATTTTCATTACTTCCAATAAAATGGTTCAAATATTGAAATTAACTCGTTAGGTTTTGGTGGCCTCACGGGAGTAGACTGTCTGCTGAGAAGTCGGCAGAGTGAAGCTTTTCATGGATCCGCTCATTTAACGTCATTAATCGTCTTTATAAAGGTTAAGTACGAAAGGCAAAGTATATGAATATTTTTACATCGACCATTAATATCCTTATTGTGCTTAAAAAATTTGAATAGAATCGGGAAAGGAGACTCGAAAGACATGAGTTGATTAGTGAATGTTGGATGGGTGAATGAACTGATGCGGAATTATGTTTTGAGGGTCCTTGAAGTAGCCTAGGGTAAATATGCTTTTCCGCACTGGTTATTCAAGAATTCTGAAAACCATCAATTAACACTTCAGTTTTTGATTTACTATTAGCCACTCCACTTCTTCCGCGCTGATTCCATCATTCTTGAAAGTACACCATCATAATAATATTCGTGGTCGAGTCTGAATTTGAATTGCTGATCTTTGCCTCAGTCAAAGACCTTTTTCCTGCCGAAATAACACGCCCAGCTATCAATATTTTATATTTTCAGTTTTTTAAATGAGATATTTTTTTAGGATAACGGAATATGTGTCTCCACTGGGGAAGGAGAGATCAGTAGTCTTGGACGTGGAACGAGACGAGAACGAGCAAGAGTTAGCGAGAGAGAGAAACGGGTTGGAGAGAGTATTTATGGGTTGAAATTTCGACCATTAACTTCACACGGTTGAGCAAGTCGACGGCTCAGAGAGTGTTAAGGGAGACGGGGACTTCAAATACGCGACAAAGACTATATTTTCAGGGATTTCTGTTTAACTGAAATCGGGCATTTCTATTCCTGAATTCGTGAAAGTGCATTCATCCCATGCCGGTCTTAATAAGATGCAGTGAATTATGGATTGAGAACTTTATGCATTATTTCCCTCCGTTTTAAAAAAAGTGGATATTATTTTGGAGATGGCCGAGCGCTCAATGAAAAAAAAACGAAGAAGATAAAGTGTGAGAGGAAATTAACGGAACGTTTTTGGATAAAAGCTTTCATTGATATATAGCCAAGTGATCGTGAAAATTAATACACGATGGTGTGATTCACTGAACCAAGTATCTCCGGTCCAGAATTTTCTATGGCCTGCTGCACAGATTAAGGGCTTTTTTTTGTTCTCATAAGTGTTCTCAAGCCTTGAAAGAGAGATATTTTAACAAAATCGAGGTGTATTCACTTGAACGTAACGATCATGAGCGGTAGATTCATATTTTGGAGAGAAAGGTGCAAGTATATAGTACTTATAGCATAGTCGAACTTAAGAAAATCATTTTGAAATATGAATAAGTTGCCTTGCCGGAAGCTTCCGGGAGGAAATTTTGCAACCTCTAAAAGTAGAACATTATAGAGGGAAGATGGCATTAGAGGAAAATATATGCTTGTTAACTGAAAATGACGAGAGAATAGGAAGGAGTATTTTATATTCACTTTCCTGCCTCACGCAGTAACTATTGTGTTTATGGTGCATTATAGAAGACAGTTCTATGTTAATTTTTTTCAATCACATCAGGGAGCGTCATTCATAGAATTTTGTCACTGTAGGTGTGAGGAAAATATTTTGAATGGATATTTCCAAGGTACTTTCACTCTGTCTTTGCCAGAAAGAATAAATAAACTGTTTTCACCTATTTATATTCAATTCATTCCACATTTATGTATTAGACTTCTTTCAAAGAAGTTTTATCAATTCGGTATAGGCTTGAGGAACGCCTATTCTTCTTACGTAAAATGAGAATGTGTATATTAGAAGGAAAAACTAGAATAACATTATTATAACATTCCAATACATTATGTTTCTACATAATAAAGGTTCACGTCATGTTTTTCGCCCAGAATAACTAGATAACAGATAGCGGCAATTTTGAGCCTAGTGTCGATTGTTATTTCGACGGGAATCAGAGGAGGCAAGTATAAGAAAATAAGGACTGGCAAAAAAAGAAGGCAGTCAAGACACTCGAGGGACAATCTCAACGCAAGATGAGGCTTTTCTTCCATAAACGTCTTTACGCAGCTGATGTGTCTTCAGCCCATACGTCTTTAGCTGCTAGACATTCCACTTCATACTTTCCAAGCGTGCCAAAATTCGCATCAATATGCTAAAATAATCTATTGACTTTCAGTTGACTGATTTAATGCATGATTAACATGATAACATTGACGAGTACATGCGGTGATGAAAAAAGATTTCATAAACATATCCCACACACTGACTGCACTTACTATATTTTCTAGTGACCCACATATTAGAATGTTTTCGAAAGTTCTTTGAAAACCTTCACATGCATGGAACTGCGAAAACTTCAATTAAAAAAATCACAAAAAATATACCACTCTGTTCCTATATCCTCCATGTTTGACTGAACGCCTCTGACGCTTGACCTTGATCATTCTTCTGTGCTACCGGCCGAATTTCCATCACTTAACGCAGTTGAGAAATCCGTATTTGTCATCCATCTAAAATTTTTACTGGTGTACTTTTACTGAAAGTCTTATATGGCATTAAGTTCATTTTATCAATGACTACAGCTTCTGTTCACTTTTATTCGTTCGCATCATGAAGCCGAGAATCTCACTATTCATATCCAACAGAAGGTTTTTATGAAAATGTGGACTCGGGGCCTATTATAGGGAATTGGGAAAATTATTACGCAAAGGATAAATATTTTATCAAGGTTTCCATGAAGATTCTCGCAGTTTTAGAAGAAATATTTTCCAAGAAAAAACATATTTCAGGATAGGAGAAAATTACTTGCTCTCCTGATACAAATTAAAAGGAGAAAACGAATCGTGTCGGGGCTACATGAATGAAATAGGGGAATCATTTCTGTTTTTTCTGTGTATGTGGATAGACGCAAGTGTGTTTGTGCCGACAGATGTATCCGCCGTATGGACACATTCGTTTATTAAACTTCTGAAGTATCACTCTCGTTCCTTAAGTCGGACACAATTTGATGGTCCAAGTCGACGTTGGATGGATGAGACGAAGGCCCTCCGTCGAGGTGTGTCGAGTCGAGAATGAGTCGGCGATGTTTTGAGGCTCCCGGAGTAGTCGCGGTGCCGCAGCGGGTGGCGGCGGCAGGCTGTGTCGCGGCGACGGAAATTGGTTATGCATCGGCGGCCGGGAACTCGCACCTCTCCGAGCGCTCGGAGCTCCACTCCACCTTCCATGTACTCCCCTCGTCTCCTCCCTCCAATCCTCAGTGCGGCCGGCCCACCCCATTCCTGACCCGGAATCAAAGCCACGTTTGAAGGAGGTTGATGGAGGCGGGTCCAGGTAGCCATAGGCACGTTCGATAAGGCCATTTCCCTCTCTCCCTCTCCCCCTTAAAAAAATCCTTCACGCCCACCCACTCAGTCATTGCCTTCCACTCATTCTCCGCTCTGTTCTTGGACTCCTGCCGCTCTCCGCCCTCGAAGTATGCGGGAAACAGGGACGAATTTCCAAGAGGGAACGGGGGAAATTTGGCTCTCTCCTTTGAATTATCAATTGCCGAACGAAATTACCCAAAAATCTTGTCCCTCGTGTTAAAAGCCTTGAATCATAATTGGTTAAAAGGCTTACAAAGGTTACAAATCAAATTGATGTACGAGGGTCATCCGGAAAGTAGTACCCGTTCGTGAAATAAAGAGACAAAAGTAAATATTAACAAACATAAAAAATTTTATTTGAAAGAGGATACTTTAAACTACTTCTCAACATAATCTCCAAGCAAATTAAGGCATTTGTCATAACGTGTGACAAGTTTCTGTATTCCTGCTGCATAGTCCTTCGCCGCCAGCTCATTGAGATACGCGAGGGACCCATCTTGCACAAATTTTTGCATAATGCAGATGGTGTTTAACAATTTCATGAACAATTGTTCGAGAAACATTGGGAAAATGCTCACAGATGTCATCAATTGTGACGCGCCGATCGTTCCTCACGAATTCGTCAACAGCTCACCAGTTGGTCTGTAATGACAGACGGTCTCTCCGAACGCTCATCGTCGTGTGTGTTCCCCCTCCCCATGTTGAAGTTGCGACACCACCGCCGAACAGACGACTCGTCCATTACATTGTCTCCATACACCTCCTTTAATTGGCGATGAATATCACATGGGCGAACGTTTCTTGCATTGAGGAATTTAATCACTGCCCTCACTTCACAACTGGCGGCGTTCTCAATTTTTTTAAACATTGTAAACAATCACAGAAACAACACAGGCAATGCTAGCGTCACGCAACTTGGCTCAGAGAAGGCAGACAAGCCACTGAAGCTATCTGACCTCGTCCAGCGGCTACTCGCGTCGTCAGCACTTCATGCGGCACGAACGGGTACTACTTTCCGGATGACCCTCGTAAATTAATATAATATGTAATTCATGTATCACAATAATACTATTCGCTAAATGTGTATTGTGTAGTATAAGTCGTATGTATCAAAGACGGGAAATATTCTATTGTAAGATATCATCATTGGATAAACTATGCCCATTTCTGAAAACACATTTTACTTTTATCGCTGTTCTGAGACACTTGATATTTATTATGTACAGTTTTCCAATCAATTTTTACATTTTCTCTTTCTTATTAAAACACAAATCAGACAATAATATGTCAAATACTTCATTTGTTATCATCATTATAATTTTAATCTTAAGATTGGTTTCCTGCGACCTTCCATTCTTCTCTATTCAGTGTTATTTCTCTCTCCCCTGGTAGCTTTTCTGTTTTTCGTCCTTAATTTTTCCTATGTACTTGTCTCTAGTTCTTCCTTGCGAGTTCTCTTCTATTGACCTATCTATTATGTTTGTAGCTAATCGATTGTGACTCAATGAATGTGTCTAATCCATCTATTTATTCTTTGTCGTACAGTTCTCCATATAGTCCTTCCCTTTTCTGCTCTTCTATGTACTTCCTCGGTCCATACTTTCTTTGTCCATTTAATCTTCAGCACTTTCCTCCAACACAATTTTCCAAAGGCTTCTATTCTTCGCTGGACCGCTATACTATGCTCCATGTCTCTGTTCCGTAGAGTGCCATGCTCCATAGGAACGTATTGACAAACTTCATCCTACCTTCTCACCTCAGGTTCTTTGAACATTGTAGTTTAATCTTCTTTTGGAACGTTTTATTGGCTTCAGCAATGCTAAATTTTTAAAATTATTTGCCGGTCATTAGGAAAATAACGCTCCATAATATGGTAATACAAAAATAACAGAAATGAATAATTTAAAGATAGAGCTCGGAAGAAATGGATGAGGTCTTGTGCTAACCGGATAAGAAGAAGAGGAGGCAAGGAAGAAGCCATGGAAGAAGCAAGGATAAAATTAATATTATACTTCAGGAAAATAATGAATTCTATCAGGAGAAGAACCTACCAGCGGACACCCTGAAGCCAAGACAAAACTTTAAAATATGTAACTGGGGTATACGTTTCGATGACAAGAGTATTGTGGACAAGAACGACAGTGAAAAAGAGGATGAACCGCTGGATAAAGACCAAATGAATGGATTGAACAACGAACGGAGAAACTGGCCGAAGGGTGAGGAAGAAAGTAGTCCGATGATGAATCTGGAAAGAATAAGGGGAGACCTTATCGGACATATTTTGAAGCACAATGGCTTGACGCGGACGGGAGTGGGAGGAAACGTGTACGCTATGAAGTGCAGACAAAGATTCAGATTGAGATACATCAATGATAACAGACCTCTTGGGAAAGAAATATGAATAAACGAAGAGGGTAACTGATAGGAGAAATGAGTGTTGAGTTGCGTCGACCATATCTTACGCGTAGTATTGATCAGTATTGGCGATGAAGGATCCCACTACACCCTTCAGACGAAATCTATAACTGCCCGGAGTGAGTTCGTCACCTTTGTGAGCGGCATAGGTTGCCCGAATGAGCGTGGCACTTGATTCGGTTCACCTCGACGCGACGAGGGAAAGGGACGCGCGACCGATTCTCGCCTCCCGGAATCGATGACCGAACGCTTTTTGAGGTGATTTCGGTCGTGCGCGTGGCGAGTATTCTTCGGAGGGGATTATTTTTTGAGGAAAGGAGCGTGTTTGATCCTTTGCTATGCTTTCTCGTGTGTGGTGAGGGCAGAAAAAATCCAGTGACCTGATTCCCTTTCACGACTTTCTTCTAACGCGTGTACATGTTGAAGAGAGAACTCAAGAAAGTGGAGAAAAGTGATTGGAATTTAAGTGTATTTTCATAGGTTCTCCCCATACTTGTCCTGGACTGGCAAAATTTATGAATGAGAACGAAAAAAGAATTTCTTATGAAAGGCCATTTCATTCATCCTTTCTCACGAAGAATGGACTTGAGGAAAGTAAACAATAATACAATATGTTTCTTGATTGAAAAAATCGTTCTAGATCAAGGAGTTGGCACAGTTCGGTGTTCATGGAATGAATGTATGTAATCAATTCTACCATTTCGTATGATGATGTATTTAATGCAGTTCTTCATGAATCCATTGTGCTAGCTTTTTGTGTGCTTTCAGTAGTAATTACATTACATGCATCAGACGTCTGCACAAAATGGGTTCGAGTTTCTCCAATTTCAATAATTATCTTAATGAATCTAATAATTCTTTGCCTATAACGTGAGCGTAAATGTCACTTGGTGGATTTTCCTGGTGAATCAGAGAGTCCAAGTTCTTAGTAACTATTTTAAATATTCTATGTAGCCTATTATTCCCAGCTTGCCCATTTTTTCATGGATATCTCATTTGACATAAATTAGGTTTTTGTTCAAGCTTGTTTTATCTGCACCATTTTGCTTCAAATCGTTGTGGTGCGCAATGTATATTAGTTTCCGGTCGGTTACTAACTGAATGCTGCGATCAACTTTATTACTCTCTAAGTACAAACATTTTCAGGCCACCTGTTACCTACGTGCATTTATTTGTATTGCCCTGGTTAGTATTAAATATTTACGGGGAACATTATCTAAAAGTTTTACTGGTAAGATGCTGTAAGAATATCTAATATTCTTATGTTATGTTCAACAGTTACCTAGCGCTGTAATTCTCCGCGAGAGTCAGCGGTTATTCGATATATTCAACCTCATAATTTCAGTTTAATATTATCCCAATTTATCATGAGTACCTCAAAATATTCCATGATATCATGGAACATGTTCTCACAGCTTCCGCCTGATCTTTTCGGAACAGTTGATATTATTCTTTTCATTAAAAACATGTTGTGATTCACAGCTGCTGTAGATTTGTTTAATAATTAATTAAGGCGTGTACACTAAAGAGCAACTTTTTCTTTATGTAAACTTTTCACGCTATGTTTTCAGGAATAATTCCTTTTATCCGTTTGCAATTCATTCGATTGCATAATTTTCCCTTAGCATCTTTCATAATGACCTGCATATTTGTTTTTAATTATTAGATCAGATTCAGGTGAAATGAGCTTGTCTCAGTTTTTTGCTACGTTTACAAATTTAATCACTCAGTTTACTGTTATTCTTTTGCTGGTAAAATTTTCGATTTCCTTTGCATTTTTTCGACTAAATATATTGCTTTGAAAACAGGACTTTAAGCGAAATGTAATGCTAAATCCTATTTCATAGAACATAGTTTTCATCTCACTAATTTTATTTTTAAAAGTTCCGTTCCTGGAATCATCCCCAATTAGCTAAATACATAAAGGTTTAGTCATTTTCCTTCAATGACGACTTTGTTAAGTATACTTCGATTTTAGTTTATTTTAGGAAACTCAATCCATCCTGCAATTTTCCGCACTGCCCTATTCTAGAATTTCTTTTCACCTCAATTGCATTCATACATGAAATTGTTTCAAGCATTATCTCCTGTTCCTGAGACGTCTAATACTCATTGCCTCGAGAATCTCTTCGTCACTTTCTATTTACACACACCTCACCCTCGAGCCACTCTCCTCTCTTATTATAGTATTTCTGGATGATTCGGCTCTATTTATATCTTATCAATTATCGTTGAATCCAAACTATATTCTTTCATTAAAAACTTCTTTCTCACTCTACCCCTTATCTTCTACTTCATTAAAAACTCAAGTTTGTACTTCATACCCACCGTGCTTAATCTTGACGCATCTAAGTTTCATTTTTCTTCGTTACAATAATATAGGGATGAGTACACATTTATACACTGCCTATTCTTGTGCCTTAGATAAAAATGTTGACCAGATATGAAAAATGGTCCATTTATGTCATTATTTCCCCGTATACGTATCATCATTATTCAATCTTTTTTCCGTTCACCTCATTTAAAAAATATTTGCATTTCGAATGCTTTTATTCTCTCTGTTACCACGCTAAAGATTTAGAAGACTTCATGTATATCTTGTGGAATCTTTACCATCTATACCGTATCATCTTATTTCATCATATCTTACCTTATTTGTACAATCAAATCTCATTAATTTATCCACAATACATTAAACAGCCATTATTTTATGCTAGAGCTTATTTTAAAAAGGCTCTGAAGGAGACTCTCTCCCAAAGCCCTCTCACAATTGTATCAGTACTTTCATAGTTCACTATAGCTGCATTCAACACCTCATTCACTTGATGTTTATTTCAAAATTTGCTAATATCGTCTATAAGCTTCGTTTATTTACCTAATAGTATAACTTCTTCAAATAAAAAAATTAACAATATGCTTTATTTTGCATATATATGTATAATATACATTATTGCGTAATATATATTATTACAAGCAACTCTGAGTACTATGGACCAAGTGCTTCCGGAATATAATATAAGAATCAATAAAAACAACACAAAAATTCTTGTGTACAGAGAGAATTTAAAGACATATATTATAATCGGAGGAAACTGGAGCAAGTGGGTTCCTTCACCTAACTGGGCATCAATATAATAACTTGGGATGGAAGTGAAGAATAGCTTAAGTTTAAAAGGCGTTCACGAAGAACAGGTATATATACTTTGTTAAAATAACTTGAGGTTATAAAAAAGAAAGCATTTTGTCAATATGTTCCTATGGAGCATGGCACTCTACGGAATAGAGGCATGGAACACATGATAAGCGATCCAGCAATGAATATCCTTTGGAACAAAGCTTTGGAGGAAAATTCTAAAGATTAAATGGACGAGTTAAGTAAGGAACGATGAAGTATTTTGAAGAGAAGAAGAATGAAGAACTCTAAAGCAAAGAAGAGCTAGATGGATTGAAAACACCTTGAGGAACATCGCATTAGTTAGAAACATAATCGAAAGGTCGATTTAAGCGAAGATCCCGCGAGGAAGGACAAGAATCAAGTACATAGGACAAATTAAGAACGACGCAAGACAGAAAATCTATCAGGGGGGGAGGGATTAACACTGAGTGGAAAATAATTGAAGATTGCAATAAACCAATCTTAGGATTGGAATATCGATGATGATGATAATAATATCAATTCTATAATGGAAATGTCAGTATTGAAAATTTTTTTTAAGAACCTTCTTAATTTCTGTAAATGTCTCTATTTAATATCTCTTAGAGATTATACATTGGCCACTTATAGCAAAAAGTGCCTCATAGCTCGTAGTTCTCGAACTATCTTTGACTTCATTATTATTAATGGTAATGGTTTCACTCTAAAGCCAGTAGTTTCATTGAAGATGCGATTGATGTACTCTTCAACTCCATTTAATTATCCACTTCGTCTCTTGGGTTGAACAGACTAAAAACTTTGCGCAGAAACGAATAATCAATGAATGTGAAGGATTGTCTTCAGGAATCTGAAAGAAATAGTTTCGAAATTACGTTATTGAAACATTTCATTAAAATTCAATGACTATGAAAATAACATAAGACAGCTTCGAAAAATGTTATATTAATAGTGTTTTCGTCAGGATAATTTCACATTATAATTATATTCAGTGTTTCCGGAAATTGAAATTTCCAATACTTATTTAACATTTTAGAAACGGGAAGCTAAATATTTTATTTGCTTAACAATTCTCGTCACCTTGTAGCAATATTGCATGACTAAGCAAGACAAAATACTCTGAGAACGTTTACGCGATATTTGGTTGAAATCAACTTTATTTTTACGTCTTTTTTAATTAACCGTTTCAACGTGCTTCTTTCGTGGGCGACGCCCATAATCATCTTGGCCGGCATTGGTTACCTGCAATTAGAAAAACAAGACATTCCGAAGGACTTTGAGAGAAGTAGAAGCTCCTTGGTGCGTCTTGTTCAGGCCAAAAAACGAGATCTCTCTGAAGGTCGTTTGCCACCGTCTTGGGCGTTGACTTCAAAGAGGTAGACTTAGTTGATGCGGGATAACGGGGAAAGCACACGTACGTATGCTATAGACAGAGCACAACGCTGTTTGGTAGTTTTTGAAAAGGTTCTAAATTATTTAATTGACGGGCAACAGTTCAATGACTTAACAGAATAGTGTTAACCATCAACTAGTTGAAGCAATTGGAAGATGGTTTATTTACCGGATAACCTTTAATCGTGGTTCCTAAGGGCATTCTGTACAGTAGTGGCAAACGCCTTAAGAAATAAATTGAAATTTACGTTATTTTTTCGATAAATGTCTTGAAACAAAAGAATTGGAATATTTAGGAAAACCATCTTAAGTTTATTTTGCATCCATTTATATCGCATACGTGATGTACTCAATAGTTGTGGAATAACGGGAATTAATCAAGCAGGCGTCATTAAAGTTAACATTCAAGATGAAGTAAGGATAAATGAGTATTTGTAAAACATTTCAGCAAATTAAATTAGGTTTAGTTACTAGGAAAACGAGACGATTTTGTTTTAATCGCCAAAGCACATAACTATTTTAGGGGTAACTTCGTGGAAATTCAAAATGTGAATTATTTACTGCTACATTACATTACAATGCGTGTAGAAGCACAGAGCATATACGTCATGTTTACCATCCGTGGGCGAAATGAACCTGTTGTCGTCATTGCTTCCGTCTCGCATCGAGCTACGCCCAACGGAAATCAGAGGCAGTGCAGCTCATTCCTACGTCCGTTTTGGACCAGATACAGTGAAAATTGCTTATTCCAGGAACATGCCAGTCACCGTGAATTAAATTTCTCCGCCACTCGCTGTTTTTCGCCGGTGCATAAAGGGAGTCCCAAACGGAGCGAATGATTTGGACAGAATTTTCGACTATCCGATCGCCCCGTGTAAAACGTGACGACGCTCTACTTTCTGGGTCAGAGGACCCAGAGGGACAAAACTCCCGTTTTTTCTCATTCGGCGACGTCCAAGTGGCACTACCCGCCCAAAAGCCTTCCCCGGGGGCAGCTAGTAAACAGTCGTTTCATGCAAGGCAACGCGATTTTCACGCCGATGACTTTGAATGGCGATCGAGATGACCAAGGCTGATGTGACCAATGGGGTATCGATAGCGCTTTTAAAAAGTCGAGCGCAAAGGGAGGAGGGAATGATGGGAGGGGGGGGAGTCCTTGACACACCTCGGCCGAGACTGACGGACGGACGAAGCGAGGTCCTTCGATACCGAGTTACCCACTCAAGGTCCTAAAATAGGGCTTCAAAATGCTTTTAATTTGGTAAATTAACTGCAAGAAGGAGAGAGGAAATATTAGTGAGTACCTCTCAAAATGGTGGGTTGGTTTCATTGCAGAGATTGGTTTACCCTGTGACTGGATTGATCAGGGATTAGGATTATTTCGACCACCGATCCCATAGTAGGAGTTTTCATGTCAGAAAATTGTTCCTTAGAGTACATAATGGCAAGGGATGTTTCTTAGGTTGCAAAATAAATCTAATCGTGCATATTTGATTTAATATGAAAATCAGAACATTTGGCATTGAAAATAATCGCTCCAAATATATATATATATATATATATATATATATATATATATATATATATATATATATATATATATATATATATATATATATATATATATATATATATATATATATATATATATATATATATATATATATATATATATATATATATATATATATACACACACACACACACACACACGAGGGTCATCCGGAAAGTAGTACCCGTTCGTGAAATAAAAAGACAAAAGTAAATATTAACAAACATAAAAAATTTTATTTGAAAGAGGATACTTTAAACTACTTCTCAACATAATCTCCAAGCAAATTAAGGCATTTGTCATAACGTGTGACAAGTTTCTGTATTCCTGCTGCATAGTCCTTCGCCGCCAGCTCATTGAGATACGCGAGGGACCCATCTTGCACAAATTTTTGCATAATACAGATGGTGTTTAACAATTTCATGAACAATTGTTCGAGAAACATTGGGAAAATGCTCACAGATGTCATCAATTGTGACGCGCCGATCGTTCCTCACGAATTCGTCAACTGAGCTCACCAGTTGGTCTGTAATGACAGACGGTCTCCCCGAACGCTCATCGTCGTGTGTGTTCCCCCTCCCCATGTTGAAGTTGCGACACCACCGCCGAACAGACGACTCGTCCATTACATTGTCTCCATACACCTCCTTTAATTGGCGATGAATATCACATGGGCGAACGTTTCTTGCATTGAGGAATTTAATCACTGCCCTCACTTCACAACTGGCGGCGTTCTCAATTTTTTTAAACATTGTAAACAATCACAGAAACAACACAGGCAATGCTAGCGTCACGCAACTTGGCTCAGAGAAGGCAGACAAGCCACTGAAGCTATCTGACCTCGTCCAGCGGCTACTCGCGACGTCAGCACTTCATGCGGCACGAACGGGTACTACTTTCCGGATGACCCTCGTATATTAATATATAGTATATATATATAACACAAATAGAATAGAATAGCAACATTTAAGAGGACACTCACACAGTAAATTGTTCGAGCTTTCGGCCCTCTCAGAGGCCTTTTTCAAGACAAGACTTGAGAGGGCCGAAAGCTCGAACAATTTATCGTTTGTCTTTTTAAATGTTGCTATTCTATTCTATTTGTATTATATTGTGTCAGCCCATTATTGTGCCGCTCGTGTGAGTTTTTCCGTACAATCGTTATATATATATATATATATATATATATATATATATATATAAATACATACATATATACATATATAAGGTTTGTCATTAAATATATGTCACTCTTGTCCTGGATTCACTTAAGTTTTGGATTCCTTACTCGTATGCCAAATGCACAGACCTTGGCTTAAGCATTTTTTTGGTGAGAGGCGTGTCCTTGAAGCCCCACCGGAGATAGAATTTAATTTACAGCTTGCAAGAACTTCAAGAACTTAACTAGAACGGTAAATTATCCCAATGGATTCGTATAGTTGACCAATAACGTGTGGCTGAATTAATTTGGACAAAATACATTTAAGTAAATTAAAGAGCATATTAGATCTTAATGGTGCCTCGGTGCATGGCCAAATGTAAATCAGATTAAGTGGTTAGGTTTTCAATGGCCATTGATGGTGAAACCTGACCAAAGAGAAATTTCAATATTTAACATATACTTGTATATAGAGTTGTTAAGCTTCTGATTCAAGCTTTAAGCATTTTGAAAAAGAAGAATATATGAAAGGTGATATTGATTTCCGTCTGGCTATTTGTTGGAGACAACATGATCGTTTATTTGGAAAGTAAGCTTTATCAATGACTTGGGATACTATTAAATTTGAGGGGGTCGCGGTAGTCCAGTGGTAGAGCGTTGAACTACCGACCGGAGGTCCCGGGTTAGAGTCATGGGCCTCTAAGCCTCTCTGCACCCTCAGCTCCACCCAAGTTGTGTGATTTTTCGGGTTCCAGGTCTTCCTTGAAAACCATATCCGGCACAGGGAAAGGTACTGCCCCCCCTACCCTGATATGTGAATGTCACACGCCGTTGGGCTTAGTACTGTATGGACTCTAACATCACCTATCAAACCGACCTTCGAGTTGATTACTATGTTTATGGCTTATTAAATCTGCGAAAATTAAAAAAAAATATGTCTCTTGTCATGTTGGATTTTGAACGTAAATTAGTAATATTGCAAATATGTTTTGCTTGGCTTGTAAGGCGTTATATCAAAACAGCCACGTTCGAGTCCTCAGCTGTATACTTTCTATGCAGCGTGCCAACAAAATAGATATATTCACGTTTTAGCTTTTATATGTTATAAATAAACTGCAGACAGCAATGGAAATCATGAGTCCTTGATTTACTTATATCAAATCCGTTGAGAAGTTTAAATTCTCGATCACGAGTATTTTCAGGTTTTATGGTATGATAACAGAGCATAAAATGAATTCATTCGTACGGGGATTTGAATCGCGGAGGGGTTGCTTAGCATGCTTTCATTGTTTTCCCACGGTCACGGTCTGGCTTGGCATTTAGCGTGAGTATGTTTCATTAATTTATGTGAATTGAACCTCGTTGCCGCTGCCTATGAGAGGTGTATTCAAACGGTGAATGACTCTACAGATTAATTGCTATTCATTCCATGAAAATCCCCTGGACGACCAAATCTACCAACTCCCGTTGTAGCCCGTTCCTTCCGGCTTCTGCCATCGATATGCACAATCGACCTCTGCGATTGGTCCCGTACCGAGGGTCGTGATTTCTATTTGTATCCTCTTTGCGTGCCTAGGAGAAAAGAGCCAAATTATGATGTGGCGACTGCGGTTTTGTTTGTACCCTGAGAGATTGAAGGAGGATTCTGAGTGTGTTTCTCTTTGCCTGCGGGTTGTGAATCTTTCACTAGATATCGACTAAACGACCTCAGAAAAATCGTTTTCCCAGAGAATAGAAAGAGCAAAATTTCAAACTGGTTTTCCACTATCGATCGATAGATAATCAATGGTATGTAATTCGTATACATTCTGAAACTATCTATCTAAGAACACCTTCAAGAGAATCGTAACTTTTCTTGTAGGAAAAAAACGTTTCTGATATTCGATTCTCTCATCTGACCCTCTTACAAATATTTTCAGATGCCACCTTTCTTTATCACCTTCCATCTTCGTCTTTCCCATCAATCCCTTCATCTTCTACATGCCTGGAGCTTTCTAAAACCTAATTTCTTCTGGCATGCCCAAAGAAGCCCCAGTTTGCACTGTTCCCGAATCTGAGGTGAATTTACCTTAAGCAGCTCATCACGGAGGTAATGCACTATGCTGATGAATAACGTTTTTTCTTGGACCCATTTGTCAGTAACCAGGCTTTAGCGTTCTTCTGAAATGTACTCACGGAATAGCTAATTACTTTTAGTTCGTGATGCCACAATTATTATTTACCAATTATGTTTCATCCTTTTACTGAGAAAATTAACCCAACTGGATTTTAGCCTATTCAGTAAATGATTTGATATTAACGTTTACAATACGAATTGAGGTCGTCGAAATAAATCGAGGATGATAGCGGTCCTGTCAGACTCCATAAGGAAGAACGTTCCCAATAAAACCAGTTTTCGCTTTTTAGAATTCTATTTAATGCATGCCTTACTTCTTATATTATTTTAGGAGGGTTATCTTTATTTACCTAGGACATTGGTTCCATCGCATTTCTTCTATTTAGTTCTTAGTAAAGTTACGGATTTAAGAATGAATCAATACAATTAAGGTGGACCGTATGAATGCGTCTTACATCAATTGCATAAGTATTATGGTATTTGATTTCAAATCAGAATATAATGAAAATGTAGTTATGATTGTGTTTATTAAGTGTCTCACAATACAATATTGTGAAGCAGGGTGAATAGTAGGATGCACAAGAAATTTATTTTCCAGAGTTCTATTAATTTAAGAGGGTAAAATAGAAAGTTTGGTGATTGACTTGCTTTCCACCTACTTTGAATACGGATATTATGATTACTCAAAAACCATATTTATGAGTCTTCTCTGAATCTTCGATGGTGAGATGAGAAGTCGAAACTAGAGGAGTTATTCTTTCGCGCTGACGAAGAGGAAGATGGTCTAAAGGCTAACACTAAACCAACCCAATCGCCGATTTCCTTTGATTGAAAAACTAGACACTTTTTCCCGGTTCGCCGTGTCACGGTTATCGTAAGATCACATACGTATTTCATCTGCTGCTGCAATGATTTAGCTGAATGTGTGTAAATGTGATCCTAAAATGTTAGCGTAGCCTTAAGTTTTTATTAATGTAATGGAAAATGTGGAAAAATGTAATACCATTTGAGTTATAAACGTTGGACGTCGATAGATTGATGTGTGACCCCTGTTATTTATGCTACAATAAATGAAACCGAACATTGTTATGTATCATTAAAGCATGTTTTTATGTGGAGGAACTTCAAGTGAGTTATAACGTACTCATGGGAATTTAGGATAAGAAAATTCATGTAGTTACTTAGACTAGGAAAGTCATCTAAATGTTTTCACTTGACTTTGACGGCACTTGTCGGTTTTAAATCCTTCACTGCTTCACTTTCAAAATTCAACGGACACACGAGGACTAGCTTGTTAGATACCCGAAGAATTTGTTCTTCTAAAAATTCCACTTCCAGTATTTGGGTCGTTGAAGATGGAAGGAGGGAGAAGGAAATTAAGAAGTGAAAACCATCGGCGAAAGATGCTATTAGAGTCCATGAGATGGGAGGGCATAGTGTGTCATACACCTGCCTAGTCGAAGAGGGCGAGAGTAGAGTGCGCCGGGGTCACGAAATTCGACGTGTTTGTTGTGGAGGGGGGGATTGAGGAGAGGGAGAGAAGAGGAGGAAGCTGGCGAATGAGGGAGAGGAGATGGGAGGGGAACCCGAATTTTGGGGAAGGGTAGGGTTGGCGCGTGGAAGTAGGAGAAGAACGGAGGTGGGGAGAAATGGAAATGCTCGACAATATGGAAAGAGAAATGAGAGAGAGAGAGGAAATAAATTATTCTTCCCTAACCAAAATTAGCAGCATGATAACAGTAATAAAGTGAGCTATATTGAGATCAGGAACCAAAAGAAAGATGAGACTATTTTTTCCTAGTGAGCTCGATGTGACTTGCAGAAATGGAACTGAATTGGCGATAGGGCGTGCGGGGGAAAAGAGGTTGTCCAATATGAGGTTGGAGGGCAGATGGAGAAATAAATTGACTGCGGCAAGAATGAGATCGCGGGATCCAACTCTCTATCCATTTTCAGCATGGTTTCTACGCATGAAATGGTGGAAAAACTGGAGATTAGAGCGAATAGAGTTACAAAATACCTACTCGCGGTGTGATTTTTCATAAATCCCAGGCTTAAGTTTAGGAAATAGAGACTCATTTCGTGGCGATGAATTTGAATTCATGTAGGACAAAAGCTGTTCTCATGCGTAAATTTTCACTATGGTCAGGAACTGAGGAGATGAATATTTTATTTTCAATTACCCTCCTAAAAATCTAATCAGGTAAAAAGTAACAAACTATTATTGTCCATTTATTACTGAGCTTTATGCATGCATATTTAGTAATGAATGCATGATTCTAGGAATACATGATGATATTAATACAGAGTTTATGCCCTGAATGGGATTTGAAATCATTTTCAGCAGAAGATTGAACAGGTTTCTAGCTGTGCCTAACCAGTCGAATAGTTCAATGGATGCTTACGGTTTCTTCGTATCTATATAATATAGAAGACCATTATCCTGTTCTTAGTCCTCCTTTTTCTCAGTTTCTTTTCACGACTTGAACATTATTACATATCCCTCAGGTTCATTTGATATTATATTAAATACTGGGTCCTACATGAGATCTTTTGTTTTGGACAAATTGTTGTCTTCCCTTTGATTTTGGTCGTAATAGGAAACTTCCTTCTAAAAAAAAGACGACAGTCATTACAATGCATCACTTTGGCGACATTCTTCAATTACCCAAATTTGGTAGGCAATACAACTTAGTTTAGAATTAGCTGAAGAAATATTTTTCTTTACAGACGTGAGGTCATTACTCTCGGACCACCGTTTTTTTTGTGTCGTCTTTCCGGTCTCTACTTAATTAAAGGTGGCATGATAGCCTGCTGGGTAAAACGGCTACTGACTGAAGTATACCGGGTTCAAATCCCGGTAATAACTCCGCATATCACCTACTTAAATCAAACTCAATGGTTTTATGGGCGCCGGATCTTCCTCGGCAGCCCAGGGCGGCACAGGGAAAACTAGAACATCTTCTCTAGGGTGTGAATTCCACTAGCCTCTGGGGCCTAGCACTATGTGAACCCTCCTCATATTTCAGAACAAACCTATAAGTTGGACAATGTAGCTTGTTATATAAGAACAACAATAGAACTTTCCGTTCAATAGTAGAAGTCTTACTGCAAAATCCACCGCCTAATCTTCGCAAAGCTGATATGAATACATACTTTTTATTGGCATTATATATTTCATATTATCATAAGGCTTCTTCCGGTATCATTTATAAGCAAGTATGATTGACGAGTTCTCATTGTTATTTTGGAAGAGGGATATGAAACTTGTGCTTCAAGGAGATTAAAAAAAATTCATTCTTAAGAATCGTAGCCTTTTCCGAATGCATCTAATAAAGAGTCCGTATCGTAACAGTGCACAATGTCTACTCGTAAGGAGGAAAGACATTGAAATTCGTGCTGATTTTCATCATAGTGAGACAATTCAGTTCCTTTTGAAAGGAGATTCCAGTTTTTTAGCTTGGGGTCAAACAACTCTGTCTGAACTTTAGGAAAATACATATCACGAACCAGATCATGAAGTTCTTACTGATTAATTTTTTAATGTTCTGTTATTTTTCCGTCGAAGTCGTTGTTCACATCTTATTCTGAATGGAATATTAGAAGATTTTAAATCATTCTCTACTTAGCAGATACTCCACTGGTCCATGTGAAAAAATAACGGCTTGCGGAACATCCTCCTCCATACTATTAAAACTGTAAGTGATAAGTACGCGACGATTATTCCCAAAAGGTTTATCACAAGTCATATTGTGAACATAACAAATTCTATTCGACTTCATTAGTTAGAGAAACTAAGATGGGAAACCAAACAGTGGAACAGTTCATTCCTTTCAATTATTCACAATATCATAAAAATACGATACCAAGCCAAGCAAAACAGGTTAAATTTTCAGAGAGAGACAAGAGAAATGCCATTAATCATGCATTTAGTTGGTAAAAGTGTGTGGGAAAAGTGTATATAAAATAATGGGAACATTACATGCACTAGTGTCTTCTCAACACACCCTTCAAGGATTTCACACGTTCGGATTAACCTCACGGAAACATATAGCACACATGCATGTTTTATCGTAGCCTTTGCCTGCCTCTGACTCTGATAGGAGAGTTTACGAAGTGGCCACGAAGTGCGAAATGCTCAAATGGTGTATGGGGTGGAGAAAAGAAGGAAGGAGTGGTAATGAGAGGTTCCGAGGGGGAGAGGAGAAAAAGTGTGGGCGGGGGTCTGTCGATTGGCGGGGGGGGGGGCTCTCAGAGAGTGAGGGTGTGGGCTGAGCGCGTGACCCATTGGCGTTGGGAGGCGACGGATGTTCTTGGGTCGGTGTCGCTTCTTCGGATTTTCGGCTGAAGGGGAGAAATTTCACCGGCGACGGCCGACAGCTCTCTCTTCCCGGCTCCTTCCACCTACTCTTCCTCACGTCCCTCCGCTTCTACGCACACACACCAGTGGCCCCCTGTTCCACTTTCACTAGACATCCTCAAATATTGCTATTCCCTTTTTTACCTCGCATCTCTCGGCACGACTCCTCCACGCCCCTCTCCTCCCAGCTCCGCGTCTCCCTTCCCACCTGCCCCTTCTCGTTCCTCTCCACTCCCATCCCCCACCCGGAATCCGAAGTATCTTAAATATTCATTGTTGGATCCATTATTCATGCCTTTTAGCCGAAATACTATCTGAGTTCGTCCATTTGAAAGGTCTTTCGTCGCCGGGGGCCGAATTTTGTGTCTTGGTGCTGGGTGCTCTATTCTATGAGCAGTTAACCAATGCATTAAGGCGTACCAAATTCTGGTTTCGTTTGCCATTAAGTCCTTGAGGTACTTCGGAGATTATATTTGAGGGATTTTTAGGGCACTAAAATCTCATCCGCGTGACATGAGTGCCATTTACGGATGTAATATGTCGAGAGACTGACGGTACGATACCGGAACATACCTATTTTGGGGGCTGTGAACGCTGGAAAAATTCGAACACAATCGGAAAATTACCGGGACGAATGAATATGTAGTCATTTTCTGAAGTTCGAGCTAGGTAGGTGTCCCAACGTATTCCCTTACGGTTGCTTGAGAGCAAGTAAGATTTATCCGCACATTTAAAGTGATGATATTCAAATGTATAATTTGAAAAGTGATGGCATTAAACTCGCATGGATATGCTAACTTCTTCCATCCAGGAGGTCTAAGACATTGAATTTACGTAAACAGTGTCTCAAGCACAGCGTAAAACAAACCTCTTCTTTTTCATGCACGATATCGTGTTTTACTCTTTGAGAACAAAGGCCGTCACTGATGAGACAGAATATAAGCATTTTAAATAAAGATCGAACGATTTGCTTCGTAGGAGAATTGGATTACCAAATCTTTGTCATGTCTAATTCTTCAGTCATGTGTTTTAAATATGCCTACCATACCTTGAAACTACAAATTTATCTGCAAATTGAAATTATACAGTTTATTTAATTTTAATGCTCATCTATTTCGATATATGAACTGAGATTTTCTCGGAGTTTTATTCGGGTGAGGATGTCTCTGATCTATGGCTGAGTTTTTCAGTCGAACAAGTTCGGTGCTTCGGAGGCGTGTTGCCATCAGGGTGAAGAGAAGGTTAAATTAAAGATTAAATCTCTTGCATAAATTAGAAGAATACCTCTTTAGCAATGTTGATATGGTGTATTATTAGTCCCGTCCAAATACGGTTGGAGAGATCGTGTCAATAAAGTTCGAGATGTTGAGTGCAGAGCAGATAGATTTCAGATATTTTTCCCACGAATGATCAGAATGAAATAAAGTTCGTCCGACTGCACTAGGTGGGTAGGTTATTTTGGGTCAAGGGTAGTCTGGTACACACCCTAGCGTTGACTTGCAGGGTAATTTATAAATCTAATAAAAAAAGAAGAGCTTCACCCTGTAGATGACACAGAGCCAGGCGGACACCAATGTTCCTGCATCCTCGGAGCCCAGTTGGCGATCTTAATCGTTTCTCTTTAATAAAAGATTTGTATTTGTTGGAATGATCATTTACCGAGCTCGGTATACACTATTTCGGATGAGTGAGCAATTTGGTAGAGGTAAACTTCACATATAGGGTGTAAACCTGTAAATGAAGGGTTGATGGGAGGGAAAACCATTGTGGGCACTAGTCTACTATCGACCTATGGCAGCAGTGTGTGCAGTCCTCAGTGTACGTACGTCCAATCCGATGTATAGGATACTGCACTTAAATGCCCGCTCACACGACATCCCGGTGGGGAACGAGCCTAACTTTGGAAGTATTAGACTTGAACTTAGAACCTTTGCATCAAAAGCAAACGCTTAAACCTTTTACAAACTGAATTCTACCAGACCAACGGAGCATTGAGCAGCACAAATACAGCTTAATACTGCTTTGTGCCTGACTGTACGACATTCTTTTATTTCATTCAAATCTATTTAGTCATTCTTTTGATTTTTTTTCATTTCTATGGATATTGATGTTACTGGAGCTTTTTGAGAAGAAAATTTCTACGACATGAATATATTAATGATCGTAGTTAAACCCACAGTTTATAAGCGCGATACTAACCTCACCTATAATATTGATATTTAGTGCAACTGCGTGGCAAAGAACGCGTAGAAACTGGTAGTAGTGTAATCAAGTTTTTGTGAAGGAATGATAAGTTTACCTATTCAATGATTATAAATTTTAACAAAGTAGCGCCTGAAACCATCGAATTCAATTGAAATCCTGGAAAAGGGTAAAACAAAATCGGGATGTATGGACACTTTAGGTTTTATAACAATAGCAGCCATGCTCCAAGTTATGAGAATCGGATGATTTCCGATTCCTAGTGGGGTGTTTTCTTGAGGAATATTCAGGTTAATTAACCTGCATATCGAGAACACGTGATTTCTTATCACCTTTGATAAAATGTACACAATTTCCGAAGACAGATTTCTCTTCATCCATCATATTATCAATTGTTATCCCCTTATGACCTGCGCAAACTAAATCTCAAATACTATATATTGTAATAATTAAAGAGCATTTTCTGTACTTATTCTAGGAATGATCGCATATAATTACACTTATGGTTAGAAAATCACATTAAATTCTGATTATATTTCTTATTGATTTCCTTCGTTTTTGAAATGACGCTGCGTTCAACATTATGGATATATGGAAAAGTATATAGTAATATGATGAAAGCATTATGGCATTGCTACTACAGTCAGAAAGCCCTCCTTGAAAGTAACTAGTAAGCTCACACAAAAACAGTAACTAAAAATTTTCACAATGGCATGAAAATAACTTGGTCAAAGATTAATTTTCAAATGGTATTGCATCCTGCTTAACATCAAGCTCATACTACGGTTAAATTTTGTATAATTCACATGACATTAAGATGAACAACCATCAATATCTATATAATAATTTAATACATTTCTTTAAAAATATGTACCTAGTATACCCGAAATCACGATATTCAGCCAGTATAGTATTTTAAGCAGAGCAACATTTTCAATATAAAAACAACCATAAACACATTAATCAACCCGAAGGTTGGTTTGGTCGGTGATGGCAGAGTTCAACCAGTGCTGAGCCCGATGGCGTATTAAATTCACTCATCAGGGTATGGGGGCCAGTTCCTTTCCCTGTGCCGGTTATGGTCTCCTAGGAAGATCTGGTACCCGAAAAATCACATTGTTGGATTAAATGTTTGGTATAGGAATATGTATTACATTGCATGTGAATGTTACCGCTCATTAGTAAGAGGCTAAATATATTCCCAGAAATACATCATTCCATTTTTAAGCAGAAAAAAATAAAATTTCAGAGTAACTTTGAGAATGAAGAAAACAAAATCTATGTACTATATTTTGAACAGTTATTTTTTATTTGTTCAAACATTTGAAAGGCGCAAATTATAGACAAAATGTACTTAGAAGTAGGATTAAAAAATATTAGAAGCTAAGTCCTTTTAATCGCTCTAAATGTGACGAATTTCAAAAGAGTGAGAAAATACTTCTCAGTTTACGTTAATAAACAAATCACCGTGATAAAAAGTATTCATTGATAGTATTACATTTTTTTTACAACAGTATTGTGTACTAATATATGAATTGACGAAGGAAGGAAATAGAAAAAAACAGGTTCCTTTTTATGCAGTGCTTTAGAGCAAATAGAAGAAACCCTTTAAAAGCCAAATACGCACGAAAAAACAATATTTTCCATAGTACATTGAATTATTCATTGAAAAAATATGTCATAATGGAATTTCAGAGGTGGCCATAAAAAGATGAAAGGATTCTGTACTGTGTTCTCACAGAATATCTTTGACGGCAACACTGTGAGGTGCAACGCTCACAGACGGAATAAGAAAAGATATCATCTTTCCCAGCCGCTACAATATGTTCATAGGGCTATGAAGATGAATGATGGAGATAATGTAAATGATGAATACCTGCGAGAATGAGTGGCGCGGACTCATTTCTCTGGCACATCAAAGTGTTTGCTCGGCCGCACCTGCTTTGGATTCATATTCTTTAGAATGATATGAGCACGGGGCACCCTGGATTATTATTCACCGCGGTTCTTCTCTGCGCTTCCACTATGAATATCTAAGCCACATGAGTGATTATGCCATAGAGGTGCGTTTTCATTCGCCGCTCGGAGATTCCGACTTGTTTAAAGAGTAGAATGCGAGGTCTTTGGTTTCAAAGCATATCATTCGGTACAAGGAGTATGGAAAATTGTGATTTATGCTTGAGAAAGTACCAATTATACAATTGCATTATGGGATTCTTTCTTTGCGTTTGTATGAAATATATTTTACCATATCTATGGAGTTACTTTGGATGACATTATAGTTCTTAATCTTCATTTGAAATTAGTTTAACAAATGTGTGTGAATATATATATATATATATATATATATATATATATATATATATATATATATATATATATATATATATATATATGCTTTCGTAGACGTAACACGGAAGAGCCGAATAGTACAATACACAGTAACACACAATATAGAAACACAAAAAAAAGAAGAACACTCACACATTATTTCTTGATATTTCGACGGAAACAATCCGTCTTCATCTGAAGATATAGAATCATTACATCTGAGTCATTACTTCTATATCTTCAGATGAAGACGGATTGTTTCCGTCAAAATATCAAGAAATAACGTGTGAGTGTTCTTCTTTTTTTGTGTTTCTATATTGTGTGTTACTGTGTATTGTACTACATATATATATATATATATATATATATATATATATATATGTACACACACATGGGTGGTCTGAAAAATCACTCTATGTGAAATCGCCAGTGCTCATTTATTTACTTAAGATATGAGCAAATAAGTGAAAAATTCTGAAGTACATCTATTGAAACATTTGAAATAAAACAATTAGTAATTATTTTTTAAGGGTAAATTTGATGTTGTAGTTACTTAAAATGACCCTACAAACATGTAAGTCTCTCATACTAAAAGAGATTCAAATTATTAAGCCTCAGAATAACACTCTACCCTAATCGAGTTCTTACATGCATCAATGAATCGCTAATTACCACTCCGTGCTTTGTACCTTCCAAAAGTAAGTCGTCCCATGATTCGCCACCGCATGAATAAATTCTCTCAAGGGTTGAGGAGGAAAACGAAGGGATCGGCCTCAATTAAAAACTACTCGCGAAAATCACGAACTACTCAACCGGCAAGAAGTGTTGTGGGATATTATTATCGTTGACCTAATGCGGCGGCTCTTTGGCGTGTGTGCCATCTGTTGCCTGGGGCAGCGGACGGGAGGTCGACTGGAATGTGGGTCCACTTGGACGGTGAGGGCGACCTCCTTCCCTCCAATCGAGCGCCCAAACTCCAGACCCCTCCCAAGCCCTCGCGCAGCACCGAGCCACGAAGCTTATTCGGTTTTCCGTGTTTCCTTCACGCCTCTTCATTTTTACATCTTTGTTCACCAACATTTTCTCTGCACATCTAAGAAATAAAACGCAAGAAAGAGGGCCAGAGGCTAAATAAACACAAGGCCCAGGATCTTTCACGGGGCAGCCTTTGATTGTTCGCAGGATACTTGACAAATATGGTTTAGCCTGAGGTAAAATTATATTTCATCAGTCCTAGTAACCATTAAACATCCCAATTAAATGTAATTGAAAAACCAATTAAACACGTAATTTTTGTGGCATCTGTCTTCTTTAAACATATCTTTTCAGACAACAAGAAAGAATCTTATATTTGAATGCGAATGAATTTCAGCCGAAGTCAAAATTTCCCTTACTTTTCACACAATCAAAATAAAACGTCCATTCTCTAGGAAATAAGAAATGAATTCAGTGAAGTTTTTTAGTGAAAAAATTAGTTTTATTGATTATCATTTTTTAAATATGCATTAATAGAGAAAGCTCTTGAAGCATAGCATAGAATAAAGAAGAAGTTTTTCGGAATAGCAGTTCAAATGTGCAGTACATTTTAAATTTGAAAATGAATCCATGGTAAATATACTAAATAAATTCATTACATAAATATTTATTAATATTTTTACGCACAAATTTTGACGGAGACGTCTTTTTCTTTTTTTGATGAAACACACTCGATGTTTACAGACGATTGATGAAGTTGAATTTTGAATTTAGCTTGAACCTCTGGTTAACGGATTTAATAGTCTAGTAGGTATACTTTCGACCTACTGATTGCAGTTTCGCTAGTTTAATTCTCGGTTGACACATTTCGACTGCTCTGTTCAAGTATAAAAGAGGTGCAAATTCCGTGACACAAGAGCATTATGCAAAACATACTGGTGGCACAGTCAAAGGAACAGGCGCACTTTCCCTATGTGTATGACTTAAACACACTTTAAAAAGCTTAGCTCTACTCTAAGCTAACAATATTTTGTTTTATTACTGCGGTGGAAATATGAATATATTTTTCCTTAAAAATACACGGTACTCATTATTGTGGAAATACATATAATGCAGGCATTCAAGTCTCCAAGTTTGAAGAGATGTAAATTAGATAAGAGGATTAAAATCACACACCTGCTGTTCTAAGTAGATTGGAATATGAAAGATAAACCTTGATGTTCAATGAAAAATTTCGATGAATTTGTTGTGTTTGCAAGCTCCTTCATGGTGTAAGGCGTGTTTTGAATGACTCAATACACTTCACTCTTAAATTCAGTGAGAAATACATATTAGAATTTTGAGGTCAGAATTAAATAAGATATTCGAAGATGGAGTAATAATCGATCAGCGTAGTACCCCCAAACGATTACGTGTTCTTACGTTTGCATATGTCATGGATTAAATGAAAAAGGGAGTAATTCGATCACCATTTACTCACATCGAAACCTGACTGGTGGGTTTCCAAATTTTGGGCTTACCACTGCCAGAATCGAACTGTGATGAGAGGTACCTTAGTTTGTATGGAAAATTCAATTCATGGACAAGACCGTTTTATTTAAATGAACTTTCATCTTCACTGAAAGTTTAATATTCATTTGGTCGTATTTGACTTTTCACTGAATATGAGCAAAAGTAATATTTTTGAAGATTTATTTCCATTTAATTTTTCTTTAATTTTTGCTAATGTTGCCCGGAATGGATTTTATGGTTGAATTAATAATGGACAAGAAAACGTTGGAAGCTGATGGAGCAAGAGGCATTCAATTGCTCTACTCGAGTCCAGGAGAAAGGCATATATAAGGCGCTCCCTGCGGCTTCCCCGCGGCGCCAAACTTCTGAAGATCCTTATCGAGGGAAGAGCTTCGGCTCTACACCTTTCAAAAAGCTTTCCGAGTCGTGATGAGTGGAGGCACAGAAAGTCGGGATGTGAAAGTTTAACTCACTACCCTTCGTGATAACGCTTGGCCGTTTGGAATGACGGCACCTAATTACATGAGTAGCAGCGGCGAAGGGCGCATTCGATTACGGTAACAAGAAGCAATGAAATGGTTGCTACTCTTGGTAGAACAAGCCCTATCGGTGCGTTTTTGACTTACGTTCGTGGCACCAAGGAATACTTTGATCATTCAGTCATATTGTACGTTTTGAGGGTTTATTTCCTTCCTTTCTTCATTCTCTCGCTCACCTTTCGTCCTTCAATATAATTGTTGGCGTCAACAATTAAAAATACGGAAATTTGATCGGCACATGCTCCATCATTTTACATCCAATTTATTTTGACCAAGAAAGAGATCCAGATATTTCGCGGCGATGATGGGAAAGAATCTTTACAGTCCGTAATAAACGAGATAATCGTGAGTTACCAAACTACTGAGAGTGAGTGACGTGACTTGGGAGTGCTGAAAAGGCTTTCTTCCCAGAACAATACATTATTTTTCCTCGGTGTAATTCATAACACCAAACAAGCATCCAAGCTAACTGATCGACTTATTACCATGCCTGTCATGGACCACCAACCAGTCTTCCTTTCCTGGACCGCCTTCGAGGGGCAGAACGGACGTAATTGCTACGCCCATCGGTTTTCCAGCGCACGCGGACATGAAATATTATGACCCAGGCGTGCTTTCGGGCCACCGTCCGTTCCGATGGGCGATGTCTCGATTGGAACCCTTCCGTGTTCCCACCTGATTCTTCCTCATTCCCTTCATTACCTCCCTCCCTCTCTCCCCCTCTCTTTGCCTTCCCCTCCTAATGCTAGGAACTTCAGCTCCCCCTACTCCTCCCACCCATAACCAAGACCTTGACCTCAATTAACCCTTCCTCTCCAAATCCGACTTGGACGACCGAGAGCAGAGGATGTTTTGGGGAAAGGGGGGCAAGTGGTGGGTGGGTGGACCAGTGGGTGCCCGGAGGAATGCGGGTCGCGGTGGAATTGGGTCCATCGGAGGAGGCGGGGTGGCGCGCCTGGGATCGGGGGGAGTGTTTTCGGGTTTATTTTTCATTCGGGGGGGAGGCCGTGGGACGAGAGTGAGATGGATGCGAGGCGGATGGCTCGGGGAAAACCTCATGTGTCTGGGGTGGTCGGTTGGCGGCGAGAAGGAAGACAGGTGGAATAGGGACGAATGGGAAACGCGCGGTAGGAAAGTGGTAAATATCTCCGGTGTTCGTGGAAGGGCCTATTATTTCGCGATGTTTATGTGGATACTATCTATGATTGCGATTTCAAGAATAAATTTTATAATAATAAACCACGGTGTGAAATTTTCACCGCTGATTTTCCTGAAACTATGCCCCCAAATCTTCACATAACCTTTTCTCTCTGTAGAGTCAGGGAAATGTTGCAAGAAATGTTTATTACCGGATAAATTTTGATCGGTTACTCCCTGAAAATAATTTATGCGACCAAGGACTTACCACGGTCGGGGTATAATATAATAAATAAAAATTTTAATTCTACATTTATTTTTTATACTATTAATTATTATAAATCAAATTATCTATACATTTTTATAAACTGTCATAAAATAAATCAAATAATGTTGTTCACGATGACTACAGACACATATGCATAACGGTATGTAAGTGGGATATACTTCTTCTAGCGTAGGAGTGGAGCCGTTAATAACAAGGAAAATAACTAAGGCTAGATAAGATGATGACAACTTATCTTCAATTTATATACATGACATTATGCGGCAGAGTATGCGTAGTTTCCCTGAAATAAAAACTCTGAAAGGGTATATTTGGGGAAAGCGCTTTAGAATACGAATGCAAGCTACTAAAAGACCCATCATCTACATCATGCATATCGATGGTCACTTCTTTAACATGAATTATTAACTTACTCAGCTCCTAACCTGGCACCAAGATGGCGGAAACTGTCCGTATCCAAAAAGTAAAAATAATAACCTCTGTGTCGAAGACCTGAAGAAACAATTTGAAGTGTACTTTGAGAAATCCTTAGTAATAATATAATCCGCTAAAAGAAAAGAGAGATTGAGACAGGAATTTCTGCTGCAATGAGTCGCGTCAATTGGTGGTGAAGTAATGCATTTCTTTAGGAGGAGATTATAGATCCTACTATTGTAGCTATAATACAAGTATTTCGCAGTAGATAAAACGTTTTCCGTTTGAAACTCCACATACGAGTGATGTGGATCTGCATAGTGAACAATCTCACGGATATTTAATAATTTCTATTGCACATTCCTTGGATATTTACAAGATATGCCAAGCTTTAGTATAAACAGTTCAAACACAATAAGAAATTTGATTGCTGTGGTGATTTTTTTTCTGCGGATTATATCCCAGTGGTGATATACTTTTGGACTCTGATAAAATTCTTATTTCTCTTTAAGAAGTGAATTGTCATCATTCCATGCTTATTACTCTCAGTTTGAGGACTCATTTGGCTCTAAGAGTGGTGCAATACCATCCAAGGATTTTTCTGAAATCCATTGATAAATATTGGACAAATAATATTCATTGTTCTGAATCGAGCTCGTGACCTTCCACTGTCGGTCAATCTATCATGATCCCCGCATCCTCTTGGTGAAATGTGTGATTAAATCTAAATAAGCTCATCATCCTATAATATAACCATAAATTATAGAGGAATGTCTTCTCCGTAATCCGGATTTCATTCATTCAAAACGAGTTGTTTCGTCATTGTTTTTCCAAAAACAAGGCGTTGGACGAAGGATGGCAAATAAAACGTAATATAACGTAATTATCTGAGTGTGTTGATTAACGGCGGCATCAAAGTTTTTCAATTATTTTACCCTCGTTGCCATCTTCAGCAAGATGTGAGGATTGGGTGAATATGTATGACTCTCGGTGAAGTTATCGACAAAGCACTCGAGAGCGTCTAAGGGAATAAAGAAAGGAAAGTGGAATGGGATAGGAAGGCGTGGAAGATGAATGGATAGACGCAAATTGATGCAGGGTCATAGTGCGCAACAACGTTTGAGATGGATCACGAGTCGGAGTGAAAGTCAAGAGAGTGGTGGCAAGGGAATGATGCGGGGTAAAAAAAGGAAGAGGTTACCTGGGCAAGTAGGGTGGACTGAAGGAGGGAGGTAATGGGACGACTAACTTTGAACGCCCTTGAAGCTTTACCACGTAATTTGCGCAGATGGTTTTGTGAACCATAAATTTTTCTCCGAATTGTCGGGAAAATAGATGTACTTTTGACTTATTTTATGGGACAAACGACGGTCAATGGGAACAGCCAATTCAAAAAAGGCGTTACTGAGTGGCCTCATTACCTTCAGATTCTTCCTATTTCAGTTCACGATTTTTAAGGCATATAGATATATGGAAGACAGGCATATTTTTCATGAGGGATCCTGAGTTAGTTTCTTCAATTTTTATACCATATCAAATCATTACAGCGTAATCATTCTATAAATAATAATAACGTAAAGTTTATTATTTTTGCGTTCTCTTACAAAAAATTAGTTGTAAGTCGTAAAAAAAGTCGTAATCATTGCGAAATCTGTTAGGATGCCTTATTGCAAACGCACCCAGAGGTATGCACTTTCCTTTGTCTCTAGGATGTTTCCTTTCGGAAAAGTAAATGCTAGCACCTGGTTTTTCTTTTCTGTTTTTTTTTCTATTAATTCTAAATATGATTGCTATTAACAAACTAACTCAATTATACGCTAAACAAAAACCCTTAGTGATTTGTCTGCCTGCACGATGAATGAGTTTAATGGACGGACGGTATTAAGTTATTTTTAAGAATACGTAATACCAAATCTCACAGTCATTAACAGTAATGTCGTTGAGACACAATGGACGGAAATTTTTCGAACTAAAGTTAAATAAGAGAAACTAATCGCATTTACGTTGATTATATTTATATATAAAACTAGAGAAATTAAAGAAAACTTTTTGACTCTCTCAGTTTCTTGAAATGTGATTTCACAGGTAGTAAAATGAGCTTTCAATAATTTACATAATGATATTCAAATTTTAAACGATATGCTTGACTAAACGTAAGCTTGAAATAGGTACGTTTCGTATTTGTCGTCTAATGACATGCTTATGAAGGGACCTTATGGTCTCCATTTCGCCCGAATAAAGAAATTTATCTATCTACACTAAGACCAAGCATGTTAAAGGGAGTGCAAGAGAATTGCATTGCAAACTCAGGCTATAGAATGATATGAGACGCAAAGGGATAGTACTTAAGTTATGAGCACGCTAATTATGACCCCTTAACATGCAATGGATAACATTTACGACAGTTTCTTCTTCCTGATATTGCTTACTTTTCTACAATGGCTAATTAAAATTGGAAGGAGTAAGTGCCTCTTCGAGAAAATTTCAACCTGCCCTTCTTATATTAAATTTATAGGGGTATCAACAAGCCTGAAAGTTTTAATTATAGTGGTAGAAGGGAGAAAGTTTCTTGTTGATACTAACGAGGGTAGAAAAATTGAGTTGAGGGATGTTGAAGGCCGTAATAGAAGGGAGAATGTTTGGTGCGTAAGTGTGGATAAAATATTTTTTGGACGGCATAAAGGCAGGGAGAAGACACAAAGAGCTAAAGAAGAAAATGATGCATGGGTAAAAGAGGAAGTTTCCGTGATACAGAAATAGGCATTAGTGATTGACGGATATTACCTGTAGTAGGTAGAACACCTGAACGAATTAGCGACAGACTTGAACGACAGTTTTATTGAAAAGTAGTTCATATCACATTTAGGAATATTATCTCTCACGTTTGTCGGAGAGATGCTATGTGATTATAAGGTAGGTTGCTTTTATCAGCACAAACACGATGAAAAACGTCAAAAAAAACTAACGGATCAATATAACAGAAGAAGCGTTTCACTTCCTAGTTTAAGAAGTAGAAGTAAAATTCTTTAACTTTGTCGTACATTGACTCCGTCCGGGAAGTTAAGTCAAGTTGTAAAATTAAATGAATACTAATATAGTTTTTATTCGTACATAAGAAATGGAATAGCAATATTCAAGAATCTAAGTAATTGTTTTGTCAGTGTTGAGTTTGTTATTCTTCTAAGCCATCATCAAAGAGGAAAATTAGATTTCAAAACGAACCTTAATTTATATATATATATATATATATAAACACAGTAATCAACCCGAAGGTCGGTTAAGAAGGATATGGTAGAGGTCACCCAGTACTAAGCCCTATACGGCGTGTGAAAATTCACACATCAGGGTAGGGGGGCCAGTTCCTTTCCCTGTGCCGGTTATGGTTCCCCAGGAAGACCTGGTACCCGAAAAATCACTTAGCTTGGGTGGAGCTTTAGGTGCCCGGAGTGCCGGGAATCGAACCCGGAACCCTCCGGTCAGCAGTCCAACGCTCTACCCACTGGACTACCGCGACCTATTATATATATATATATATATATATATATATATATATATATATATATATATATATATATATATATATATATATATATATATATATATATCTGCAGTTATGCATAAGGTAAAAATTAGCTTTTGTCAGTATTGTTGGTATCGTATGTTTTTGACGTCTTAGTACGGATTCACAGTTTTCATCAGCATTTTTCCTACTGCACATTTCATGGAAATAACATCGATTTCTGAATGAGGTATTTTCCATTATATTCTGATGAACCTTTTTTCTCAATTTATGGTCTCAACTGCAAACTTTATTGCTCATTCATACATCTACCTTAACTGTCCAACGATCTTTTGTTATGCGGACAAGGAATTTAAAAAGACGCGCGATCGTAAACTTTTTTCAAAAATCCTCGCGAGAAACAGCGCAGTAAATACGTAGCTGGCCATGATGGAAACCTCTCTGGGTCCTATATTTCCCACCGGAATTCCATAGAATAGCGTCTGCAGATGGTTGAGGATGCTCCCTCCTGAAATCATAATCACTGTCCGATCGTTACTCTGGCGAAAGATTGTCGCGTGATGCGCTGATCGTTCAGCGCCCACCAGGTGCGGGAAGACAATTGCAAGGAGTCTAATCACCGTTTTGTCGTTCCTTCCTTATAATCTGCGAGTTGGCTTGCGACTTCTTCGCGCGCACCTGTAGTGCATCAGACCTTCTGTTCTTTATCGAAGTGAACTTCTTCAACCCCCGACTGGAATCGAGGTCGTTGTTCGAACCATCGGAACGGTTAATTTTCTCTTACGCGTGATGCAATTCCGCTGCCCGACGCAGATGCCGAGGCGTGTTACGCCTCGGCATCCCTCACCGGTGTTACGAGGGACGCACATGTCTCCCGATCGAGTCAATTAGCTCTCTCTCGCTGCTATTACCCACCGCTGATCTTTGAAAACCACTAATCGTAATGACCGCTCAAATGAAGGGAAGTCATCGTTTACGGTGGATGAGATTCTCTTCTCATAGCTTGAACCCTAATTTCTTTGGCGTGAGTCTAAATACATTTTAAGCAGGTTAAGGGCATGGCAACGAGAAAAATATTTATTCAGCTGTGAGTATGTCTCGCGGGCTTCATCAATTTCTATGGCGTGGGAGCGCATCCCTTTAGTTTACTGCATTCATACTCGAGGGCAATAGAGATCTTAAGAGCTAAGTCAGTTTATTACCTAATATTTTTATATACTACTATTATTACTCTTGTACCACTTACTGAAGGCTATATTTAGCCATATTTGAATACCCTGGAGACACTATCCTTGTTAATGAAGCCATAATCATTTAGATTTGTGTAGGTGAGACGTTCTAGGATATATATTCAACTCTACTGCAGAGGAACGGGTCATACAACCCTAGTAGGAAGGATAGAACGATTTTAAACAATGTGAGAAACTTATTATTGGTTCTCCATATGCATCAGTTATTATCGACACCTTGGATAAGGAAGGGTGCCGCGGGATACCATGCGGGGTTTTACCTATAATCCTCCGGTGAGAAGCTGAGAAGCCGATAGCGCAATTTACATGTCTTAACTTCACTCGAAGGTGAAACTAGGGAAAAGTAGTCTCTCTAATCAAGTTCGATTAAGACGAGAGCAGCGAATTTTAACCCAATGCCATTATATTTAGATGCAACAAATCTGGAGATGATGGCGGAGAAAAACAAAAAAATTAAATTTAAAGAACTGATTCTGTATTGGAATCCACTTCATCATTCGGGCATAGGAAACGCAGTCCTCCTTGTAAGTTCCGAATACACCCACATACTTTCTCAGAGATTATGGAGTGTTAAAATTAAAGCCAATGTGGCCAAAACAATTTATTTCTTAATTTAAAGAACTAACCAACCTATCCATGTACTCTCGCACTCGGGTGCGTGAAACACTCGGGCATGTGATATATGTCTGATTGGCGGGTCACTTTTGTCGGGTTTAGCCACCCTCTAAACCCTGAGTTTTTGAATTTAAGACTCGCGGAGGTCACTGTTGTCTCCTTAATATTACGGAACCTGAATATAATTTATTATTTGTACCAACGGTCGTAGTCATATTCTTCAATTAATTAAATGCATTGAAATGATTTAAACGCCACTATTAGTTCGCACTTGTGTAGTTGGTAAAGAAATCGAACTGTTATGTATGACTTCCCTGCTACTCTCACAGTAAGGTTAAGTACTTTTATGAATTTAACTCACGCTCTAGCGAAATTCTACGTTAGATGGTGACTCGGTTAAATGTCCTCAAGCAGATCTGATTCTAATATTCTATTGACATAAAAACCAAATGTTAAGACACGTTCTTGAATTAACAACGCCCATTGACGTATAAAAAGTAAGTATTTCACAATTATGCTGTTGACGTAATTTCAACTTTAGGCTCCTCGAATGATACATAAATGGAGAAAAATATGAAATAGAATATTAAATAGTGAGTATTTTGTTGCAGGTATGAAATTGAAGTTCAATAATGCCAAAACGTGTTTAAAATATTAAAATGAAAAATTCACTCCGTATTAAGCCAAGCACAAAAGAAATAATTATTGAGAGGTTTATAAACAAACAGAATTCAATTTGTGCCTTATCAAGAATTATTTATTAGCCTATATCGACCATGTAAGCGCTAAAAGTAATCGCTCATAAATATATATATATATATATATATATATATATATATATATATATATATATATATATAATCTAAACACTGATGTTAACTTTCACAAAAAAACCATTTCCTCTCATTGTCTCATTTAAAAGGGGAGCAACTTGTCAACCTCTCTATCGGGAAGCAAAATTTTTACAAATTTGTTGTAAATAATCAACCTGACCTTTGAATAATTTCGATTGATACTGATGATGCATGAAAAAATTTATATTTTACTTAAACTATCGTTGTTTTAACATAAGAATAAAACACTTCTGAATGCATTGTGATAGTAAAAATACGTTTTTTGTAACTGAATGCATTGATTCAAGTTTGGGACTTGACGGAATATATGTTTAGATTCTTTTGCGGGTATTATAAAAACGCAAGCAACTTTGCCCTTACTCTGTCTTTTCCTCCGCAACCCGTTGCAGCAGATTGCAACTGTCCCATGAAAAAGTCAGCACGGTCGTTGGTTCTCGTCCCTTGAAAATTGTGAAACGTCTCTTTCCGCTTGAGAAGGGGATTGGTCTTCGTGGAAAAGTGTCCTTCCCTCGTGGAAGCCATACAGTCACGTCGGCGGCGACGACACGCGCAATCATACGACACTCACTCACGCTGTCACCCAGGGGAACACCAACAATGGGACGGCGGCGACTCACTCCCATCACTTTCCATTTCGATCGTCCCACGGGGGGGTGACAGGGTGGGAGGGGGTAAGGGAGACAATGGGTGTGGAGGGCGGTAGCGAGACGACGTAGACCCGAGAAAAATGTAAAGGGCGGACGGGGAAATGGCGATGGGGAAAACGACAGATTATGGCAGGGGACCGCGAGGAGGTGCAGCATAGAATGAAACCTATAAATAAAGGCGTTTTTCTAATAGGTGGGTAAACATTTACTCCTAGAAACTTTCTTTTGCGTACATTCTAAGGCGGAGTAGATTCATGCCTCAGTGCGAATATCTGGTGACAACTTACGGCGCTGAAAACCTTTAATAGAGCCGTGCACTCGCGTTTGAAGATGAAATACACCCACGATTTCTCCTTGGGTAGGCCACATATTGAGCCAGAAATCTATTACTGTTTCGAATTTGGGTTTAAAATCTATTATTTTAATGAATATTTTAGACTGCCTCCCAGATCTGAGCTTTGAAAATGCTTCTCGAAATTTTCGAATAGGTATGGATGAGAAGTTATGTGTAGGTGATTGGAATAAAATATATTTTACCTAACTAATAAGAGTAGAGTAGTTATATAATGGTTTTTTCTTTAAGGTGACGTAATGCCTATCACATAAGGAAGCATTTTGTATTTTAATATGTTAATTTTATGCTTTTATTCTGCGATCGAGTGTGAAATCTTTTAGTTGAAAGAAGTAGGAACTTCGCTTTTTAAAGTTTCTGGATCATTGATACGGAAAATTGGTAATGCAGATCAGTGAATATTACCATTTTTCCGTGATTGAGGCTGGACGCCACTGCTGAGAATCAAATGGACCGTGAAAGTGAGTAATAGTGAGGCGTACGAAAGAATTTGAAGAAGGTACTCCACAATGGAGCATCACACGGACGAAAAGAAACATTAGTTAACCAGGTGGGGCATTAAATTTGTGAAAGGCGATTTATAAGTAAAATAGCATGGAAAACTGCAACAGGAAGAATAAGGGGCAATTTGTTTTAATTTAAAGGCTTAGACAAAAATATGACAGAAGTGAGGAACGGGGCGGAAAATAGCTCAGTGCATTTTAATTCTTAGTAGTATAAAATAGGGAACAATGGAAAATTGAAGCTACAACTCTCAAGAATGAAAAATAATTATGATCATAATGCGAATATGGGAATAGGTTTTCAACGACCGATTTTTTACCACGCATCAATATAACTTATTCTCATATTGAAACATTGGTAGATGCAGTTAGTAGTATCATGGTTGAATATCAGGGCTGTTGGGTGTAAATGTGCGCTATTCAGGGTCACCTGTAAGCAAAACGAAAGATATGAGACTTTCAGGAAAGAATAAAGCTAAGTTAAACGTTAAAATAGATCATAAACTAGAGGAGGTTGAATAATTTAATTGTCTTTAAAGTGTTTTGGAACAAATCAATCTTAGTAGTAGGGACATAAGAACAATAATTGTAATAGGCAAAGAAACTTTCACAAGGAAGAGAGAATTGATGAAAGGGTTGTTGAATGTTACGAAACGACTAGCCAAAAACTTTCATGTGGAGCATGGTTTTGTACGGCGCCGAAACATGGTCGTTGAAGCAAGATAAAATATGTAGATTGGAGGCTTTTCAGATGTGGGTGAGGAGAAGAATGGAAAAGGTGAAGTGGACGGGAAGAAAAATAGGCGAAGTGCTAGACATGATGGAGCCTGTTGGAAGGCAATCCAAAGGAGGCAGGAAGCGTGGATTCAGAGCATTTTGATTGTTATGGAATGTCAAACACTGTGATAGAGGGAAGAATGTTAGGTGAGTTGGGGGAGTAAAAGGACCGGCGTATTGAAAATAATGAAGGGAGGTAAAAAGTATGTGAAATGAAAGACCAGTTTAAAGTAGTTTTGGTCGTGCGTGTGTGTCTTGCTAGACGACGCGAAGAAATTTAGCAAAGTTCAGTTTGTATCCATCCAAAACATACCTTCAATGGTAGAGTGCCAATAATAATTGATGAATTTGTCCATTTTGCTTTTTTTGACTGGACAATTTTTTATCTAATATGCAATGAGCTTTCTGATGTGCAGAAAATGAAATTATAGTAATTAAGATAAATACGCTTGATTCCCGTAAAAATTGTATCGGGCAATAAGCAAATAAGATGCCTGGTTTATTAAAAATAGGAATTAGAGATTCTATTAATGTTATATATTAACTATTTTTCAGTGTAATTAAAAATAACAAATCAGGTCGAATAGTAGTTTTTCACGAATGAAAGCAGAATACTGAATGATTTCCTTGCAATTTTCATTTAGTACAACGCATAGACGTCATCCTGAGGTACTATTTTCTATCCCTGGTACCTGATAATGATGCCTATGCGTAGAGACTAGTTGTATCAAATGAAAAGTGGGTGGAAAAATCAAGTATTCTTCTTCCATTCAAGATGAAATATCGCGTATTCAAGCTTGATACCAACGAGTGTATCAGTTTTCCATTATTAGTCTTACAAAAATCAACATTTATAAGGATAATTTAAAATTCAATTTCAGAGTATATATAAAAATATCACACACACACACACTAACATATATATATATATATATATATATATATATATATATATATATATATATATATATATAACACTTTTTGAAAGTCTCACGGACATGAATAATAATGAATAACACTTAGCACTAGTGGACACAGACAAAAACACAGAAACACACAAAAAAGAGACTCAATATTTTTCGAATTTTCGGTGGTCGTGACCACCGAAAATATATATATATATATATATATATATATATATATATATATATATATATATATATATATATATAATGGGCTGACACAACATAACACAAATAGAAGAGAATAGACACATATAAAAGAACACTTACACGGTAAATTGTTCGAGCTTTCGGCCCTCTCAGGGGCCTTCTTCAAGAGAGACTGTCTTGTCAGTCCTGTCTGTCCAGTCTCTCTTGAAGAAGGCCCCTGAGAGGGCCGAAAGCTCGAACAATTTACCGTGTAAGTGTTCTTTTATATGTGTCTATTCTTTTCTATTTGTGTTATGTTGTGTCAGCCCATTATTGTGCCGCTCGTATGCGTTTTTCCGTACAATCGTTATATATATATATATATATATATATATATATATATATATATATATATATATATATATATATATATATGGAATATCGGAACGGTACTATTACCAAAGTTTTCATGAAAAATATGAGTATGTATTTATACATGTTATAGGTCTAATAAAATGCAGGATGAAACCTCTAGCAATAAGATTTGTCGCCTGAAGACGTCTACGCAATTGTTGCTCAGAAACGGTTGTGTAAAATTTAAGGTTTCTAGGATTCAACTAAGTAGTAGTGGGGAGTCGACAAACGTGATTTAAAACGAACAAATTCGGCATTATGAATGCTACCAGTTACTTTTTTGATACAATACGCTTATATTATTTTACCTTTGACTTAGCATAGCTACAAATTCATTTGCCGCGAAGAGAATTTGTAAGCAGCTTGTTATTTTGTCGTAAGTATCATTTACGTGCCAATTGGGCCATAATTAACTTAAACTTTCATTAAATTACTATTACTCTATGTTTCCTCGTGGATGGAATGTGAAAGTTAGTTTCATTTTTTATTTTTTTGAAAGTAAGCCAACACTTCAGAATCAATCTCCCATGTTTCTGCCATTTGCTCTTCCGCCGTCTGACGCTCCTCAGAATAAAGATTAATTTCTTTCCGTTTCTACACGCTCTCAGACAAACACTGAATTATATGTTTAGAATAAAAAGTAATGTTACGAAATCGATATTAACTCTCCCTCAAAAAGTGAATGACGAGGGCGGAGAAAGTTCCTAATATGATACTTCCAATCACGCACATAGGTGGGTTTGTTTGTGCCGCTCGTCATATGCTGGCCACTAGAGGCGACTGCGAGGCTTCTGCCAAGAATTCTTTGTGATACGAGGGGGGCCACATGATTTGACACCCAAGCAGTTAAAACGAGTCTTCCGGTAGTTGGTACACTGCAGTGAGGCAACACAGTCCCTGATTGTTCTCACTTTTTCCCGCGCAGTAAATAAATTTTCACTCTGGCCATCTGCGGATTTGTGTTCACGTCACCTCTAGGAAAAGTAGCGTTTAACTGTTCCGTAATACATTTACTGTTAACCCATGAACAATACATTTCCACAAATACACAATAATACTTCGGTGTGGTCACATTTTTTTATAATAGTTCTTGTAAAAATTACTTAATTCCTTGTAATCGATCACTCCGAAACACTATGGGAATTTCTTGTTGTGGCTTTGAGATTTGACGTGGGAAAACATGAAAAATTAAATTCATCCCACGTAGAGTATTTAAGAAACGATAAGTTCCGGACAGGTAAAAAGATTTACTCAACGCTAAACGCAATTAATTGGATGGATGTATTTTTCTTGAGCTGTGGGAGAGTGCATGTAGGTCTGTTCTGGTCAGCCATCTTGGTCGCCTAGGGGAATACGTATATAGGCAGGCGGGTGTCTCGGCCTTCAGTCGAGGAAATTGAGTTGCCTCGGGGGACGTACTATGGGTTTCTTTTTAAGATAAAGGCAATGGTGATTCCCTTTTTCCGAAGCGTTTCATATTATAGTGATGTCACTCTGTACGAGTGAGGAACTCGTACTATGTGAGGAACGGCCTCATAGTTTGCTGTCGCACCAGTTACATTTTTCGTGATTGGCCAGCAATTTATCAAAATGATGGGGTAAATAGTTATTAAAACAAGAAAGGTTTTATATCAACCTTATTATCACTGAAAAGTTTTTAACAGGCATTTTTATGAAATAGTTGAAGCAGCGAAGATTGATAAATATTATATTTCCGGACGTAGCATTAACGCGAGGGATAACTGCCATGTGTTAGCAGTTCTATTTCCACTACTAGATGGAATTCTTAATGTAGAATTATACAAATGTCGGATCGCACCAAATAACAGATTTTCTTCAAAGAAGCGAGGAAATTAACTTCAGCGCAATATTTCAATACTGGTGAAAAAACAAATTCTCGCAATGACCCTTTTTTAATTTTTCAAACGGATTAATACTAATATTATTTTCATTTTAGTTATTTTCATCGCAAAATTCATAGAAACCGACTTCAATTGTATCCGAGATTGACTATCAATGATGGGAAATAAATTTTCAAAAACGAAGAAGAACGCATCAAATTATGTTTACAATGACAGCAAGGATGTTTATGTTGACTTTAAGGTAGTACTGGATAATTTCGTAACGATAAGGTATCGTCGCCGTGTCTCGTCATTTGCGTGGAAAGCGAGGTGCTATCATAAGTCATTTCAGTATTTTTCGCATATAAACAATTTTTCAATAAATCGCATCTTACGTGGGACGATTTTAATGTATAAATATCATTAAATGCATGTTGATTGAGCCCCATCACGAACTGTTCTGATGCTTATGTTAGGGGCACTGGTAACAAAGAAATAGGAAATTTTGTAAGCTGACTTTATAAATGGTTGCTTTAAGTCTAGTAGAGATTGAGAGGTAGCACAGGAAATTTCTTCTGAGCGTCGAGAAACATGATACGATCCAAATGAAGAAACCGGAGAATATTTTCACTGGCTACTTGTACTTAAGTAGTTTGACGCACATCCTAGTTAGCTCAGTCTTGACCTTACTATTTTAACGGAATTGGATCGTTTCATTTATTTCAGAATGCCCTGTATGAGAGGCTACACTTAAAAAAATTTTCAAGTGGAAAAAGAGAAATTTCCTCTCAAAATAGTTTACCGTTGGAAATTGTCGCCATCTATAATTACTTACTTGACGAGTGTCAAGGGGGATTCATTTCAGAAGGAAGATGATTCCATCTCGAGAAAACATGGAGGTTTAATGGAGATTTTGAATATTCAGTTCCACTGTCACCAACTGCGACCTTACTTTCTAATGTTTTTTACCGAATAAGAAGAAGTCTGCTATCTGCTAAAACCTATTTCATGTCCATGGTTTGACTTGAACTCTGTAAACCTTTTTTACCCCTTTTGATGGAGAACGTTTGAATTTCAAAACGCTTTTCTATTTATCCACATTTATTTACGCATGAATATTTACCATGATATTCTTTTTGCGCCGATGCTGTAGTATTTATCAGTGATGGAAATGCAACACTATTTAATAGAAATATTACCAAGAGCAAAGAAACTGCGGGAGATGCCGCAACAGCAACTTTGAACAGAGTCACCCACTAATGTCTATTTAAATTTAACAACTTCAAAATGTAAAAGTCATTCGCCTTGACTGGAATCCCGTTCAAGGCGAATAATTTGTGCACTGAAATTGTTGCATATTACCAGGAGATCGAAGTAATAACGTAAGATGTCGTTGATATGAGAGAATAGAGCTCTACCACCCTTAAACTGCAGCATTTATCCAGGGAGTGCCATAGTGTGAAGTGAAATCCATTAAAAAATATTGGCCATTTCCACGTGTGGTGATGGGATGTTTTTCAGGCACTTCAAGCGTGGCGAAAATTTATGGTCGTCATCCGCCGTCCTGTTCCACCAATCTGAAACATTCTCTTGTGCGTGTACTATCTGTATAGTAATTCACCGAAGATAAATATTCATAGTGTTATTTACAAGTAACTGTTTTGTGTGGCTAAAATTAGCACATTAAAATAAGTTACGTAACCAAAACACAGATAGAAGGAAATATAGTGTCATGAAAATGGCGATGATAGAAGACCATGGTTGTCCCTTTTGAAGAACTGTTTTATTTCACAAGGCAATTTCTTAGCCCTTTTCGTGGTAACGTAAAAAAGCTAAGGTCTAGTATCAGTTCAAAGTACATTTATTGAAAGCAACTATCGTTGCCTCTACATATACGAGTATCTATCGCCGGTACCAAGACAAAGGGTGGTCGATTTCTCAGGCCATTAGACCTCGCTTAGTTGAAATTTCCCCGGAAAACCTCGTTTCGGAGGATATTTTGTCACCAATATTTAACAGTAGAGTAATGTTGATAGATATTTGGTTTTAAATTCTGATTGATTTTTGTCAGTAATATTGCGTCGCGTTCGGGCGCCAACGCTTCGGAGCCTAGGGAAAAACGTGATGGTTCTCTGGCCTATTGTCTGCCCTATATTAAGGAAATAGCTGAGGACATGGGACGGAAGAAATATTTTCTTTAGAGTTTATTGAAATTGTACTGATATTTTTTGGTAAACTATTATTAAAAAATTGAATTCATATCTTTTCTGGAATTACGGTAAAATAATTAAATATGCCCTAAATAATGAAATGTGTTGAGTCCAGCTTAGCTTAATGGAATTTACTTAACATATTGAATTGAAATGAAATTATTGACTTAGTAATTTCACACACTTTATTTAGAACACGACCCAGGTTTCGACGTTGAACGTCGACCTGACCAGGAGACCTGATGATGACGTTCAGCTACGAAACCTGGGTCGTGGTCTATATAAAGTGTGTGGATTACCAAGTCAAAAATTTTATTTCATTTCCTAAATAATAGCAATTATCATATCAACCACAATGGTAATCATCATCATATCTAGGATTAGTGTTAAATTTATCAAAAACCAACAATATTTTCCGATGTGTAGTAAGTCGTGTGAATTTACAATTATATTAAAAAATGTTTTTCTCACTGGATAGTAGTTATAACAAAGCGACCGAATCTTTTATCAAATCATCAGCTCAAATGCATGTTAGAGATGTTTTCATGAGAGGGATAAATGAGAAAAAAGTGGAAAATGTGGATATAGCCTGGGTCAGAAACTTTTTTACTCTTTCCAGACAGAATGGTGGCCGTTTGAGTATGGCAGATTGGGCTGGAATAAAAAAATTCACCGTTTCATTCGTCGTGGGATGGGTGTGAATTAAAATCGTTTAATACCAGAGAAATAACACGGCAGGAAAGAGAGAGACAGATTCTCAATTAGCAATATTACTATATTTCCGCTTTTCGTTCATAACTGTTTAATAGCGCTGTTAGACATCATAATAACTCGTAGTTATAGCCAATGAACCGGTCCGCATAGTGGAAAGAATTTTACATTGGTCGTGACAAGATTGGAGAGGGTCACAATTTATCCCCGGGATATAGCCAGGCGCCTTTAAAAGTCATTGTTTCTAATATTTGCCTGAAATTTAGAAATTCGATGCCCATTTTGCCGAGTATATTTGTATGTTCCATTATTATCGTCTGTATTCATGTGCAAGATATCTTTCCGTCCAAGCTGGGATAAACGACCTGGTATTACACCCAAATTTAGATCTTTTTGGGGTATTTTCAGGATGAAGCGGTGTTTTTATTGCAGCTAGGATTCTCATGTAATATTTATGTGCTAACCATGTACGAAGAGAGAGAATCATACAGAGGAGATAAGTTCATATTCTTCCAACGCGAATACCTTTCGGGCGTCTAGGCTCGCATTGGGGCATTAAGCCTTTCTTCAAAGCATTCTCCATTCCTTCAGTCCCCCAAGGGAATTGAACGTCCTGAAAATTATGACTTTAGCAGGACTAATGTCACCCTGTTACCTCATGAAGAGAAAATTTATAATTATGTGATGGAAAATTTTGATTTTAAATTCTCAAGCAGTGAATGAACTTGTATCTTTAATTTGATCGGGTGCAGATTAAGAATACCTTTGTTACTCCCCCGAGAGGGTATTCTTAGTTCGTCGTCTCTTCCGTGACGCGGTGACACCTCACCACAAATTCCAGAGGTTTGTCGGTAGACTGGATCTCTACACTTAATAATTTAGTCCTCATGTGCGATTGCCGTAGCAGCGAAAGATTTCCTACAAAATGTTCCAAATCGTTAGCAGCATATCAGGATCGTTCGATTCTCTTCTTAATGCTATTTTGCAGGAGTAGACGCGAAATATTCGAAAAGCGCGGCTACTCTCCCGAGTTTTTTCGTTCGGTTAGGCGTTTCCCTTTGATTTTAAGAATATCCGAGGGAGAGAACGAATGTCCCCTTTCTCGTTTACTACACTTGCCCTGCACTTTGGTTACCTTCTCCCTAATAATCCCCTAGCATCGCAATATCTGTGGGAAGTTCATTTTCAACGTAATTCAAAACAATGAAATTTTCCGAAGCACATTTACACCTCTCTCCTCCTCTCTGAGGCGTAGTAGGTTTCGTAGAAGTTGGAGAGGATAAAAAGGGTGGGCAGTGTAATGAATAGGAAGGTACCTACTGGAGTTAGAGTTACCAGTAAGGCACCCGAAAAGTCAATCAATCTCGGAACGAATACAGTATACTAGGCCTGTCCCAAAAGTAGTAGGACTGAGTAGATTAAAAAACATTGATGCCAGAATTGATACGTTCACTCAAAATTCTTCGATGTAGCACCCTTGTGCGTCCACACACCGCTGCCAGCGGAGTTTCCACGCCTCGTACGCTCTCTGGCGACCGGAATGCTGCTATGCTCCCTCGTCACAGCCTATTGTAACGCTTCCACCCAGCCGTGGGAACGTCCTTTTTTAGCATAGATTTGATGCGGGGGAAGAGGAAGACATCTCTTGGGTAAAAATGGAAAAATTTGGATCCTCATTCACATGGCCGAGAAGCTCTTGGCAGATCCGCGTGCGAGTTTCCTTTCGTTCGTCCGAGAGCACTCGCAGCAACAACTTCGCACACACCTTTCTCATGCTCATTTCAATCACAAGTCGATGCGCATTACTTTTAGGGATGCCTAGTTCATCAAAAACCATGCAAAAACTTAATCCTTGTCCTACAAAGCATTCACTCTAGTAAGATTTTTGAGATTGAAGGGCGTCCTGAACGTTCGGCTTCTTCAACATGTTCATCACCCTCCCGAAACAACTTTAGCCACTAAAAAAAAACAACCGACCTACCCTTGGCGTTATCACCATCAACTGCCTTAAGCATACCATAAATCTCTTTCCCAGTTTTGCTCAGTTACACGCAAAGTTTGATAGCGTCATGCTGTTCCAATTACCGGCTCATGACGGAGCGTTACGAGGTCACGTAATAGAGGTTTCGCGAACGAACGATCAGCCCTCCACAAAGGCTGGGAGCCAACTGCCACCGGTCTCCAGCCTTTCCTGAGACTCCACTCCCTCGAACCCAGCCATAAAAACCACCGCCTGTTTGTCCGTCTATCCGGGAAAAAATAAGCAATACTACTTTTGGGACAGGTCTAGTAGATGAAGCGTTAGGACTCATTACCTGTATATCATTTAGAATTATTGATTTCCCTTGTCTCTTAAATTCAGGGGAATATACAGCACATATGCGATTATAATCCTTGATTGCAACATATAGCGTAACAAATTTAGAAGTTATTTATTATGACTTCAAAAGTATTTGTTTAACATAAATTAATTTTAGTGTTGAGATAAGGTGTCTGTTATCATGCTGTCCTTCTTGAAATATCAATTGTCTCATCCACTGAACCGCTGAAGGAGTCAACTTGCTAATCTCTGTCTGTTTCATTCTTTCTCTTTTGATGCTCATAGAGTTATCAGTCAGAAATATTTTCCCTGTTGCTGTCTCTTTTTAAAGGATTAGTATCATTGACAATGATTTGACCTGATTTTTTATCCACGTAATGCATTTTAAAGAGGATGGTAATTAATATGTGTTCTAAATTCAGTAAAGGTTTCTCAAAGCTGAATCAATGCACGTAGTAAGCTACCCAACTCAAACTAAAGTTTGTGGCTATTTTAGATTTAGATTTTCTCGAATCAATTGTTCCTGAGATCATGTAATTGCCCTTACCTTTGGTGTAGTTATGGATCAAAATTACTATTACACGGTTGAAGTTTGACGCAGGTTCTCTTAATATTGTAAAATTCAATTAAGCAATTATTAGCTCAACTCCTAAGTTATGGTATAAGTTAAGTGGTACAAATTCCAAATGTGTACATTATTGTCATATTGTGTTTTTGATGTTCAGATGTTATGTTAAGTTAAATTCAATCCGTAGAATCCTGCTAAAATTATCACCTTTAATAATCTAGGAAGTTATTTGTTGGGGAGAGGGACATTTTTTTAGATAGAGGGATCATGATATCATATGGATTACATTAAAACACTCTAGTTTTCTTTTTATGCATCATTAAATTTTTTATAATTTAGATTTGTATTAATTTTTCTCAAAACGACACGCGCTATTCAATAAAGAGGTGATTATAATTTTTTGCCAAAAAATTTAATTCTTAATTATTTTATTATCTTTGTGTGTATTGTATGTATATATACATAGATGATTTCGTCGACGTAACACGGAAGTGCCGAATAATAAATTGGACAGCAACAAACAATATAGAAGCACACAAAAAAATTACTTCTCTATCTTCCGATGAAGACGGAGCAGAATTCCGTCGAAATGATTAAGAATTAACGTGTGAGTGATCTTTTTACGTGTTTCTATAATGTTTGTTGCTGTCCAATTTATTATATATTATATATATATATATATATATATATATATATATATATATATATATATATATATATATATATATATATATATATATATATATATATAAATGCGCTGCACGTTTCATTGAGTTGATTACGGTATTGCGGTGGCGGCAGGCGTTGCAAGTTGAAAAATATTCCGTATAACTTGAATAAACAATTAGCGGAGACCTATGCAACGCTACAGGAGGCTTATGGAGAGTCCGCTATTTCCTATGAAATAGCCAGAAGATGGTTTATAATTAGAATTCCATTGAGTACCACCAACATATTGGTAGCAAAAATGGTGAAAAAAACGTGTTACATGAACCGTGTTGGTGTGCAATGGGTTCTGAGACCGCTCATGTATGAACAATAGGATGCTCGCGTGTAGGTTGATTCGCAGTTGGAGTTAGAGTTGTAGAAAGATGAGGAAACATCTTTCATAGGTGGAAACATCTTGAGTACATCATTTTGGTCGTGAGAGAAAACAGCGAAACTCTGTGTGAATTCCTCTGGCTTCGCAAGCATCAAAGAGGTGGCTTCTGCTGGAAAGGTTATTGTCGTATCATTTTTCGAAATTCAGGGATGGTGAGTCAACATGTGTACGAGAATGAGCGGCTGTAAATAGAGTATGCAGAGGGACATACTGAGAATTCTACCTGGCCACATTAATTGCAAAAATTCAAAATTCCAAAGGACGCTGGATGCTGCACCACGATAATTCACGGTCACATATCGCAGTATTTGCTTAATATCTCGCAAAAATTAATGTGAAATGTATTTCTCATGCTCCTTATAGTCCAGATCTAGCCTCATGTGACTTCTTTCTGTTCTTCAATGTTAAGAAACACCTTTGTGGAAAGCATTTTTCATCATCGGAAACAGGGATAGGTTAATTGAATATGTTCGAATTTGCAACGGTTTCCAATCATTCAATACTGGAATTGAAGTTATGGGACATATACCACACATGTATTTTATATTAAACTAACATTATATAACAAAATTAATTTTTTGACTAAAAGTTATGCGAATTAAACATTTATGACAACTCTTTATGTTGACCTGCCCCCGTGATAGATTTCAAGAACTGTGGTTATAAAATTACATATTCGGGGAATTAAATTTGCGATATTAATATTTATGAAATAACCAGTGAAATTAATTTAATGACGCAGTGCAGTTTCAGATTTCATGCAAAATGGTGGTTCTGAGTGCTATAATTCCTAATAGAACTCATTCAAATGCCGCATTTTTTCAGGAGGTGCTAACGTATTAACATATTATGAAGTTTGAATAATGCAATGATTTTTTTCCATAGCTCACTGTTATTTATTGCAAGCCCTACATTTAAATCAAGACAACAGTGTCTTTTTTATTGGTAGCTAAAATTTTATTCTTTAAGACTATAGATATAAATATATTTAGTAAAAAATTTGGATAATACATGGATTATGAATGATTTTTTCGTTACATGTTTTCTCGGATTAAACAATACTACAATACGCCTTTGAAATGTTGTGATAATCAATTGCAATAAATTGATTGACGGAAAACTTTTACAGTCCATAGTAAATTACAAAGTACACGACTAAATGACGTTTTCTCGGGTATTCCCCCTTGTCAGGGGTTCTCTGTTGGCCGATGTCTCGGCCCTAACCCAGTGGAAGACCCGGGAAAAATTCATTACGCTGATACGCCGTGAAAGCACCAGATCACACGACTCTGGTTTCGATGGATTAGCATCAACATCAGTTGAGGCAGAGGAAAGAGTCACTCTATTTTATATTCACGAAGGAGGGGAAGAAAAAGAGGGAAAGGGAAATAATGATAGAGGAGGAGCTGTACTATGCAACAGCTGCGAGGAAGGGGAAAAGGTGTGACATAAGTATTCGATTACAACGGTCACTTCAGGGTCACAAATACTTGTAAAATTTTCTAGTTGTTCTAGAGTGACAAGCTATAATCGGTTACTAACCAAATGTATAATGCTTACAATTTACTGGTGTGATAACAATTTAAAAGGTTTTTGGCAAAATTGCTTTTACGTTCGCAACTGTTTTTAAAAACACGCAAACGTTCTGTAGGGCTCCTAAGTGTTCCTACAGTGCTTTTTAGCCTCCAATCTCCTCCTTTTCGTGTATAAAAGAGAGTAGCTGTTTCCTTTCCATCGCCTGATGATGATGATTCTTACGAATTTTGCAAAACGTAGTTTGCAAAAGTTTTGAACAAACGTAGTTTGAACGTAGTTTGCAAAAGTTTAAAAATTACAATTTAACATACAGCAGTATACACAGTTAATAAATATTCTCAGATTATTCATTGTCCAAAATGATGCATAATTTTCTTGATTGAGTCATATATAGTCTACGTACTTGCAATGGGAGAAATTGCAATGAATTATAACTTTTGAATTCATCCCGCCACTCAAACTTTGCCGCGGCCTCTTTTTCTGGATGTATGAACTATCTTCTGCTGATTCGCTCTCCTGCCAGTAGGTAGTAGCACAGGAAGCTCTACTCTCGTCCCTCGAGATGCCGCGCTAACTGCTGAAAGCGGTAAATTATGGAATGCAAGGCGCTGTTACTTAATGTAAATTTAGATTTTTTTAGTCTCTTACCTTTACTAGCGTAGTTGTTCCTCTTGAAAAGAGTCCGTTGAACTACATAATATTTTTTAGAGTTTAGGCATTTAGTGTATGAATCGGAGGGTCACTTACTCATTTTAAATGTCCTTTTGGCCCCATCTGTCTACGGTAATATTAAATTGTACAAAGTATATGTCTTTGAATCGATTTTTTAGTATTGTGCCCTCGAGTTTGAAATCCTCCACAAGGAAAACACCCGGACCGATTTAAAGGCAATTTACATAAAATATTTTTTACCTTGTTTATATTTCCGTTAGTTGGTTGAAAATGAAAGTTAAAAATAATTCCTATGGTTGTTGCTATTACGAGGTTAATGGGTAAAATTTCCATTTTTTTCGCTTCTTCTAGCCGTTGTGCAAGTTGATATCTCAGTAAAATCTCAGCCGCTCATTTAAACTCCACCAAACTTGGAAACAAGAGAGAAAAAATTCAAGTGTATAAGAAAACGTTATTAGAGATCATTCACAAAAAAGTGTTACTCACAAATTAGTGTTATTCACAGAAAGCATTGTTATCCAAAACGTGAAATAAGTTTTTTTCGTCTCCGGAATGTCGGAGGAAAATTAATCTTTTTCATGATGTCTTGATGCACATCTGTATGTAGAAAATAGAAAGCCTTTCCGGTGACTTGTGACCAAAAGTTTATTGTACATCAGCGAGTATGTGTGCCCTTGTAAATCAGCAAGGACCGTACGGGCCTTAAGGCACTACCTCGGGAGAGTTGGGTTGCCATAGTCACGGCAACCCTCTCTCCCATTTATACCCTCGATTAGGGAATTTCGAAGCGGATAAGAGATAACATTTACGGAAAATTGAATCGCTAATCAAAAAAAGGTTTTTCAGTCTTCTTGAATGCAAGTTTTCCACACATTGTGAATGAAAGTGTTTCAAGTGTTTGGTAACAAATTTTCTCTGCAACCAACCAACGGAATGAATGAGAAGGTAAAATATTTATGTAAATTGCATTAAAAATTGTCTAGACCGTTTTAAGGGAGCTCAATCTCAATTGCACACAAAAACAAATTCGATATTAATTAATATGGGAAACTTTATCTTCCAATATTTAATTGAAATGTGATTCAATGGTTTCAGTTAATGTTGAAATTAATTGCGAATGAACATTTTAAAGTAATATCTACTATTAATTATCCGCATAATTTATTAATGATATACATTTCAGAGAAATTACTCAAAAAGGAAATCAAAGTGCTAATATTAGCAGCTCCCGACGACGGTGCGGGCTCGATTCCCTGTGGCCATATTTACAAGTTTATACACAAAAACTTAAACCCTTAGTTAAACAAATAAATAATGAGCACAACACCATATTTGTGTCAAAAATGCAACGCAAAAATACATTAAAATATTGTGAAATGCGTGAATTATTTTAATGTTGTTTCTAATAATAACTATTGTGACCACTTTTGAAAATATTCGTTCAACTGTTCTCTCAAGATCCTTTTTTTGATAATTTAAAGCATTTATCTTCATCATTCAATAGAATGTACCAAAATCTGTGATATTTATCTGGATATATACCTTGATGCTCGTTTATTTCCCACAATCCCTGAGGTGGCAAGTTTTTGATTGGTATGGCATTCGGATACCTACTTTAGGTGACATGTGGAGAGCGCATCAAATGGAATACGCCGATCTACGGATGGGGCGTGGACCTCTTGACGCATATCGTTCAATTTGCTCCAATCCCCTCAAAGAGTTTAAAACTTGGTCGTTGAAAAGGAAAGATAAAAATGGGCTGAAATATAACCGACTTGTTTGTAATTGCAAAAAAGGAGAAGCTAAGTTACATATCATTCAGAAATAATTATGTAGATTTTTCTGAATTATATTCTGTTTTGAGGAATGATCTTTCTCCCGGGGCCTTCAAAAATGTGGACAATCCTAGGTGAATCTATTTCACCCAGCTCTTCTTTGTCTAAAACTGTGTTTGAGTAGCTATCAGATGTCCTTGAAATACATTCTGTCCACATTGCAAACCAACTTGGAAGACGAATGTCGATTAGAATCTCACTTGCTGCAGAATCTGTCATTCAAAACACGATTATGGGTGGAGGCCATGGATCCAAGGCCCTAACTGTTTATTTTTTATTTATCCTCATTAATTTCTACTTCATTCTACCATATTTTCATTATTCATGCATCGTATGTGTACGTGATCATTTAATATTTGTGTTTAGCTCAAGCAGTAATGGTAAATAACATTTTTTAACAACTCTAATTATTATTGAAACGAAATTAAATAATTTACTTTGTAATTCCACACACTTTCTCTAATTATTATACTTAGATGCCTGTGACTATGGTAAAATAAACCTTATGATCACTTTAAATACTGGTGGAACGTTGGCTTCAAGTATGGCTCCAGGGTCCAAAATTAGTCTTTGAACATTGAGATTTAAGTATTTACATGAAAAATAGATAAATATTCACTTATTCTTTCATACGTGTATCGTGTTTCCATACCAAGAGAGCTCCTCTCGGCATATATCGAAATCACATTGAGGGCCCTTTAACGAAAGGCTTGTGGAATTTAACAGTAAAGATGTACTCGATCAACCTAAATTAAATGACGGTTTTCCACAGTAAACTTAAAATTCCATCATTAAAAAACTAATCAAATTTGATTATACCGCGTTGCTGCTCAAGTGTGTATCCAGTCTAGAAAAAACCAGTAATTTGTGGATAATAACTAATTTCAAGTAAGATAATGACTGAAATATTCTTTGGAAATACCTTACACCTCAACACACCGTGACCCAAATTTTTACTATAAGATCAGATATTCATGAATTCCTGTATTTGTATCAGAACAGCCTCCTTTGTTAAGGATTTTCATGAGTTGTAAATTGAAGATAACTTATCCGTATGAGTCACGTTTGGATCCCCTCAACCGTAATCGTTATTTACTACTTGAAATGTCCCGAAAGAAACACTAGTTCCGTCCGAAAAATATTTCCGGTTCCGATATCCCTCAAGAGCCTTGGCATAACCATTGCATTCTTTATTGTGTATGGTACCTGGAAATACCCTTCTAGTTCTGGGCATTCATTGCATTGATAAGGAAAGGCTATAAGGCATATTTTCAAGTTATCTTTAAGTAAAAGAACTAAAATTATGTATTGTACTCATTAAGCTATTCCAGGTAAAATGTCGCGTGGCGAAATATGTTTTATTGCACAGTGACCAACCAATCCACTAAGGGAAATGGGTCACATCGGCGGGGTATCTACTTCCGATAGGAGTTGAATGTGAGCTTTTACGATGGGCTTTGAAGAATTACTTCATGAACGAAACTAACGAGGTAAATATTGCTATATGCAATATATTTTGCGATGCTCTTGATAGTTCCCAGAGGGTTTTCAGGAACACTAATTTACAAAATTCTATTTTAATTTAACAATAACTTTCACCGTATCTAGGTTATTTTGTCGGTTGAAGTATATGCTATGCTACCTATTAATTAACGAACAATATTTCATTTTTTCCTCATCATCTCTATGGGAATGCAATTGATTCAGATTATTCGGCATTAAAGTAATTTATTGAGGTATTTTTTAAGTCAAGGGTGGGAAATTCAGGATGTTGCCCGACCTTACTCTAGACCTCATCAAACCTGGTAACTCGAGGATCGCCTCAGATCTCGCAATGGTGTTTCGCAACTTCTGTCGGTTAGACACCCGATGGAATCAAATATACAAGGGAATCAGGGGCTATCTGGAGATGTTAGATTGAAAATAGCCCAAGGTGATCTCCCATTTCGACATAATAAATTGGAAGCACTAACCTTTCACTATGTTTTAGCTTTTAAGTTCGGCGTCCATTGATTTATTTGCTATTCTAGCATTCAGTATATTTTAAGGGCTAGGCTGGAGAATGGTAAGCCGCAAATGAAGTATTATTCTGATGATAGATGTGGTGTCTATTTGGAATGTGATCATGAGGTATTATAATGAGTATATTCATAAATAGTAATTTGATTTTATTCAATCTTTCCGGACACTTACGAATGTTGTAGATTGTAGCCAGATTTATTGGGTCCACCAATACAACAGCACATATAATTACTGATAATTTATTGTGAAACTTTAAAACAACTGACTTTTCATTAGCAATTAGTGAACTCTCATTCTTAACGAATAGAAAATTCACCATTTAAAAAGATGAATATAAAGAGGCTCATTAGAAACTCAACCAAGCCTATGGTGCTAAGTATACAGACAGTCTTTCTAGTGATTACGAATTATTATTTTGGCAATCTACTGGTTACGGTAGATTTTGGATGGACACAAGATACAAACGGCACAAGATACGAGGGTCATCCGGAAAGTAGTACCCGTTCGTGCCGCATGAAGTGCTGACGACGCGAGTAGCCGCTGGACGAGGTCAGATAGCTTCAGTGGCTTGTCTGCCTTCTCTGAGCCAAGTTGCGTGACGCTAGCATTGCCTGTGTTGTTTCTGTGATTGTTTACAATGTTTAAAAAAATTGAGAACGCCGCCAGTTGTGAAGTGAGGGCAGTGATTAAATTCCTCAATGCAAGAAACGTTCGCCCATGTGATATTCATCGCCAATTAAAGGAGGTGTATGGAGACAATGTAATGGACGAGTCGTCTGTTCGGCGGTGGTGTCGCAACTTCAACATGGGGAGGGGGAACACACACGACGATGAGCGTTCGGAGAGACCGTCTGTCATTACAGACCAACTGGTGAGCTGTTGACGAATTCGTGAGGAACGATCGGCGCGTCACAATTGATGACATCTGTGAGCATTTTCCCAATGTTTCTCGAACAATTGTTCATGAAATTGTTAAACACCATCTGCATTATGCAAAAATTTGTGCAAGATGGGTCCCTCGCGTATCTCAATGAGCTGGCGGCGAAGGACTATGCAGCAGGAATACAGAAACTTGTCACACGTTATGACAAATGCCTTAATTTGCTTGGAGATTATGTTGAGAAGTAGTTTAAAGTATCCTCTTTCAAATAAAATTTTTTATGTTTGTTAATATTTACTTTTGTGTCTTTATTTCACGAACGGGTACTACTTTCCGGATGACCCTCGTACTAACGAAAGTTCCATTGTCTCTCTTAATTTAATATAGGGTGCGGCAACATAACTTCCTTTTTTTCAAAAGCAAAACCTCTTTCAAAAAAGAAGTTATGTGGCCGCACCCTATAGAATCTGACATCGAACATTACAAAAAGGCCCTATTCGATTCGGAAAACTACCTTCCTCCCTTCATCTCGTCCAACATCCTTATTCTGTTCCCACCCCTCCTCGTTTGTCTGACATTACCACTTTTACCACTTCAGTCTATCAAACACCTTTCCGAAATCTACGAAACAGATAAATATATCCTAAACATATCCAATGTTCCTCTCTAACAGTTACCTCATTATTGATACCACGCGTGCCTCTTCCCTTCTCGACCCCAAATTGAGCAATCCCTAAATAATCATTTGCCCTGCTATTAAAACTCTTATTTATGATCCTGAGAACCACATTAGCTGCTTGCGAACCAAACTTACTGTTCTGTAGTCCTCACTCAGTTGCTGCCTCTCCTTCTCTTGAAATGGGAACTAATGCTGTGCTCACAAAGTCTTCCGAATAAATTGCTCCCTCATAAATGTTACGAACTAGTCCATAAAAAATCTTCCCTCCACATTTTCCTAAACATTTTAGTATCTCCGCTGGAACGTTGCCTATCCCTACGGACTTATTTGATTCCAATGTCCTTTCTATCTCGCCCTCGAATAATCCTGGACTTAAGCTATCCGCATCTACGTCATATTTTCTCTCTATATGTAATTTCACTGGTCTAATTTATTTACCATGTAGTTGCTCTATATATTTCTTCTGCCTTTCTTGGATCTTTTTCCGATTTTACCAATATTTATCTTGCCTTATTTTTGATTGCTTCTAACGATTTTTCCTTCTTACTTTCTGACAGAATTTTGGCGTACCTGTAGAGCGCACCAATTTCACCCTTTCTCCGTAGAGTTTTCAAGTTGCAGAGTGTCTTCCATCACGCTTCTTTTGCTCTATATATTACCCGGCTCAATTTATCATTTAACTCCTTCTGCCTAACTCTGTGTTTACATTCTTCCATTTCTTTCTCTTATCTATCATTCTAATCATCCCACCCGTGGTCCATGATTTCCTAGTACTTTTCCTAATTCATAATCCCATAATTTCTTTTGCGGCTTTCAATATCCTTTTTTGATGTGTTCTCATTTCTTCTCGATAGTGCCCAGCTCTCTTCCATCACTCATGATTTTCTCTATATCCTGTTGATACTTCTTCCATGTCGATCCGGTTAATACTTCTACGTTCTATTTCCGAGACCACCATCCCTATTTTATCTTTTTGAATCGGAAGCTACACTTAAATTCGAATATGAAATGAAAAAATTTAATCTTATCATTAGTACTACTAAGTGTTAATTTCGTCATTTTAACAGCTAACAATAGTACAACAGTAATACATTTTAAGTATAAGCCATGACTTAAGATGTCAACGTTAATTTTTCCAATTTATTCTTTATTTGCAGTTTTCCGTTTAGCAGGAAAATATTTACAAAAAGACATCATTCTATAAAATTGAAATAAATTTGAAAATTTACGAGGCAGTGAAAAATAAAATTTTTGCTTCGTAGTTTGGAGGACCGAGTAATACTTTTTCTCAAGGAGAACTAGTAATAAATCCTTTTTTATATTTGCAAAGAGGAATAAAATCCTTATTGCATAGTATTATGTCGGAAATATATTCGTGAAAATTCAGCAGTTAGATTTTCTTTTTGCTGTGATAATTTAAAAATGAACTTTCCGAAGTAAAATCGTAGTTGGAATTGAATCCTTGTAACGAGGCGAGAATGAAAAATTATGTTAATGAGCAAGAAACAAATCCAACTAATTTTCATTGACTAGGTTTTACTGAGTAATGAATATGTTTTTAGACAAAAATAATCTGTAGGCGTCCAATAATGAGACAAGTTGCTCAGTTTTGATTTTATGGCACGGAGAAGGCTTAAGGACGTTATATTGAAAAAAGACCCTTCATAATTGAGCAGTCACAACAAAATATCAAGTAGGGTTTCAACTAACGTCATTTTGGTCAGCCTAAGAAGACCTTATGAATTATTCCATACAGTGTCAGCAGCACTCGGACAAGAATGCTTAGAAATGTGTTCAGAATGTCTTATTTGATTTAGTCTTGTAAGAGATCTGTGAGCCAGGGACATTATTAGTTTCGATTGCTTCTCAAGTTCTCATACGTTCATTTTTTTCTGCCTTCTTTGAGGTGCTACAAACAGAATTATCTTTTCCCCTACCATACCTAAAGCCTATTCATTTGCTTCACTATCTCTAAATTTTATCTTTTCGCCACATCTCAAAGGCCTCAGGCCTACTTATTCTCTTGCCTGGACGACCGAGGCTCAGAACAAAACTACGTTCCTAAACAGTTTTTAATGAAATTTCCTTTATATATTGTAGTCGATAACTTGCCCTAATTTCCTCATTGTAAAATAATAATAATAAAATAATAACATAATTATTTTTTAAATTTACTAACAAAAATGCCCTTTTTCCTTCAAAATCATGCCCAGACAACGTGAAATTTTATGCCCCTCTAGTTATTGCCTTCCAATTTTAATGTTAAACCTTAACCTCCTCATTTATATTTATAACTTCATTATCTTCGTTTTACTATAATTAATTCTAAGGCCAAGAAAACTTATAGCTGAAATTTTTCGTAATGCTCAGAGTTAAGTAGAATTGACTCAATTTTACCTTATTAAACCAGCTCAATTAAAGTAGCTAGACCACTCACAGTAGGTATCTAGGTCCTTAGGTCTATCATGCCATATATTGTAATACTTAACTTTGAATTTTCTTTGAGATAATCCCTGGGTGAGAATAAGAGTGAATTAAACTGAGGTAGATGGAATTAGTGTTATTCTGTGAAAGTTTTACCTTACGACGCTCGTATTTAAAATTTAGAACAGTGAGATTAGAGTGAACAGAAATGGTCGCTGCAAATGAAATCCCATTGGTGATTAATGTTTTTTCCCAGATTCCGAACGTTTTGCTAAATATCATTGTTTTCACTGTGAGGTCAACTTTATGGAGGAGAATAAAAATCTGCTCTATGGATTTCTCATGAGAAAAATACTTGGGTCAATGACTCCTTAGAAAATCCAACTGATGGCGCTCGTAGTAGTAGCATCGGGAAGGGTTTACTTTTATTAAGTCTAGTCTCTCACTAGAGCGGTGTTTTAGTTTTAACTGTATCCATCCCGTGGTTACATTTTCATAGTCAATTGATTCAAAAAACTTGTGTTAGTTTAGAAAAATGGAAAAAAAATAGTTTCGTGAGGTGATTAAACGCTTCTATTTAAAAGGCTTAATGACGAAAGAGATCAAAGACGATTTGGATGAAGTTCATTACACATTTACTCCTGTGTTTATGACTGCTTACATTTGGGTATATGAGTTTAAACGAGGCCGTATATCCACACTTTATAAACATCGTTTTGGGACGCCCAGTGGTAGTGAATTTCTCCGAAATGACTGCCAAAATTCTCGGTAATGGTTTTGAGTGATCGTATTTGCTTATACATGCCCATATTTCCGCGTTTCTTTTGAATTAGAATGTTAAGACTCGGTTTTCCCAAAAACTTCCGTAAAATTTCACTGTTTGAAGAAGGATAAGGCTTGCATGCAAAAATATTAAGATAAGTACGTGTGGTCGTATATTGATTGAGATCTTCGTAGGGTCCCTTTGATATCTGCCCACTCTGGACTATGAGAATACTTTTCTGTAGCACTATGATAGGTGCAGAAGAGGTCTTACGTTGTCTTGATGGTGTATCATTCAAGAAAAAGAAATTAACATAGGCATTGATAATCGATAACTTATTGATAGTTTTCCTTGGAATCGTTCTTATCAAGCATTGCGATAATTTTTCTTATTCCGCATTTTGACGAAAAAGTTTTTCCGAGTAAACGGTCATATAATATCGCTCAGAGGCAATTTTATTAGTTTGAGTGATAAAACTTTGAGTCGAGTTGTTGAATTTATATTTAACCCCACGATTGAATAAGCAAGAGAGCATGCCAAGAGCATTACCCCTTTCTTCGTTATATTTCCATTCGTATTTTCTGTCGAATCCAAGGCCTTGAAATAGGTAAAAATCCTAACGGTAATGATCTACATTAAGCTTATCCTAATAAATTATACTCAATACATTCTCACTCATGTCGAGTTTCTTAAGGCGACATAACCACATGGCCCTAGACCTAATGTCATTCAGTGACTTGTGGTAGGAAATGACATCGTTAGAAGGAAGTTAATGACTTTAGGAGGCGAATTTTTTCATGAAAATTTTAAATATATAAAACTGATTATTAAGAACAATGTCATATCAATCCAAAAAAACACAAATTCCAGTATGTTTCTTTACACATGGATGAATTCATGTTTAACGAGTGTTCAATTACGTTAAATCCTTATTTTATTCATTTTCAAACTGCTCTAGATTTTTAGCTGCTATGTACCTGTAATATTGATTATCTTATGCTAAACGCTTTTAACAAAACAGATCTGCCTACATTTTTTTTTATTGTCAATACGGGTTTATACACGTTTTGAAATTATGATAGACCCTGAATAAAAGTAATAAATGGAAGAAAGTACAGCATTTTTATGCTTTAATACTCAATATATAGCATTTTATGCGAAGGAATCATACAATACTAAATGCGTGACGACTAAAACAACATCAATGGCATTGAGAAAAAAGTGATTATGCTCTAAAAGAAGTTAATATTTATTAACGAATCTCATCAATTAGCATAGTAACTAGCTGCGGGGAAAATACTGTGGCCTGATCTACACTTCAACTAAAAAGAATTTGTTACGAAATTTTTAGGGGCAAAATTTATTTCATTTTCATTTATAAATATTCAATTGGTAGCCCAAAGAATTCAGAAAATAAAGCCGCATATGCCGCATCTTAAGACTTCTCTGCATTACCACCATCTGAAGTAGTACATTTCTACCAGGGTTTCTTGACCTTTCGAAGGTCCTCATTGTAGAACTCGTCCGAAACATTGTGGAATCCATCGAAAACCATTGTTCCACCTCTTCAATGACGTAATTTACGTTGTCATATCTCCAAATCCGAAACCATTTTGTTGGTTCTGCGAATAAGAAAAAGTTGCTTGGGTGAGATTGAGAGAATAGGGCGGATGTAGCAAAATTTCAAAGTCACATCACCTTGATTCCTCAACCGTGCCTCGAGATGAGTGAGCAGGTGCCTTTTCGCCAAGAGGAAGGATTCCTTTGCTGATCATACCGCAATGGAAACTTGTTTTTTGTTAATTACCGCCCGCACTTTGTTCAGCAGTATGAAGCAATAGGCACCAGTGATATTCTGACCCTACTCCAGGTAGTCTCCTAAGATGACTCCACGACAATCTCAAAAATGAATGGCATGACCTTATCTGCCGACATTTGCACTTTAGCCTTCTTCGGGGAGGTTCGCCGCTGTGCTTCTAATTCGTGCTCATCTCTCTGATCTCTTGATATTGTTATACCAGATCGATAGATCCAAGATTCATCCATTATTAGCTCGTGGTGAAAAATATCCTCTTCGTCTTGCTCCAAAAGATTCATCATCTCCCTCTACAGGGCACGCCGTGATTACCTCTGAGAAGTAGTCAGTAGTCGTATAACCCAGCGTGCTGACAACTTCGACATGTGCAATTCTTCGTGAATAATAATGTTTAACATACTGCCATAACTAAGGTTGGTCTTGGATGGTTACTCTTCAGTCTAATAGGATTAAGTCTTCCACTTTCTTCACTGTGGCAGTATCGGTCGTTAGTGATGGTCTTTCAGTTTTTGGACCATCTGTGAAGAACATGTGGTCAGTTTTTAAATTCATTTTCCGCCTTAAAACTGTTGTAAGAAGGGTTATTACTTCCAAAAACAACCATCATTTCATCGCGGATTTGGGTCATACCCGTTAAAATGAAGAAACTTGATAAGACTGCAAGTCTTTCTCACTTTTCCATACTACGAGTTACTTCAATCTACGGCTTCCTGAAAAAAAACCAAAATTAATAGCCGTAGTTTACTGCATTACGTACATAAGGATCAATGCAGCATAAAACGTATCCAGTTATCACGTTCAATTCTTAGTAATATTTCCTTAAAAACGATACCACCACATAAATATGAATGAATTCATGATAAAAATGTAAAAGCATATATAACTACAAAACCAGGTAAGATTCATAAGAGACGGAAGAAATATATTGATGAACTATGCAAGACATAATAAGATGAGTGGTTAGATTTAATAATATACTATTAGTGTATTTATTAATAGTTACCGAAACTGTTTATCTGCATCGGAAGTGTTTTGGGCCAAAAAAGTCAAAGTAGTAGGGGCAAACCACGGTATGATGAAGACTTAAGGCCAGCAACCTTAGACATGCAAGAAGAATATGACGTAGAGGACATACAGGGTCGCACCCAAAAGTGGTAGGACTGATTTTTTTACAAGAATTATATTGACGATATACTTACATCGACTTAATAATCTTCAAAGTATGCTCCTTGAGCTGCTACACACTTAGTATAACGTTGCTCCCATTCCCCGTATGCCCGCTGGAAATTTTCTTTGGGGATGCCGTTGATGACCCTCGTCGAAGCCTCTTGAACGGCCTTTATCGAGTCAAAACGTCGTCCCTTGAGCTGTATTTTCATCAGGGGGAAGAAGAAGAAGTCCGGTGGTGCCAGATCGGGAGAATAGGGCGGGTGCGGCAACGTGGCAACGCCGTATTTGACCAGGAGCTGTCTGACGACGAGCGCGCCATGGCACGGCGCGTTGTCATGATGAAGCACCCAGCAGTTTGCGATGGCCGGTCGGACTCTTTTCACGCGTTCTCGGAGGCGGGTGAGCACCTGCACGTAAACGTTCGCATTCACAGTCTCCCCTGGTGGGACAAACTCCTTGTGAACCACTCCATGACGGTCGAAAAACACAATCAACATCGTTTTGATTTTTGATTTGCTCATGCGAGCCTTTTTTGGACGTGGGGACGCGGAAGTGTGCCATTCCGCGGATTGTCTTTTCGTTTCGGGGTCTTATTGAAAAACCCATGCTTCATCACCAGTTATCACATTGTCCAAACAATTTTCATCTCGGTGCAAATTGGCTAACACTTCTTCGGAAATGCGCACACGCGTTGCCTGTTGGTCGACACTCAGAATTTTCGGCACCATCTTGGCGCACACCTTGCGCATGGCCAAATCCTGTGAAATAATGCGTTGGACGTTGGATGCAGACAGACCCAACTGGTCTGCAATTTCTTCACTGGTTAAGCGTCGGTCTGTATTCAGCAGTGTCCTCACTCTGTCCACATTCGTGTCGGTTCTTGCCGTCGACGGCCGTCCGGAGCGATGGTCGTCTTCAACGAGCTCCCTACCCTCTTTAAACAACTTGTGCCACTCAAATACTGTGGAACGGCTTAAGGCAGTGTCCCCATAAGCCTGCTTGATTATATCGAGGGTCTCAGTTGCCGTCTTCCCGAGTTTCGCACAAAACTTCACGGAATAACGTTGCTCTAAATTCAGATTAATTTTGTTTTTCGCGCGGACAAAAAACTTGCTTCGCTAAAAACGGTGTCCTCACTCAACGACAGCCCGCAGGCGACTGAGGTTGGTGTTGGCCTGTTGCTAAGAGCCCCCTCCACGGTACCCTGCCAGGCAGACCCCCCTCCACCGTTCGCGCCAGGGAAAACCAGTCCTTCCACTTTTGGGTGCGACCCCGTAATAGAGGTCCTAACGTACCTGATGGCGAGATGAAAAGTTTGTTTAGGGCTTATAAATCAAATAAGCCTGCGCATATATATAGCAATTGCGGATAAACGTAAGGATTAAAAAATGGAGAGGAAGTGCTATTATGGATTAATTTATATACCATTAATGAAGAAGAAACTTGGCTGGAAAACTTTGTCAGAACAATTTTAGTTCCTCTTCCAAAAAAAGGGAAAGGTATATAAATGTAAGGACTCCAGAAAAATAAGTTTGATTTCGCGAGCAGCTGAGTTGGTACTCAATAGGTACTGGTAGTCAATGATAAGAGGATGAAGATCGGGGACAATAATTACTTAGGAGATGATCACTTTGGGTTCAGAAAGCACGCTTGATTCCAAAGCAGTAATGAGGTCCCTTTTAGAGAGGAACATAGAATACAGTCAGGGTGTATTTCTTTTGTAGATTTAGAGAAGATGTTTGATAAATTGGTTAGCATTAATTGGTGTTTTAGAGAAAATAGGAGTGGATTGGAGGTTTCTCCGCATTGTACACGTCTCAGACTGTTCAGGTGCAAATGACGGATAAAAAGTCCCGATGGGAAATTTTAGGAAGAGGGTTGAGGGAGAGGTGTTCATAATCACCGTTTTTAAGCGTATTCCTAGAGGAAATGGTAAATGGAAACGTAGGAAGAACCGAACATAGGAATGGAACTCGGTAGACAAGTCATAAAACGAGTTAGGTTAGTGGATGATCAAGCTTAAGTTTATCTCTCAGCCATGGGGTTGCAAGTATGAGTTTGAAAGTTAGTGCGATAGGTGTGAGATAAGAAAAAATGCATAAAAAAGAAAGGTTATTAGGTTCTCAAGAAAGTGAAAAGCTAAGTTAAGTATTAAACTTACTAAAAAGTATTAACCTTAAGCAGACGAAACTGTTTATCTGGATGAGAAGTATTTTGGACTAAAACAAGTCAAAGTAGTTGGAGCACTAGAAGAAAAATACGTTAGGTAAAAAAGCTTTCACAAAGAGAAGAGTTTTGATGACAGGCATGTTGAACAAGGGTGAGGGTGAAAGAATTATTAGGACTTGGAAATGGAGGTGGTTTTGTGCGCCACGGAAACACGCTCGTTGTAGCAAGAACTCAGGTGCAGATGGAAGGTTTTGGAATTGTCAGTGTGGAGGAGGATGGAAATGGTGATGTGGACAGTATGGAAAACAAACGAGAAAGTCCTAGATATGGTAGGGAGGAGTAGAGACCATTGGGAGAGATACAAAGAATACAGGAAAGGTGGATGTAGGGTGTTTTGATCGGCGATGATATGTTGAAGACTTTGATAGAGGAGAGAATGTCAGGAAAGCGAGGCCGGCGTTGGCAATAAATCGGCATGTTGGTATTTATGAAGAGAGGAAGGAAGTATGTGCAATTAAAAAGGGTTTATTGTAGTGCCGGATGTCAGGTCATGTTTTGTTAGTAGAGGCAAGGAAATGTATCGCTGTACCATTGTATAGGCTGTGTCTCTCCAACACCTACCTAAACCAGTAGAATACCAATAATAATAATAAAAATAATATAATTACAGTATGCACCACATTCTCGATTCATCAATATATGAATTGAAGCTGGTAAAAATTGATAAAATTATTTTCGACATTGTCGACTTTGTTAGCTCGATAATAAGGGTAGTCATCATTGTGCTTGGATCGCTGACACGAATCTCTTATTGGAGGTATTGAATGTTCTGCTTCGTGATCGTCAATTCTGCTCGAATTTTTCAAGGTGTGCATTTAAAATTAGAGCTCTGCATGAAGCCTCCTACATTCGGCTGTCCTCAAAGTATTTGATTGAGCCACATTCTTAGGTGATAAAAAGGCAAAGAAGTAAGGCTTGGTGTTGGTTTTCTTCCAAACAATCGCCCGATCCCTCGCTGGGTTGCGGTATTTAGTCGGCCGTGGCCAATCGCCGGTGGGGGAAACTCGGCTCGGGCTTATTTGTCGACACACTGATCTAGTTTGAATCGTACAGGCCTGTATGTGCTAAGCAGCCATCGATTCTTTATGCTTGGCGTCACCACGCCGTCTGGTTGGGCGCCTTGGTTGTCGTTCGCGTCTCCTTGAGATCTCCCCTTTCCCTTTTTGATGCATCTCGTTTCATCGAGGAATTAAGTGTCAATTTAAAAAAATAATGGATATTGAAATCTCTTTGTGCAAAAAACAGTAATTTATATACCTCTATGATTCCTAATAGAATGATTTTTATTCGAAAAGGTATAAAACGTGAGTTCATCTTGGACAGGTATTTATTTTTGACAATTATATTTAACATATTATGCATTACACGCATACACTTTTTGTACTATTTAAATAATGAAATGTTTACCTATATTTTAAATTACATTATTTATTCTATGAATTCATATACCCTCTTCATCGAAAACATTCGGAGTTATCAATGAATTCTGTGGTGAAACTGGTATACAATAACAACTAAACAATCCTAAAAAAAACGATAATGGCCTTTTCTGCATTTTTGATTTAATTACATTTTAAATGTTTGAAAAGTCAAACAAAAAGAATCGTATACATACATGCGCAAAACTTCACTATGCCCAACAAAGAGTATGTGGCAATATTTGTAAGAACACTGAACATGAAAATATAGAGTGAGGAGTCCCAATGCAACAATTTCAGAGTGTTAAAATCATTCGCCTTGACTGGGATCCCAGTCAAGGCGAATGATTTTTACATTCTGAAATTGTTGCATTGAAATGCACATTAGCGGATGACTCCGTTACAAGTTACTGTTGCGGCATCTCCCGCAGTTTCTTTGAAATTTGTAGAGTAAGAAGATTAAAAACGGGAGATCGCTATTTTTTTAATCGCGTACATTGATGTGAAATGTTTTCGAAATATATTACGAGAGGAATGAGTCTAAAAACAAACAAGTTCATGGAAAAACGTAGATTTATTTCCAATAAATACTTTGTTAAAATCATTTCCGATTGTGCTTCAGTTTACAATTAATTTTTGTTAAAAAACAATCCGAAAACGCCTGAGTAGGCCCTGAAATTAAAAATATATGTAATAATTTACACGAGATATTGACTTTGAACTGTATATAATAATTTTTATAATTTATGAAACGAGATATAATAAACAAGGAAGCTCAAAAATCCCCACCATTAGATGGAAGAAACCCAGCAGGTGTCAAATCCTCCAGCAAGACCGGAAAATATGATATTACGGAAGCAAGCAAATGAAAAACTTCACCCAACCGGAAGCGAGGATACCTCTTAATCAACACCTACTTGCCAACGACTACATGCATATCGCGCTACTGACAAAAAATATGCAGACCGTCGATACAGAACTTAGAGCCACAAGTGAATCTTTCAGGCGGCGAAATCCTCACTAAGAAGCCGTTCTATATGCCGAATCACTTCTCACTCAAGGCAAACGTCGGCGGACAAGTGCAAGTTAACCAACGCCACGGCAAGCGAGGAGTTTTAGACCGATCCGTGGTCGAATCCACAGTCCGCGATGGTCAGCCGACGAGTCGCCAACAGTGAAGAGGAAAATTCGAGTAGCATTGAGTTTAGGCAATTTCAGGTGATTTCTGGGAGGCGTATTTTGTGAAACTTTACCCGAAATCTATCGCTAATGTTAACTAGTACTTCCGGCGTGCGTCCAAGGCATGTGATATATTATTGCACCAACGACTGAATTTTGTTTTGAGAGTAACAATGGGGTTTGGCTCTAAACCATCGATTATCATGAGGGGAAGGCGAATCGTAAAGAGTGAGAAAAGGGGTAACCGCTTGATTCAAACGCCCACTCCGTGTGACCTGGCCGTAACTTTTATTGATAACCTCTTGGTATTTTTTCCCTGAGAACTTCAGTTTAAGCAAATGCTGTCGCAATCCGATCGAAGGGCATCATGCATTACCTTTTTACGTTAATGTGCTCCTGTGGCAAGGTGATACACATCTACATGTATAAGCTTCCCCAAGGCGTGCATCGGGGTTTTCTAGCGCACCTGCCACACTTGCATGCATAAATGTTTGTAAATACATGGATATTTAATATGGATTTGCTGATATACGCAATCACTAGCACACATACACTCATATACACTTATACCGAGAAGTTCGGCCATTTTGACTGTTCAGTTAATTGTTGACAACTATTTTACTTTGACGTGTTTTGGCTTGTCTTCGATTTTTGCCTGTTCCAAAATATGGATCAAAGAGTCTCTATCAAATTTTGTGTGAAAAACGAAATTAAGTGCGCGGACGCATTCCGAATGTTGACTGCAGCTATGGAGAAGCTACCTTGGACCGAAGCGACGTTTATCGGTGGTACAAAATGTTCTCAGAGGGTAGAGAAGATGTGGACGATGAAGAGCTTGCTGGACTCCCGAGCACGTCGACAACAGACGAAAACAGCATTGATTAAGTCAAGAAAATAGCATTGGCCAATCGTCAAATCACCGTTAGAGAAGTTGCTGAGGGCCTAAAAAAATCAATTGGCTCGTGCCATTCGATTTTTACCAATGATGTGAGCATCACACGGGTTTCCGCGAAATTCGTACCAAAATTGCTCAATTTCGGCCAAAAACATCAACGCTATGAAAACATTGCTGGTAACGAATCATAGGTTTATGGTTATGACGCTGAAACTAAAGCTCAATCATCCCAATGGAAGCTGCAGCACGAGCCAAGACCGAAAAAAGCGCGCCAAGTTCGGTCGAATGTGAAAGTTTTGTTTACAGTTTTCTTCGATTGCAGGGGCGTGGTGCATCATGAATTCTTGCCACAGGGTATAGTGGTAAATAAGAAATATTAGCGGCGCAATTTGCGCGAAGCAGTCCGCCACAAACGCCCGAATTTGTGGAAGAACAAAAATTGGCTTTTGCACCATGACAACGCCGCTCCTCAAACATCGTTACTTATGCGCGAATTTTTGGCCAAAAACAACACCCTAATGACGCCACAGCCACCATATTCCCCAGATCTGGCCTCCAGTGACTTTTTCTTGTTCCCAAAACTGAAGAGGCCATTATTTTTTGAAGTGCTTCGAGGATTGGAAAAAACGTTGGCATAATTGTATAATATCTAATGGGGATTAATTTGAAAGGGACAAAATATATATTCATGAATGAATAAATAATTTTTGAAAAAACACAAAATTCGTGATAGTTGTTGAACAGACCTCGTATGCATTATAAACAGGATATCCTAGCGTGTTTCGTGGATTTGGAGAAAGCGTTTGACCAAGTAAAATGGAGATAGCTGATGGATCTGGATATATATTGGGGAATAAAGTATTTGTTAGGAAGGATAGGCGACTTATTCGAAACCTCTGTATGAATCAGACTGCACAGGTAGAATATGATGGAAAAGAGAAACATATATTTTTTCTAGGACCTACCCTTCCATAGAACATTCAAAGTTTGTAATTAAAGCCGTTTACACTTGTATTTTCAAAAAGAGGAACCAGAAATTTAAATTATTTTTAATTTTCACCTTTATAGTAATGCTGGAGAATGAAAATGATCACCATTTCAAACTTTTACATTTTACATAGGTTAAATAAAATAAAGCCTCAGTTGCTGTAATATCTGATTTTTAGTATTTTCTTAAATGAATTTTTCAAGGTTTTGTATTCATCGCAGGGCCCAGAAAAGTGCCGACGAACACATTCTCTTTGAGCCTTTAAAATACTTATTTCTATGATCATCTATGGCGCAGGTAATTGTTTTGTTTCCCATAAGGGTTAATGTTCCCGGAAGGGGTTAGTTACAAAATAGTTGAAGAATTAGACCTTTTCTTCAGTATTATACGTTCTATAGAGCCCTCCACACGGGAGAACTTTCTAACTTCAAGATATCAAATACAACTAATTCTGGAAATGTATTTCAAAGGCTTGTAGATAGTCATTTCAAATGTGAGGTAATAGTAGGAGGAGGAGTAATGGGAAGAACAGGGGAAGAAAGGGGAGTGCGGCAGGGTTTTTATGTTAGGGTCGCCGAAAAATTCAACATATATTTGAGGACATTTTAAGGATGGTTTAGGGAGAACTTGAGTTTGGTATGGAAGTGGGAGGTTAGGTGATCCACTCAGGTTTGCAGATGATCAAGTAATAGTGAGCCAGTCAAGGGATCAGAGTTATATTGAGTCCATTAAATAAAGAACACAATGTATATTTCCACTGTTCATTATTTTCGTGCAACTAGTTTCAATGCTTAGGCGTCATCATCAGGTACAAATTGATCAAGTGTCGGCTCATTTATATATCATTCATGAGGAAGAAGGGGATGGGTGAGAAAGGGAGGAAGGAGGGGGAAAAGGTGGGGTTTCTATCGGCGTAGATGGGAAGGGGGTACCGTAGCATTCATGCTTAATGCATGGTATGAGTTTTACTTCAAGTAAACGTGAGTTATGAGATTCTCGAGGCAGTAAAGATAAGTTATATATTAGAATGGAAGGTAGTAAACTGGAGAGAGTGGAAAGGTTTACGTGTTTGGGAATTGTTATGGTGGCATATGAGCGTAGTGGAAAGATTGATAGAAGAAGAACGTTGATGAAAGAAGCCTTTGTAATGAGGGGATGGCAGATACGCTAGGTAAAGAAGTAAAGAAAATATTAGTAAATGCTTGAACATGAAGCGTAGTGTTGTACGGCTCTGAAATGTGGTCATTGAAGCTATAGAATTTGCGTATATGAGAGGTTGATTTTGATATGTGGGTACGGAGAAGAATGAGCAAAGTAAATTGATCAGAGAGGAAGGATGATGATTATGTTTTAGATTTGGTAAATAAGAACGTCCGGAGAAGAGCAAAAGAAACAAATATAGGAAAACTAGAGGAAGTTCACGCGATACGCAGAAGATGATAGTTGGTAGTGATCATCTAAAACATATCTTAATAAGTACTATTCACTCCGCAAATTAAAATATCGTTTCTTTGAGTATCTACTCTGTTCTTTCAATTCCTCACCTCTGCCTGAATTTCGTACAGCCATTTTTCCTTATGTTGTTATCTTTGGCAGGTTGTTATGTCTTATAATGCTAGTAGTGATGTGCACCTACGTTCTCCTTATAGTTATTTTCATTGAGTTCTTCCTTCGATTCCTCTGGTAGAAACTTATTCTCAATAAATAATCCACTCAATCCTTATCATTCCTCTATTAACCACTTTTCTCTTATGCCCAATGTTTTCCAATCTTTTAATCTTCTATCCAAGCCTCACACTCCCCGGTAGTCAATCCTTGTTTCCGAATTCCAGACTTCTGATGTTGGTCATAAAGCAGCAGGATTTTTTATCCTATATGCCCTTTTAATATAAGATACTCAGCTCAGTTTACAGTTATTGCCTCTGCTGTCTCTGGTGGTTATTTCCAAATTATGATTACTCATGACAAAAACTCCTGAGTAACTACTGCAGTCTTTAATTTAAAGATATTACTTAGACTGAGCCCTGAATATTCAATAAATTATGAATAAAAAATATAAAGTCCTTTTCAAATATGTATTGTGTGTTAGATAAATCTGTGCTGACAAAGTAAGTCCTTGTTGCTCAAAAACTCTATTGTCTTGACCATAATTCACCTTGATCAGATATCTTCAATCGGCTTCCGCGTGCTTTATTCGTATCAGTGAGTGTCCGTGGGCGCACTGATGTTTACACATGTTATGTCACGTTCCATCCATTAGTGGTGTGATTTCACGCAGTCATTAATTCTCCGTTAGTTCACGTTTGATCTACGTAGGGAAGATCCTGAGCCACGCCTAGTTATATTAATTACGGAAATAATATCAAGCCACCGAAACCGAGCCGTGACGTGCCAACTGAATGGCATTCTGACCATGGTGGTGGCCACGTTATGAGGTCAGGGTCAAGGACAGTTGTCAAATGGTGAAACGGATGAAGGAGACGACGTAGAGGGGGGACTAGAATGGCGCCGGAGTGGAGGAAGATACCTATGATCACCTTGGAGGGGAAGGTGCGCCTCTCGTACGTGAATCACTGGTACTTCTCTGGGTGGGATCGAGTAAGTAGGAAGCTGACGGCCGATCAGCCTTATCTTGAAGCGGTTCTCAGTAGGTTTTTGTTGTTGACTGAAATATGGGCCTATAGTTTGTGGGGTGGAAATGTACAAGGACTTTTGTTTTATCGGAAGACTTCAAGAAAGTTTCTCCTTGCGACGTATCGGTATTCATTTTGTCTGATATTGCTAAGTTTTTTGAAAATAACTGACATCGTGTTTTGTAAGATAATCTTAATATTATGAAGCAAATTAAAATAATTTGCAACCATAAGGGACCTTGTGCTGAGTAAGGAAATGAGTTCGAGGACTCTTCAGTGACACCTTATAGAAAATACTCATATATAGGTGGCACATATAAGTCTCAGACTAGAAAGGTATTTGGCAAATATTTTTCTTAAAACTCATAGTAGTCACATTAGTGAAAATATAAGACCTTTGAATACGATGATTTTAGCTCGTTTTCAGGTATTAGGTAGTTTGATAAATGATTCAAAGTAAAATAATGTGTAAAGTAAAATAGAGTCAAAAGCTTTGTCACGCCGAAATGAAAAGTATTGGGGATAATATCTCTAGCGACAAAATGAATGAGATCCATTATGGTTATAAGATATCTAGGGCGAATGCCAAGAACGAATATCGTAAAGCGTTAAGCAAATTCAAAATGAAAATATTAGCGGAAAATTTGAGAGAACCCGAAAGCATTTTGGTCGTACGTCAGAGGTTCGGGGAAATAAATCAACAGTTAATTCACTTAAAAATGACATAGGCGAAAGTGTAAACATCAGTTTGGAAAATGATAACATATTAAATCCTTACTTTCAAAGCGTCTTCACCAATTCCTCACCGAATATCTCCGATAGCTTACCAAGTCGTACCGGCCAACCGATGCTCAAAATTGATATCTCATAAAATGGAAAGAACATTTGCAGAAAAATATGAAGCCTAATAAATCCTCCGGGCCCGATAAAATACCCGCTTGTATATTTAAGGATCTAGCTTTGGAAATTGCACCGTATCTAGAAAACATATTTAAGTAGTCGCTGGTAGATCACAAGGTTCCCAGAGTTTGGAAAACGGCCAACTTAACACAAATATTCAAAAAAAGAGACAAGGAGGAACCAAGTAATTACAGACATATTTCCCCCACATCCATTTCGTGCAAGATTATGGAAAATATAGTTGTTAGTTCGATCGTGAGACACCTCAATAATCAGGAATTTTTATGAAAAATTGGGAAAAGGGTAGATCCTGCGGGACACAATGTGCGCTTTTTGTCAAAGATATTCTTACTCCGGGAGGGAACAATGTTCCAGTCAACTCGGTTTTTCTAGATTTAAGAAGTATAAAAGAAAGCCTTTAACAAAGTACCCCATAGTAAACTACTCACAAAGCTAGAAGTATATGGCATAGACAAAAATGTCCTCGTTTTGAGTAAAGATTTTTTGAATAGTCGAGTAGAAAGAGTTGTGATAGATCGATTTAACTCAAATGTAGTAGAAGTTACTTCAGGTGTTCTCCAGGGAAGTGTTATCGAACCTCTTAAATTCCTACTTAACGTTAAGGACATTGACTCTGTAGTCACCAGTAAGATACTAAGAAGTAAGATATTTGCCGACGATGCAGTAGTTTGCCGTGATATCCGAAATCCCGACAACACAGCAGCTTTATCAGATGACCTTAATGCTATGCAACGCCAATGCAAAAGTTGGTCATTAGAATTAAATTTAAAAAAAGCACCTAGTGGTGAATTTTTGGAAAAAGAGCAGTTCCGTTTCGAACGTCCACTGCATCGGGAACACCGAAATGGTTTTTAGACTCGATTAAATACCTAGGCGTTACCCTCACTCACGAACTCATACGGGTAATATGTGGACAAGCTAAGAAAACATAGGATTAATTAAAAGAATCATGAATAAATGTGATGTAAAGATCAAAGAGAAATGTTATCTTTCAATGGTTAGGCCTCATTTAGAATATGCTGCTAGACATGCTGCACATACTATATCTAGTTACTGCTAGAATATGCTGCTAATGCGATCCTCACGAAGATGGATTGATTGCCGAATGGGATCGCATGCAGCGTAGACGAGGAATATTCCTAAAACGTTGTTATGATAAACTTGCTACTATCCAAAATATTAGAGGAGCTAGACTCGGCTTCACTCTCGGAGCGAAGGTTAAATTAAAGATCAAATCCCTTGCATACATAGGAAGGAATTCTGTTTAGCAGTGATGTTGAAAATGTATTATTACGCCATCGTACTACAGTAGGAGAGTTCATGTCAATAAAATTAGAGAGATTAAGTGTAGAACAGATGGATTTAAGATGTCATTTTTCCGCGAAGAATAAGGGATCAGAATAGGAATCGCATTGTCTGACCGCTGTAGGATCATATTCGGGTCAAAATGAGTCTGGTGTGTATTTACCCCCTGCCATGCACCTTATTGGTGGCTTGCATGGTACTAACATATCAATATATCAATATTAATGTAAAGCAAACAGCAAGGCATATATTACCTGTGGCACGACGATGAATTACAGTGATTTTATAGTTACTATAATAGCCATATTGATAACGTTGCAGATAATGATATTGTGTGAGCGCTGTTGAAGAGCACAAAGCAATTGAGAGATGCTTAATACTAGCAAATTTCTGTTTCATAGCTTCAAAACAGGATCTCAAGGAAAAGTAGATAGCAAGGGAGATAAGAGCACAAAAGCCATTCATAGCTGGTCGAGCTATCAAAAAGCTAAAATCAAAACTCTAATAATGCTATATGAATGAAGCCTTGTGAATAAGCAAGCTCAAGTTAGACAGAAGGATAATTATATCTAAAATATAAGTGTATAAAATGAATGCGAGGGCCGGGAAGGAATGATTGCTGCTGAAAGGTGTGCTAGGCAGAATGAAGGTGATGCCTGGTGGAGAGAAGAAGTGAGGGATGTGGTAAGTGCAAAGAGATAGCATCTCCACTCGTTGTATTACACCCTGATCAGTCATCAGACACAGTTTTTAAGGGGTGAAATGAAAATAGGGCAACACTGGGTCATTAGGCTTATTGAAAGGATTCTGGTCCACTTTTGTGTACTTGGACGCATTCATATGCATCTCCTTTGAAATAATGACAACTGATAGAGTGAATGGTTTCACGAGCTTGCACATTCCGTGATTGTCCCTCACAGTAATATTTAGAGTATGTGAAAGGGTATGAACTTTGAGCTGAATAATACTATTTCATCCTCATGTATTATCAACTTCATCTAATTAGTGTAATGTTTTCAGTCAAACTATTTTTAAACCGATTAACTTCATATTTTAGGTGCGTGAGACTAATAAACTCTTAGGACTTACTGATGAAAAAGACGAACAAATAAACATTAGATGCATACTAGAAAACTGCTGGCTAACATTTTTAAATTTCCAGGTTGTAAGTTTACCTGAGCATAAATAGCCCCAATAGTTCTTTTTACTAACTTTGACCGTTATACTGGATCACGACGGTGTAAGAAACAGGCAATGAGTCAAGGCCATAACTAGGTAAAATTTACCTCAAAGTTACAAGTTGCACATTACTAAGTTGATAAAGTATATGTATGTGATGAGTACAGGATTAGTCAGACAGGTAATTACTAGGAAAGTAGTTAAAAGAATTAAAGTCAACAAACCTAAGAGAAAGGTTTATTTATTCAATAAAGCTGACCGTGATGACTTAAAATGTGAGATAAAACGTTCCTTTCTTAGATTTGAGGAATTAAGCAAAACTAGGAGTGTTGAGGATACTTGAAATAATTTTCTTACGATAACACGGTCAGCAATTCAGATATTCATGCCTAGTAAATATGCAAAAGAAAATAAGGAACCCCTTTGGTGCAACTCTGAAGTACGGATATCTCTAAGGCGGCAAAGGGCGTGCCATGTCAGAATGAAAAACGGGGTTAAAGACTCCTCCCCTGATAAAATCAACGAAACCTTACAGAATTACAAAGCATCTAGTTTCACTGCCAAGACGGCCTTCTAGAAGGCGATAGCGGACTTCAAAAGGAAAAAATTAGGTGAACATTTAAACGATGACCAAATGATGTTTTGGTCCTACGTCAGAGAAGTGCAGGGTAAAAAGTCCACCGTAAACTCATTGAATAACGGAAAGGGGGCTAAGGTAACGAATAGTTAAGATAAAGTCAACACATTAAACTCATTCTTTCAGCGTTTTCAACATATCCTTACAGAATATACCAGAGAACCTTCCGAAAACATTCCAGCGACCAATGCAAGCAATCGACTTTTCCACCCGCGGAATAGAGTTACTCCTTAAAAACATCGACCCCAACAAATCTCCAGGACCTGATGAGATTACCGGCGCGCGTTTATGAAGAATTGTTCTCTGAAATTGCCCCTTCTCTTGATATAATATTTAAGAAATCATTAGCAGAAGAAAGCGTGCCAAACGGCTGTAAGGTAGCTTCTGTAACGCCCATATTTAAAAACGGAGACCGGAAGGACCCAGTAATTATAGGCAAATATCGCTCACCTCCATCTCCTGTAAGATTCTGAGTACATCTTTGTTAGTTCCGTAATGAGGCACCTCGATAGCCAAGATTTATTGATATTAATAGCCAACACGGCTTTCGTAAAGGTAAGAACTCCGGTGAAAGTAATATTCCAGATGATGCGGTATTCCTAGATTTTACAAAAGCTTTCAATAGAGTAGCTTATGGCAAGTTACTCGCGAAGCTGGAAACTTTTGGAATACACGAGAGTATTGGATTAAACAATTCTTAATGGATCGATTTCAAACAGTCCTCCTGGATTGTGTATCATCCGATACTGTCAAGGTCACGTCGGGTGTACCACAAGGAAGCGTCATAGGCCCCCTCTTATTCCTTATTTACATAAATGACCTCCGCACCGTGGTTACTAGCAAGCTACATTTTTTCACCAACGATGCAGCAATTTACGGGGACTTCGATGTCACGAAGACAGAGAGAGACACGTAGCTAACGGCCTAGATGCAATTGAGTATTGGTGCGACAAATGGCAATTGGAATTTAATTTGAACAAATGCGTATTGATAAATTTTTGGGAAAAGAGTATTTTCCTCCCATTTAGTTACAAAGTGTAATAAACAGAAATCGTGAGGGTATATTCCTTTAATTACTTGGGTGTTACAATTACTCACGATATGTTCTGGGGAAAGCACATACGATAAACATGCGGTGATGCTAATAAAAAATTGGGATTTGTAAAAAGAGTACTAGGTAAATGCGACGAAAAAGTGAAGGAACGGTGTTTTCTTGCCCTAGCCAGGCCCCACCTAGAGTATGCTGCCAGTATATGGGGTCCTCAAAGGGTAAATTTGAGTTGGGAATTAGTTCGAGTCCAGAGGAGGGGGGCTAGATTGGTGAAACGTTGCCATGACCAACGCAGGGGCGTAACTACTTTGCTAGAAAATTTAGGCTGGGATTCCCTTACTCAGCGGCGTTTACAATATAGATTAAACTTATTAAAAACATTTAAAAACGAGCCCTTTTCCGATAATATCAATAACATAATACGAACCCCAACGTATTACGGTCGGAGGGATCAGAGATAAAAGATTAGAGAGATAGACTCAAGACTGACAGGTTTAAAACACCATTTTTTCCCAGAACGATAAGAAACCAGAATACTTGTAGTCGGAATCACCCAGGAGTCAGTTCGACAAAATAAGTATTAATCTACAAGGTAGGGACTGCGCGTGGATCCCACCTTCCCCCAACCATTTGAAAAACCCCCACCGCTTCATCCCTTACCCTATCCTCCTGGTTCTGCACCTCCTACCGCCCACCTTTTTGGTGGCTTGCAGGGTATTGATGTGGAAAAAACCATAAACACTGTAATCAACCTTAAGGTTGGTTTGGTGGTAGTTAGGTAGTCTGATGGTAGAGTTTACCCAGTACTAAGCCCTATACGGCGTGTGAAAATGCTGGTGCCCAGAGTGCCTCGCCCGGGTTCGATTCCCGGGTGAGGCACTCTGGGCACCAGCAGCTCCACCCAAGCTAAAGTGATTTTGGGTACCAGATCTTCCTGGGAAACCATAACCGGCACAGGGAAAGGAACTGGCCCCCCTACCCTGATGTGTGAATTTCATACGCCGTAGAGGGCTTAGTACTGGGTGATCTCTGCCAGCACCTACTAAACCGACCTTCGGGTTGATTACTGTGTTTATGGTTTTATATAAATATATATATAAATATTTTTATCCGCAATTAAAATTCCATTTATCAATGAACAACTTCGTTACACTTGCACCAGCTCTAAATAGATTTAATTTCAGTTAAAATTCTTAAAAACTTCTCATTGCCTTCACACCGTACATGTAAATAGTATGAAAAAACGAACTTGGTACAGAGAAGACAAAAATAACCATAAACTAAGTTGAATAAAAATAAACAAAATTCAAGGAAGCCAGAATCAAATAAATATTGATATAATTATTCGTAGCCAGTGTGGGCGTCCCAAGGAATAGTTATCTATTTACAAAACAAAAATACATAAACACTAGTATGCATTCTGTTTTTTGGTCAGACAAGGATTACGCATATGAATGGAAATGAAGAGAAATTCAAGAAATTAAATTATTTGAACCCCTTTCCCATAAATGACAGTTTCGGGCGTAGAATGGTGGAAATCCTTCATGACGAAAGACCTGAAGATGTTACGCTGCAACGAAACCTAGGTCGTAATAAAAAATTCTATATAAAAAAGCTACGTATCTTCTTTCATCACTTTTTCCCTTAAACGTTATGTATAATTTCTCAATAGAATGTCTTTCGATATTAATGGATTTGTTAAAGATAAAAATATTACGAAAATTTATTATTAAAAAATATATCATTAAAAATGGTGCACTTTCGTTTAAATATACTCAAGTTATTTCTTTGTCTCACTCAATGACTATAAAAATCACTTTTGTTTAAATACCTGAGTAGGTTCATTAAATCACTGAATAACTATAAAAAAACATAAAACTGAAAAATTATGGAAACGTGCTACATTAATATATTTAATGTGAAAGTCATGCATTTATCTATGTTTCTGTTTACTGAAGGTATTATCTGTTGTAAGATGGTATTTACTGGAAGGTGCACACCTAATTATATTTTAAGTATACTCTGTTTAAGTTAGATTGATAATTAAGAGAAAGATAAAAACAGTATCGCCGTCCTACGAGAACAGCTAAAGCCTCTCCCCCATCCTCACCTCAATTTCATGAAGGACACAAGTTGTTTATTTCACGTGGTATGAAGTTAGCCGGGCTACCGCTTGTGACCATTCCAAGGAACTCATTCCATAGCCTTAGTCCAATCCTCCGGGAGAAAATAGGACGCAAGTCTACTCTAAAGCACAATTTAATATATTAATTGTTAGTCTCATGAGCTTCTTCCCGTCCTTCTACGCAAATATTGCAAACTCTTTTGGTCATAAATGGATAATATTCTAAAATGACTCATTATGTTATATATCTCAAGTGAAAATCTCTTCAATTTTTCTTGATTTTTCTCTCACGAAGGAAACTTTTAAAACAAAACAGGATGACATAAGTGGCCTCAGGTAAAGGAATTTTTCATTCTGATCTCATTGAAAGACTACGGTGTTTTTGAACACTCTTTGGTAATGCAAGCAGATTAAAAATCACAGAGTAATGAGAAGACATTCAAAAAATGACGGAATGAGTCCATGCAGGTGGTTTAAAAATAAACCCTGCAAAATTTTATATAAGCCAATGTTGTTATACTAGCCGAATTGACCCAAAATGTGCTCAAATGAAATATATTACATATCTCTGTGTAAGATTTTCCTCAATTCTTCAAAAATTTATTTATAAAAACAATGAAAGGCAATGGTGACATCCATGCCTTGTACCATGCTATATTTTTTACTCAACTCATTACCTTGCACTCTTCCATTGGTATTGAACTCCATTCACTTTACCGCATTTAACAACTGCTTATTAACTCCATAATCTTTCAAAAATTTCCTTTTCGAATATTCTCTGCCATTTGTCCTCCATATCATAAAATGCAACATTAATTCATTTGCACGTCTAAGTATTTGTCGAGTACTTCGTTATAAAGGATTAAATGATCTACTCATCCCTGGCCAAACCAAGCCAGGTTATGCATACAATGCTACACCACACACTTTTTAAACAAAAACTTTCTCGGGTATGCTTGGAGGATTAATTGCTCTACAATTCCCAAGCCCAATTTGGCTCCTATTTTCTTGATTTAATGGTACGTAGTATAATGGGTCCAATCCATCTTTCTATTTGTTTGCAGCAGCTCTCTAACTTATCTATTTTCCAATCAATTTCTTAATTATATTCTCTTATTATTTTTCAAAACGTTCTGCATTGTGTAAGTGTAGTAATTGGACGATAAATCTGAATCCGTTCCCATGAAAGGTGATATATTTACTTTTTAGAATGAAATAGGTACAGAAAAGTGTGTGAAAGTAATTCTTTGCATGGGTAAGCAATTTTATCGTGTAGGTATGACAGCAATCATTACTTGAATTACTGATTATAACTTAGGCAATTAAATGCCCAAGTTTGGAGTAAGTAACACGTATAATACTAAACCCTTTAATACTTTTCAAACGAGATTTTGTAGATTAAATTTCCCCATCCAGGATGGTATGTGAAAATATGACGTCCTTTTGAAAAATACATAACTCCTCAAGGAAAGGTGCATGAATTTCCGATATTACATTCATGCTCATGTGTAAGAAGTCGGCCTTGTATTGTATTTTCCCTATTTTTAATCTTTCCACTGAAAATATTTCATTGATTATGGCAATTCACAGTTTACAAACGTCGCCATTAATTACCCAGTGTTACGTGGTATTTCGACTCGTCAGTTTTACATGACTTCACGCGTATCCCTGACCGATGGCATGCACCATCTGATCCAGGGTATGATCTTCACAGATCCCGGTTGGCGGTTAACTCTTGGTGCGCGGCCCATTTCATTCTCCGGGCGATACTTATCGAAACGCAGCTATGGGGGGGAGAGCGAGAGCCAATTGAGGTGACCGCGAGACGGTGCGGGCGGTCGGTTTTTTTTCCAACTGCCGTTGTTGTCTCGTCCTCGTGACATTCGTAGGCGTCCTTATTATCTGTTTTTGTGACTAATCTCATCCTGTAAGTCTTGCAACACCGCAACGCATATGCCTCCTTGGGCTGCCTACGTGAAAAGGGGATGGGGCGGAGGACGATTGCGGGCGGGGGAGGGGGGGCTGGAGGGGTTGAGGTGGAAGGGAGAAGTATACCACACAAGCGCACACTGAGGAGTTGAGGGGTTGAGGGAGGGAGAGTTTCTGTCGAAGGAGGAAAAGGTGAGGAATTGGGTTGGGGGGTAGGGTAGTGTTCAGGGTACTCGACGGAACCACGTGGTCACTTTCCCCCACCTTCCACCCCTCCCCGTCCCTTCCCTTCCCACCCCCCCGTTGGTTTTCTTCCCCCCCTTAACTCGCGAGCTACAACCCACGCACTCCCAAAGTCTCCTTCCCCTCCACCCCCCTCTCCGCAGATATCAATCCAAGCGCTCATCCCCGCCCGCGCAACTTCCTTCCTCGCCGTGGCCGATAGCCCTTCAGCGTGGTCGGGAAATCCGACCTCATACCCCGTTCCCTCCCCTTCCCCCCCGCGAAGGGGGCTCTCCCAACCGGTACGTAGTCTCAGGGGAGGGTGACTCTCCGGATCCTCCCCGCGTTCCACGGGCGCGACAAAGGGACTATCTCCCCCGCTTCCCCCAACCCCCTTCCCCGCCAACATTCCCCACTCGCAACCCCCCTCTCTCTAGAAAACTCCCCTCTCCACACAGTCACCTGTCGACTATCCCGCAAACGCAACGGTGGGCATAAATGTGCCTTCCGCGGAAATAACTACCGTACAACTTGAAACACTGGGCCTCCAAGAGGGTGCTTGCATCTCGTGTTATTTCTTACAATCCTGCCTATCTCCTAGCGAGTGGAGAGTTGTCCGGGAGGAGCGGCCGCGATGCTTAAGTCGGAAGTGCGCCGAGCCAGCAGCGACCTCACGCTGTCCTCGTACCTCGAAGACCCGGCCGGGGACTCGCCATCGCCGTCGCCGTACCCGCCACGGCTCTCGAATGGCAAAGAGGGCAAGGGTGAGTCGGAGGACTGTCTCGTCGATGACTGGGTGGACGAATTTCGCTCTCCATGGGAGATAAAGAGAGGGAATCGGTCGTCGACGCGTGGACGAGGGAATCAAAAGTGACGGTGTACTGTGACTTTTCCTTCGTTCTGTCAACGCTAAATTCATCTACAATTCCTAGAATTCCTTCTCATACGCTTGAGATGAATGTGTTTTCTTCAACTTAATACAGTGCTATTTTACAAAATGATACTGAATCTATCGAATACCTAAGCCGCAGAGAATCGTGTAGGATGTTTGGAGAACTTCGGATCAAAGTATTATTTGAAAGTTGCTGCTAATTGGTCCCGAGGATAAAAAAGTGTTTTTGCAAGCGCGCTCTCATAGCATGTGACAGTTGAGTATGTAACAGTTTCTCTGGCCGATGTTTAGTGGAATGAGAAGCCATTATGTGTATGAATATATCCTCAGGTGGAAAACTTCCTCTCTAAGTATTGCGTTCAATTGAGTGTTATGGATACGACACTTAAATGGATTTTTCAAACTGAATTTCAATACTGAAATCCAGCACGAAACCTGGAAAACCAGCGATTGGAGCGCGATAATATCAATGGAGTTACTGTGTAGATTACCCTTCACTCTGGCACTTTAATGGCCCAAAAATTTCCTGAAACATTATCTGAATGATTTTAACCATTTTATTTTTTCCTGATTTCCTGCTGCGACATTGATCATATTTTCAAAACCCTTTACAAAATATTCTTCTTCATGAGAGCTGGTAAAGAAAAATTATAGGTGTATTTGATATTGATATTTGATATTTTAGTACCCTGCAAGCCACCGCTCGGGTGTGTGGCAGGGGGTGAATACAAACCAGCCTAATTTTGACCCGAATATGACCCTATCGCGGTCGGACAATGTTATTCTAATCCCTTATTTTTCGTGGGAAAAAATTATATCTTAAATCCATCTGTTCTACACTCAATCTCTCTAATTTTATTTACATGATCTCTCCTAGCGTAGTACAATGGGGGTAATGATAGATTTTCAGCATCACTGCTGAAGAGGCGTCGGACAAGAATTGTAGTGAACCTTGTAATGAAATAATATCTGGATACATTCTTCCTCCCAGGAAAGGATCAGGCTTTTATTTGAAAAGATCACTCCAAGTTAAGACTTGCTTTTCAATAATAATGCAAAAATTGTTTTCACTTTGAACATAGGAGGTATCTACTTCCTATGCTCATTGATGCCTTTGAGAAATTAATATCCAGTTATTTTATTCCATTACTTGTAAATAATTGGAAAATGTTTGCCTAGTTTCCTATTATTGTCTATCATGTGGAGAGAAATGGTAATACAGAATAGTCAGAATCCATTTATCTGTTATCGAAATAAATATTATAGGTTAGACTACATTCCTGATTACTTAAATGCTACATCATAAGCCTAACAGGAGCCAAAATTATGAAACATTAATGCAGATCATTTACAACTGCCCGGAAACTAGATATCCTCATCGGTTGCAATGTTTATAACATAAACCAGTAGAAAAATAACTAAGACATTATCCCTGCCCTTAATTAGTGTATTGTGCTTTTCTATGGGAAATTTTGTGAAAATTATAATAAAGGAAGTTTTTCAAGCTGGTTTTGGTTGCATGTTAACGGTTCTTCTTATACTAAAATTTCGACTCTAAAATGCACGTAACACGAACGTATGCTACTTATCATCTGAATGTCAGGCTAATTTCCTGCTGCCTTAGTTTTTGCCATAGCTGCGTATTGAGTTTCTGTTAGAAAGTAGCTCAGCTAAAATAGAAAAAATACTACACTATAGTCAATTACTGTGAAGTGCATCGAAAAATCTTACATATCAAATAGTCCAAAAATATTCACTTCAAATTTAAAGCTTATCCGCAAGTTCATAGTTGCTTATTGTTACAATACCAAATGTGTTTTCAAGCACGAGCAAGCCGAGATTTAAATACATTTCAGATAAAAATTGGTATTTTCATGGAAAAATGCTTAAATATTGTGAAAAGAGAATATATATATATTTAATTGTGCATACAAATATATGCCTACACACACTCACTTGTATTACATGGACTGAAAACACTTCCAACCCATTAAAATAATTTTAGGGACAAAAACGATGTAAGGGACGAAACAAAAGCAATTTTAGGTACAGAAACGATTTTATAGTCACCTAACTCCATGTATCAGAATATTTAATTGAATGAAAAAATTCCCGAAATATTTCTCCCCAGAAAAAGCACTTTATTAGTAAAACTCTGTTGTAGAATGGCTATTATATAATTTTCGTGACTTTGTATTGTACTGACTTGACACCATGCGTTTCAAATATGCCTCGTAATTTATTTCTTTCTTCTTTTCGCCTTATCTTGAGCACCGTTTCAGTGGAATGCGCGAAAGAGTTAAGTTCAAGCCCTAATTGTGTTCATGAAATGAGCGTAATTTTTAAGTTAATGCCATGATTAGTATCATAAAATAAATTAACACTGTAACTGACCACGTGTACTTAAGTCTCCTACCAATGAAAATATACTGAACCATGCCAAAATTGGGGGAGGGCGGACGGAGCACCTACCCTCCAAGGGGCTTATAAAACCGAATTCTATCCTAATCGCACATATTAAAAGCCAGCGGAGTGTTATTATCAAAGGAATTCCATTTGAAAGAATTTATTTTTTGCTAATCTTTCATTTACGAGGCATGACATAATCATGCAAATGCAAGGTGATGTCCCAATTCGTCTCATTTTCAAGACCCTCAGCAACTCGGTCAAGCGAATTCTTCGAAAAGATAAATTGAGCTTCTTACGGTCTTTTTAAGACTGACTGATTTAAATATTTTTTTCTGAAGCTGCAAAGGTTTGAAGCCCTTTATGGTTAAAGGACCCTTATTAAATATAGTCAGGTCTAAGCGTATTCTTGTCTCTAATGAATTTGTCGGTATTCTTAAGTAGCTACTCATTAGTTGATACAAGGATTTATTATAACTTAATGGCTTAATATTTTATAATATTATTATTGGTTCATTGTAAATACAAGATAAATAGATTCTTTATATGTGTCAGTTCAATTTTATTTTGTCAGATGAAAGCTTCGGGGCCACTTCTTCGAAATGCCTACGATGAAGCGTTCTTGAACTGAAAGTCAAACTTTGTCAGCTGGAGCTATTTTCAGGAAAAACTAAATATTTTATACTGCTGTAAAAGGGTATACTTTAATCGGAGGTTTCCCTAACCCTTATTTTTACCAAATAACTTCATGAATTTTCCCCAGCTGTGTCATAAAACTCCCTTTTTAAGTTTATTTTAAATAAAAAATTGAAGTTCCCATTAAAATGAAGTTTTCTCGGGTCTTTTCTCTGGGTCTACGCTCGACTCCAGCATCTATATCTGAGGACGATGCTGGAGTCGTGCGTCGAAACGTCGGCAAATATGGAACCCCTGACCTGGCGGAACACCCGAGAAAACTTCATTAGGCTTATACGCCGAGAAAGCAACGGATCATACTTCCCTCTGAACGTTTATTTATGCATGTGTAAGTGTTTTCGCATTTGTTATGTTCAACACAAATGTAACTTCTTGCGATGTCGGATTGAAATATGGTTTATAACATTGATTGACATAGACAATAGAAGTATAATTATTTCATCCATTGAAATATTTTTACCTTTTGCATAATAATGAACGCTTAAAATATAGGAAAGTCATACTTCATTGGCCTAAAAAATACTCTTCCACAAACAAAATGTTATTTTGCGGAAAGGTTGTTTTTCTATTACCAAATTAAATGAAATTGGCGTAGTTTATTGAGGGATTGAGTCGTATAAAAAGGTTTCATGCATCATTTTTGCATGCAAATAGAAAAATATTTGTTTGTTATCTAAGTATGGAAAAGTTGATTGTTATTTAGAAATGGAAACCACTTACCTCGTTGAACTATATTATTGATGCCCTTCAGAAAACATTGGGAACAAAGCCTTATTGTGAGGTGATATTATATTTCCAAATGTGAATTACATTGAATAATTGAAATCTTACAACAGGATATACCTGTATATCATCTAACGACTGCATCCAACTACAAAAATTTTATATGTTGCTACATATCCTTCAACTAAGTGGTAAAAATGTATTTGTCAGCATTTTTGCAATATTTTTCATATTAACTAACCATAAGACTTTTATTTTTCCAGATCTTAATTTTGGCTACAAAAAAATATAATTACTAATCTCAATAAATATTTGCTTGCTTCAACGCTGTGCTTCATCATCCCCGAAGACAAAGGAGCCTTAAAAATTCACGGTTTACTTATATTTGGCGAAACTTATGAGTAAATCCACGTTTTAGACTTCGTAAAGCTATTTTGAGGATAGTCAGATGTACAGGTGTACACCCTGTATTAGGTATTTAATAAGGTTGGATTTTTAGGTATCACTATTATATGCGACGTACCTTTTTTTACTATTTATAGCACTTTTTAGCTCATGCATGAAATAAATAATTCCAATGGTTCCCGAATTGCATTACTTTCGAATAAATCCAATTTCGCAATAGAAACATTATGGTATTAAAAGCACAGAAATAGTATCCACGGTTACTACTTTGTGCAAGTTTGGCATTTGGGCTGTCATAATACTAAAAGCTACAAATTACGAGTCGTCATAAATAATAAGTAAAAGGTGAATGACATTTGGAAGGAAAATTTGACAATCACTATATCTATCATTTTAACCTGAAATTGATTAATTTTTTAAGAACAAAATACATTTTACTGCGAATAGTGTTTTTATTTAAATTTCTAAGCATATACTCAAAGTTTAACAAATTTTCCTCAACATTTTCTCTGGGTAGTAATGAACATGGCTGAAAAGCATCCGAAAACCCCCCCAGGTCCTCACGAATACTGAAATATGCACTCTATGGTAAAACATGCCAGTAACTCAATGGGCAAATTATTTTCCAGTGTGTGCAAAAGTGTCCCAGTTTTACGATCTGCTCCATTCAAAATCAATTTTATTTTTTCCTTGATATTAATATTCTTCATTTAAATACTCATAAGTGAGTTGATTTTGCCTGAATAAAATTAGGCATAAGTGGCTAGGTACCTAATACATCTGGAGCATGCCATGATATTTTATTTCTTATCATCTTCATTTCGACCATGAGTAAATGTATCAATATTTGACGTGATTTGGCAAGGGAATTTTTCAAATAATCAGGAGATCAACTAATTATTATTGATTTGTTCTACTGTTTACAATTCAGATGGACAAGAACCTAAGTATTTACCATATTTGTGTACAGACGGCTGGATATCAATTTCGACAGACCTCGCGACTCAGTCACGGGCCATAACTAACATTTCAAGAACATAATTGAATATACTCGAAATTTCGCATTAGGTTAGATAAAATTCGTGCTTTCATGATCATAATAATCAAGTTGTTGGAGTCCATGGGGTTTATATTCCCGCTGCACTTACTCATAGATCAATAATATGCCCGGGACTCATAATCGGATCTCTTACTCAACTTGTGTGAAACGTCTTGGATTTGATGGGAATCCGGCGTAATATGCGCAGGAGGTGACTAGCGGTGAACGCCCTCGATATTACAAGGGCGAACGATAGCATTTTAAAACATTGAAATTATTACGAACGATAACAGGTATATTGCGCTGCATACCCCGTGACCATCGGAGAAAAATATTTATTCACCTCTTTTGTTAGCCAATAAATCACATAAAAATATCTGGAGTGAATTGGGGAGCGATGAACTAATATCTTAATATCAGGAGATGCCTTTTTCATAATGTGAGAGTTAACCTGTCGCACTTGAAAAAACTTTTACTTAATAGACGAGTTTTTAGTTGGCGATTTTTGCACATAGGTACATGCTTGTGCATTTCATGGCACGTTGAGACCTTTCATTATGCATATAAAAATTTACGAAGTACTGTATTTGGGAATGGTAACTATTGTAAGCAAAATAAAGTACTTCGGTAGCTGGATTAGTAATAATTACTAGTAATAGTTGTCCAACGGAAGTTTATTTGACGTGACTTGACTTGGTTGATAGTATAATTTATATTAACGTTGATGAGTTTTAATTATATTAGATAGCGAAAAAAAAAGTATTGCATAGTTTTTCTGGTTTCATTGAATAGCCTAATGGAGGGTAGGCTACAAGCATTTCATTAACATGTTTTGGTACTATTATCCCTATAATACGGGGGCTGCTCATCGCAGAGGGATAATACATTTTTGTTAGTATAATTAATTTTTGTAGGATTTATTTATATGTTGTTTGGTTAGCTAAATATTTAATGTATATCTATTATAAATTTTCTGTGAATTGACTTGTATTACGACAGCGGAAGCCGTTGCAACTGGAAATGTACAGTTCTTCCACTTTGGATTCTGATGGTGGAAAACACTTCCCGGCAAGGTGTTTCTTTACGTTGAGGAACAGGAAAAAAGTCATGTGGGGCTAGATTTTGACCATAGGAAGGACGAAGAACACAGTTCACATCGATTTTCAAGAAATATTCAGCGACATCATTTTCGATTATTGCCGTGAATTATCGCGATTGTATTATCTGATGCTTTAAAAAGTAACCTTCGAGACTGATGTAACCTTCGAGAATTTCCGGTACATTCCTAGCTTCCATCTGTAGTTTTTTTTGCGTTAGTACACCATTCTCTAGATATCGAAAAACTATATGACATACTATATGTTGTTGATACCATACCATTGGAGATTTCCGTGGAGAGGTTTACTGTTAATTCTCCGGATGGAAATGATGTAGCCAAGTTTTATCTGCAGTTGTAGCCTTAGAAAGAAACGCCTCATCTTCCTGTAACATCTACTACACTTGCTAACAGAACAGCAAGAACACAAAAGTTCTGCTGTTTGTTAATGAGCAGTCTCAGAACTCACCGCACAGATACACGTTTTGTGAGCACTTTTCTTGTTATGAACGTATGGTTGACACCATGTTAAATTTTCAAGATTTCTGTTGTTCGGTGGACAAGCGTTCTTAACGTTATCCGATGATCTCTCACAACGGGAGCAGTGTTGTAAATGATTTTATCTGTAAGAGCATGACCAGAGGTCAGGGCCCAATTTCTTCTTATGGCTCTCTCCTCATATTCTAGCAGTGGCATTACATAGATCTCGGCGGACAATTCGACAAAAACAACTAGGAACATTTCAATGTAGCGTAATACTCGTCGTCTAGAACCGCCATTGTTGCTGTAGGTGAACTGAACATTTTCCAATTTGCCTCTCATGCAGTACTGGAGTCAAATCCCTAATAATCACGTGTAATAAGCTGGAAATATAACCAACAACTAAAGTTATCAATCCGAAGGTCGGTTTGATAGGTGTTCGGAGATAGCTCACCCAGTTTAAGCCCAACGGCCTTTGAAATTTACCCATCAGGATAGGGGAGCAGGTTCTTTTCTTTGCCGCCTTTGGTTTCTTATGAAGTTATGGTACCATTTGTTACTAGCTATTTTTGTTATTAGACTCATAAAAGTTAATTAAATTACTTTACGCATACACGAGCAAGAGCTACAAGGAAATTTCAATCAAAATAAAATATTAACGCAATGAATGGTGCACAATACTTCTGTGAATATGTTAACCTACATACGCACTGACATATTTACCTTCTCACGGTTAGTACTGTGCATGTGTCGGTTAAGATTATCAATCAAGTGCAAAAGAATTTCTTATGCATGGTGATCAATCGAATATCTAAGGATTTATAATTCCTTCTTAATATACATGCACGCACTCTAGCAACTTAAACAATATTTATCGTAACTAAGGCAAAGTTTTTGCATCAAGACTTCAGTTAAAAAATAAGATTTTTTACGAAAATACGATACGAAAAAGTTTTAATAAATTTCCATTAATGATACTGAGTGAACCTCTGATTAACAGCCAAAAATGTAAGTAATGAATAACTTTTTAAATTCATACTAAAAACTTGTTCGAGGTTAGGTACAAAGCAATTGATTTCATGTGTCTTCATTATTCAGTAGAAAACAATTAAATCATTGCATTCATAAATAGGCTCAAAATTAAATTTAAAATTTTACGGAATATTAGGTTCCCGATTCCAACTCAGCTTGAGTTTAAACACGAATCCACAGCTTCCCTGCTCCTACCCCGATAGTCGATTTGCGAGTATACTCATTGGCGAGGAAAATGCGCAATAAACTAAAAAAACTGCAAAGATAAAGAAGGTTATGTTTTTAATCTCCATAAAAAGGTGTTCTTTATTTTTTAATTACTTAGAACTTATGCTAGGGTGGGGAAAAATTTCTTTGAAAGTGATATTAAGTCATTGAAATTAGCGATTTATTTCCATGAACAGTTGGTATCAAACAGCCCTGGTTTAAGGCTCGGCATTTTCTGTTGTGATATTTCTTGTTGATATAGTCCATTGTTAGTCATTGCTTACTTCTTTATTTGAAGTATGGAAGTTGGCGTGTCAAGCACATAAGGCCTTGCTACAATTGGGTAAATAAATTATTACACCTAACTGAACGATTTATATTCCTTCAATAGATCAAACGCATTTTGAGGCTATGAACAGTGAAGTGTTCATTTCTATTATTTCATGTATTCGATTCTAACAAATTTGGACTTCAACTCACAAAAACATCTGAAAAGGTAGTTAAAAATGAAAATTATTTATGTATTTCATCTGAATGAGTATTCATGTCAATGTAACAATTTCAGAGCGTAAAAATCATTCTCCTTGACCGGAATTCGAACCCGAATCCCTCGATGTCAGGTCCAGTTTAAATTTGGCTTTTTAACCTCCTGGACTGTGGCTCGTCGCGCACGACTACGAATGCCTGTGATATTGTATGCACGGTATTTAGTCACAACGTCTTATTCCTTTAAAGCCTCCAAAATTTAAGAGTTTAAAAGGACGCCTCGATAGCTGCCTCGATAGCAGGACGTGCCTGTGTTTACCGAGTGTCTAAAATTCGCCGGCGTCCGAGGCTTCGGCCGCCGGGGTTTGGAGAGCGGCACTGCCGGACTCTCTCAGAAATCGAGGTTCCGATCGTGTTTTGTTTCGAGCGGCGGTTGACCGCCTAGTTCATCAAGAAGCGTGCAGTTTGACTCTCGACTTCTTCCGCCGGGAAGGCCGTGCCTTTGTTTTGTTTACTGGATCAAGACTGACCTTGACTACTAGTGTAGAGCTTAGGCTCCTTTTTATTTGCTACCGCCGGGTGCGCGTAGCGGGGAGGGAGCGTTCGTGAGTGTTTTTTTCTTTTCTTTCTTTCCTTCTTGGAGTGCTTTCAGTGCGCTCTTCTTCTTTTCTTGGCGCTGGCGTGCTCCATTTGATTTCTTTCAAAATGGTCGTACGTCGCGTAAACACGCTCGCCTTGCAAGTTGATGAGAAGGCGAAACCCCCTACTCCGTTGGAGGTCCACCTCTTTACACTAGAGTCGCTGGGCCTCACACCCGAAGAGATTGTGGCGATCCAATTTGGATATAACCGCCATTTGGTATTCCTGAAATTGGCAACTGAAGCTACTATGAAGAGGATTCTAGATATCTTATCCCACGAAAACTACCGTTTCCATCCAAAAATGATCCGAGGACGACGATTACTATTGACGAGACCTCCGGTAGCCCTTGTAATGTCAGGGTTCTATGTCTCCCCGTGGAGACCCCATTGGAAGATATAACAGGCGAGCTTCAGCGTTTTGGAAAAATCCATCGCTCGTGGGAGAACAGGTGGGAGGGCGACAAATTGGCGCGCGTGTTAACAGGTACGAGAGTGGTGCGGATGACGGTCGAAAGAAATATCCCCTCGTACCTCCACATCGGCGGCAACCGGGCCATCATCATCTACGAGGGTCAGCGCCGCACCTGCGCCCGTTGCAACCAAGAAGGCCACGAGCGCAAGACCTGCCCTCGGAACCAGGGAGGGAAGAGCTATGCGGAGGCAATGTTTTTGGCCTCTAATCCGAACACCGCCGAGGAGATAGATGAGCCCGAGATGGCTGTGGAGGAGAGGGCGCGGTCCCTGATACTTATCGAGGGTGCGCCCCCAGCTGTTCCCGCCGAACCCCCGCATCCCCCTCCACTTGGAGGGAAATTTCAGAGGGAGCGAAAGTCGCCAACGGAAGAAAGGGATCCGAAGAAGAAGAGAACGGACGACATTGCACTGCTGATTTCGAACATCGATCAAGCTGCGGTCCCTACCAGCTCGGATACACACTCACGACCACCGGCTCCTATCTCCGTGACCCCGTCAAAAGAGGACAGATCATCCTGCGTCCTTCCTTTCTCTGGCCACGCCAACGATGCGTTCTCCCCGCAATCCTTGCTTCACGGGCTGCTAACTCCCCGAGAATCACGGGTGACAGCGGGGGAGGATGTATCCGATTGCGACTGTCCCCCTTCCTCAACGGCGGGTCCCTCCATTATGGTATCACGGAAAATCAAGAAAGTATCACCGGCCGCGGAAGTTGACACATGTACGAGCAAAACCTTGTCGACGTCAACAATCCCAGACATTCCATCGTCATTCTCCTTTGAGGACAGCCAAGGTGTCGACGATCTTCCCAGGGCTCCTCTAGAGGCGGACCAATTCGACCGATCTCCTCTAATTTCTCCCGATGGGGCCCCTTCGGCAGAAGACCACCAGTCCGCCACCCCGCCCCCCCCTGAGGCCACCTCCTGGGCTGGGACGGCCCACAGCTCTGCTCGCTCGAACAGGGCCCCCCGTGGAATGCCGCCAAGTAACCCGCTCTTCGTAGAAACCACGGCTGGGTCTTCCTCTTCGGATGAGGTCGGAGGGGAGGTATGCGGTGGCAACTCGAGACCTCGATCGTCGACCCGTCGGACGAAGCGTCCTGGGAAGCGGCGAAGCACTCGTCGCCCGGGTTCGAGCCGCGACCGAAGCGACGTAAGCCATGACCAGGACTCTGGTAAGTGATGTCCGGTGCCCATAGCTGTCCTCTCATTCCACCAATGAATATTGTTTCGCTTAATATTGCTGGCGTTTATAGCGCTTTAAAAATTGCAGTCCTCCAACGTTTTCTCCGCGACCTTAGGGCTGATGTAATCCTCCTTCAAGAGGTAAAGGAGGACATAGTCTGGGATGCGAACATCTTTCAGGCTATCGGCAATTTCGCCGAAAGTCATTCTGGCACCACCACCCTAGTCCGAAATGGCATTCCGTTCTCTCATGTTCGCCGCCACCCCTCGGGCCGAATAACGTCCGTTATCGTGAATGGTATCCATATCACAAACCTTTACGCTCCCTTCGGTGAGCGCGCGAGGGCAGAGCGCGAAACATATTTCAATGAACTTCTCCTCCCGTACCTGTATTCCTTCTCGGGGAGGGCCATATTGGGGGGAGATTTTAACACTATCTACCGCCGAGAGGATAGTGCCTCGAACAGGGATAACGTGACATACTATCCAAGCCGGGCGCTCTCACTGATGCTCGACTCCATTAGAGCGATTGACGCAGTGCGTTCTTATTGCGCCGGTCCCGCCCCCTTCACGCGATCAGGGCCTAACTCTCGGACGCGGATTGACTACCTCTTCGTCTCGACATCCCTAAAGAATGATGTCCAGACAGTGGACACCCTCCCGGTGTCCTTCTCTGATCACTGCGCAGTGATCATTGGAGTTACGTGCCCGGACACAACCCCGGGCGCGCACGTCCACCGCTGCGGCTCCGTGTGGCGCATGGACCTCCGCGTGTTGGAGGACGCGACTCGTCGTGATTCTATCCGCACCCGGGTGTGTGCACTGATCGCGGCACTCCGTCCCGGTGCAAACCTCGCTCTATGGTGGGACGAGGTTTTCAAACCCCACATTGTCACCCACATCAAAAGGCAAACTTTGGAGTGGCGTAGGGAAAAGAACTACACCATCTCCTTCTACCGCCGAGCGCTGGAAGAGCTCCTGCGTAAGGATGTGGCGCCGGAGGGTTTCCACGCCCAAGTTTCGTCCCTAAAAAAAATTATCCTGGGCCACGAGCTCCAAAAATACGCTCCCCAACAGTGGCAAAAAGAACTGGACACGGATAAAGGGGGCCCCCTAACGCTATCTGAGCTTCGGCGCTGGATGAAATCCAACTCTGGCTCCGATATAGACAGAATCCCTGTCAGAGAATCTGCCGCCGGTGACACCGACCTCCTTAAGGAAGCGGGCCGGCACTTTCAAAACACCTTTAACAGGTATCCTCCATGGAAGGAGGGAGACGCACCCCCTCTCCCCCCTCTCCCTACGCTTCCTACAGATCAAAAAGACGATCTTTGTCGAGACATAAGCTCAGACGAACTGGACTGCGTCTCGTCCATGTTCCCGAAGGGCAAAGCACCCGGCTTGGACGGCCTACCCTTTGAATTTTATTTAGCGTACTGGGATGTTTTAAAACCTATTTTAACCCACCTTTTTAACTGTATTTTAGCTAGCGGCTCTCTGACTGCAAGTCAGAGGACCGCCGTGATAACGCTTATACCAAAGAAGACGCGGCCAAAGTCGTTCAACGACTTCAGGCCAATCGCCCTTTTAAACGCAGACTATAAAATATTGGCGCACGTCCTACGATGTAGAATGACGGCTGCTGCCGACATCGTCCTCTCTCCATCCCAGTACGCCGTGTCGAAAACGCGAAACATTTTCGATGCAGCACTTTTAATTCGTGACATCATTTTTTCCGCCCCCTTGTATGGTGATCGTTTTTTATCACTCGTGGCTATCGATCTTGAGAAAGCATTTGACCTGGTCCGGATCGAATGGATTCTCACCGTGCTCAAGAAGATGGCCTTCCCCGAGTACTTCATTCGTGCCGTATCAACGATGTATAACGGAATATACTCTATAATTAGGATAAACAATGCCACCTCGCCGCCCATCCCCGTCAGTAACTCCGTTCGGCAGGGCTGCCCACTGTCAATGCTGCTGTTCGCCCTTGCCTTAGACCCCATACTCAGACGACTACAGAGCAGTGGAATCGGGGTACGTCGTCACGGCGCCGTCTGCCTGGGCGTCGCATACGCTGACGACATAACGCTCTTCGTAGACGACCCGTCCCACATGGCCCTAGCCCACGACATATTAAAGTCATATGAGCAGGGTGGTATCTTCCTCAATAACCGGAAATCCGGGTTTTTGCTGCTGAAGGGCGACCGGCCCTCGAACTCCATCGGTTGGTCAGAAGCGCCCTCGCTCAAAATCTTGGGGTTCTGGTGGGAGAGGGAGTTGGCTCCCACGATTGAGCGAAACTGGGGAATTATTGACCATCATGTAAAATGGAGTGTTGGAAAGCTTTCACTCCCTTCCCTCCCGATCGTGACCCGCGTCCGCCTCCTCAATCAGATTGTCTTCCCAAGGATATGGTATGTGGCCCATCTATGGCCCTTACCCACTAAATACAACGCATACTTTATTAGAGTGTCCAACCAAATGATCTGGAATGGCTACGTAAAGAAAGTGTCCCGAAACCAGCTCTATGGCCCGTTTGAGCAGGGTGGTCTCAATTTAACCGATACAGCTCTAAAGGCGAAGGTGGTCTACGCGAAGCTTAGCCTGCGCATCCTCGGCGGTGACGACGCGTGGCGCAAGGCACTCCTCAAGGACGCGTGGCAGGAACTCGCGCGCGACGTATGCCACCGGAGGGCATTTGATGAAACGAAAAAAGTCGCTTCTCTCCTGCGAGATGGAGAAGCAATTCGGGTGAAGACCCTGTATGTCAGAGCGCTTACCGAGCAGCAACAAGATACATTAAAAAGAACGATTTCTTGGAAAAACTGGGCGACCAGCAGGGCGAACGATGAGGCACGTAGTGGAATGTTTAACCTAATCGCGAACACAGTCATGACGAGGGAAGTGAGGCACCATCTTCGGCTAGCCGATTCGCCCCTTTGTCCGTCATGCGGTCGAATAGACAACGTCGCACATCTCATCCTTGGATGCAACGATAAAATCAGAGAATGGGAAGCTCTAAAAAAGATCTATAAAACCTGGGACGTGTTCGGTGGTGGTGCCATTACCGACATGAATCTGATCACCTTGAACTTTCGGCTCTTTCCGAGCTTCAAATCCTTCATAATGACCACCCTAATCGTGGAATTCACACAGATGAGAACCGCGAATAAACATTCCGCTAAAGGCATGCAAGCATTGGTGGAACGGATGTGGCTGCCCCCGGTACCGGACACACTTCGTCCGTGGTTAAAAAGTTGTTTTTCTGAATAACTGTGCTTCAAAGCTATCAATAATTCCAACCAAATCTAATGTTCCGTCGCTAATCCAAATAATTCCTTCTATATTTTGTGAACCCTGCCTTTATTATTTCCTTCCACAGTATTGTTCATGGTCACAATTGTTTTATGCCATGTATATGAATTTATGTCTATGTAAGTGTGTAACCATAATAAGGAAAAAAATATTCTGTAACCATAATCTGTAAGCTGACAATGTGTACAATGTAAACACTAGCAGTGTAACATACTAGACCGAATAAAAATAAATTGAACCATAGCTTAACTGGCAAAAACTCTCGGCCTAACATCGAGGGATCCGGGTTCGAATCCCGGTAAAGGCAAATGATTTTTACACTCTGAACTTGTTACATTGAAATGCATAATAGTGGATGACTCCGTTGAAAGTTACTACTGCGGTATCTCCCGCAGCTGCTTGGAATTTGAGTATTTATGTGTCATCCCTTACTTTGGTTTTTATAAAATTGATTTTAGTGCCGATAATATATAAATGAAATAAGAAATTTGAATTCCTGAAATACTTCATCACTAAATATGAATGCTATTTTTGGTATTAATGGGACAACTGTGTTTCATTACATTAGACACTTCGGTTTTTCTTCAAAAAACAGACAAGCTTGATTGAATCACGTTCTCTTCAATTATTTGTTCACTTTTTTCTTTGTATTTGGTTACATAGATATATTTGAATTGAACCAGTTTTTGTTTATAACACTTCAGTCGGCAGTTTGTAACACATTGTATTCCGCAATCCCAAATGGTGATGCCTAGTGAGCAAAGTAGCTACGATTATTTGACTTTCGTTTCAGAATTATGTCTTTTACTGGCTTTAATATGTTTGTTTGTAATGGCCCAAATGCGATACTCGTATAAGTACATGTTAACACTTCGGCTGGAATCAGCTGAAATCACATTAAGTTGGGGATATTTCGCCAATACAGAAAGAAGTCGTTAAATCTCGCGAAAAAAATGGGAAACTATTCTTCGCAAATGTATGGCGGTCACTTTGACTATTGGTTTTACGAGCTCACTAGCAGTAACATTTGAATGTTGAAGAGATTTGTCCAGCAGTTTTCATATAAATTCGTTTCGTTCACGCTTAATAAAAAAATATCATTCTAGCAATGAGTTCACGGACAAATGGAAGTGCACGCTAATGTTTTTCAACTACTAGCATGTAAGAATGTAAAACATGTATTTATCTTTGTGCTAAGAAATCTCATCTTTTAACAATCGACCCGAGCTTAAGCTACGCGCGTTAATTATCGGGATTTGAAGGCGCGTGTTTCAAGTTGGCGAGGAAGGCATGTACCTGCAGCGTGAGTGGGAAACTCACGTGCAGTCATCGCTACCGCCGCCGCGATCTCTCCTTCCGCATTCGATTTTCTGCCGCAAAAGGGCACAAGATCTTTCCCAATTCCACTTAACAGCGTTAATTGGCGTCCTATTAGAGGCGCCGTGATCACGAGTAACATCGTGTAAACATGTCCCATTGCCCCAGCCTCTAATACCCCTTCAAAGAGAAGCTTCACTTACTAGGTCGCAGTACGTGGACGCAATATGTAAGAGGTGGGAATTGAGAATTCATAACAAACTGGATTACGATCTGATTGAACAAGCCTACAGGAGTAAATTGAATGACCGCATTGGTGAAAATTGAAACATTGAATCTATAAATCAAAATGTTTCTTGATTAAGAAATCCCAAAGGAAATTGAATATAAGTTTTGTTATGTACAGTTTTTTGAAAACAATACCACCTGAAATGACTTTTAATTGTTACAGCAAGTTTTTTCGATATTCTTTCGGAATTAGCATATTTTGCTGTAAAATAAAACCTTTCCTGATAAGTTCCTCCTCACCAGTTGATGCAACTACAATTTTACACGGGTAACAGAGTAAAAGAAGGAATGCCTAGATTTGTGGAGAGATCATTTGCTGACGATTTTATCCACTCGAGAGTTAGGCTTGTACAATTATGCAATGCCATTAGTGATTTTGCAATCAGATTGGACAGGTTATTGAAATACCCGAGTATCATGGAATCCCGTCCCTCCCTTCTCTCTAACCGGGATTTCCGCCTATCCTTTCACCCCGTTGTTTTTTCCCGCATTGCACAAACCTTTAAGGCCTAAACGTTAGGTTTAAAACTTAAAAAATCAAAATCAATACAAAAACTTGAATGAAATAGTATCAACTGAAAAAGTCTGAGTCAAGAAAACACTGGAAGCAGTAGTTAAATTATATATTTAGTAGAAGTAGAATTAGGTTGCGAGTGTGTCGACGACTTAGGTCCTTTTGAAAATCGTAATGGTGCCAACCAAAAATTTCAAAACTCAATTTCAATATTTGAACGTGTCTATTTTAAGATATTTTCTCTTCTGGGACACAATCTGGGATCATTACAAAATTGGAAGGATAAAAAATGGATCCGAGCTAATAAAGTACTAATTTAAAGACAAAAAACATTGATTAATAAAGAATAGTTATTGTTTGTGTTATTTTTTTGTCAGGATTCCTTTTTTTGCTGACAATTTTGGAATTCTAATTGAGCGTATATTGGAGATTTTTAAAAAATACCCTTCTCTCTCTCTGATTATGCATAGTTACACTGGAGCTAGTAACTTTGTCGTATTGGTTGACGATGACAATTCATTCGATCATAACCCATGGGGAATATGCAAACACATATGGGTAAAACACAGGGATCCGAGCACAGATGTAAGCAGGGTATTTCTAATTAAAGGATAAGAGTTTTGGCGAAAATCAAGCTACCAATCTGGGTGCGGAGCCAAGTGGTTTTGCGAAAAACGAATATCTAGAAACGAGGAGGTATGTGAGGTTTTACAGCAGCGCCACTCTTTATAGATCGAAGTAAAAAACCTGTCTCTTGTTAAACCATGCTTCGCTGTGCAGGGCGTTAAGTAAATCAATATTTAAGAGGACTCATATTTCATTGATTAGTATTATAAACTTTAATAATTACTTAGAATTTCGAATTTAAAAATAACATTAGTCTATTGATCAGGATTTGAATATATATTATATGGCAATTTGAAATATATTATCATAAATTTCCACACTTTGCTTGACTCTATTAACTCTGTTCAGGTGGCGTACTTTGTCCTCGACGAGACTATATCAAGATTGCACTCCTAAAGCACTCGAATTTGAACTGAAAATGTCGTCAGCTTACACTGAAGCTTAATTAGGAGAATATTTTATTTCATTTCACGCCGATAAGAAAACATTGAAAAACTTTATGGTACTACATTATCTCGAGAGTTCGTGCAGGATATAGTAAGTCACAATTATTCTTGCCATGGTGGTCACATTTACCTCAAATCGGTCCAGCTTCTTTTGAAAACGTGTAAGTTCCTCCTAGCCCTCGTCCAGTTGGCTGGATATAAGCTTCATACCCCATTCAAATATTGTTCCCATTTTTATGATTTTCTGACCGGCAGTAGGAATTGCCCTCAAGATTAGTCCGGAAAAAATCAAAATTTTCCATTCTAATCCTCCTTGGGAATAAGTATTTGTGATTGTTCAAAGGCAGATTCAGCCATAAGTACTGCTAATTTTGAACAAGAGATTTCAAACGAAGGGCGTCTAAGTGCTCGGGACATTTCATTTTGCTATCAATACAATATACAGCAAAAAAAGTGTAGGTCAGACTGTCATGGACCGGACACTTTACTATATGTTAGTTACCCGTTGCTTCATTAGTCGTCCAATTTCGCCAATAATATAAAATAAATGAAACGGAGGAGTGTGGACCAGAGAAAATCATTATATTTACACCCGATAAGGAGTATTGCGTCATTATTTTTGAATCGGCAAAAGAAGTGGAATTCATATGATAGCGATAATATGATGCAGATGGCAATCGTTATGGGAAGTTTGCTCTGAATGACAAGTTAGCACGACAGCCCTTTCCGTGACCCATTGAATAAACATTTTCGAGTGGAAGGCTCAAGTCAGGTTCCATGGATGAATACCCCCATTGGGCATCAAAACTCCATTTATGTTGATCGCTCTTCAATCAGCTCGAGACGCGGTTTCACGGACAACCTCATTATCACAACAGACGCGCTCTTGACCGCGGATATGAAGCGCTTGACACAGCGATCCTTCCGTCTTGGTCTCCGCGCTGAAGTGCTCCGGAGAGTCCTGTCGTTCACAGCATTGAGCTATCTAGGTCATACATTGAGTTAGAACTTGCGTGTTACTATGTTTGTGATGGGTTTCTCCCAAGTTGTGACGATTGGAATTCTCAGGGAGATGCGTATTTCCGTTCCCTGGGGGCTACCCGAAGTGCGCGTTATTGCGACAACCAGAGGAAGCATTATGCGGCATTAATCGCCGCGAATTGTGGCTAACACGTTTGTTTTTCCACGTTATTGGGTCACCGAGATGGGAGGGGTATATACGAAGATCGTTCAAGCATTCAAAACATCTTGGGATGCGAGGAAAAAAAAATAAAAGCGAAAATCAGTGAACTTGTGCACGTGACCTGTTTGTGTTATGATGACGCCGAATATAAAGAGATGGTGACTGTTTGCTAAACTACCTATTATGCTTGCGCGAGGGGTGGGATATCTGAGCTGAATGCGCCATAAGCCGAGTGTACTGTTTGCCTAAGCTGTTGAAGTTGCGCAGCACTTCACTTGTTAACCATCATAATTGTCTCAGAAATATATAGTTTCGTTTCTAGATAAACAATGACTATGCCGTAGTTCGACACCTCAACTGAGATCATCTACTTCGAATTATGGAATATTCATGCCAAATAGTAAATTACCAAATATTTTCTCAAGATATGTGTGCTTACACATCCACTCCTATTCGTCCAAATACCTTCCCAAAAAGCCATTACAGATCTGATTATCATGGACTTGATACTTTAATATTTTATCAGCAAGTTACCCAATGTTCCCATTAACGCGTTTAACATAAATTGAACTGAAGTGTGTGGATCTAGTTAATCTGAATCTTTTGGCTTTTAGAATGGTTTATTTACATGTTATCTACCATGAGTATGTGCGTGGCATTTTGGAATCCTTAATTGGCTCAGGCAGTGAAAATATTTCTGAGCGTGAGATAAGTATTACACCCATCACTGTTGAGTTTGCGATCTGTAACTCTAAAAGTCGTGGCACAAACCAAAAAATAATTTATTTTATTAATTTGGGGTGAAAAGATTTATCAGTCAATAGTTATATTGAACTTTTTACTCGCAATGTCATTATCCCGGATTCAATTAATTCATCAACTCCGGCATTTTCAACAAGTAACGCGCCAAGCTCCTAAACTGCAACGGGTTGAGTGTGGATGTGAACAAGATGTCCCATACCTACCTAATGACTCTATGTATTTGCATAATCCCACCTCTACAGCAGCAGTGGTGAGTGCCAGTTTGGCAACCAGCCACCACCCCCACCCCTAATCCAGGAATCTGTATCCTTCCAGCGGCCGAGTGCAACGGCGGCGGCGGCGGCGGAGGGGGGTCTGGCGGCGGAGGGAAGGACAACGGCGCGGATGGGGTCGGACCGCTCCACAGTGTGGTGGTGGCGTGGGCCAAGGGCAAGGCCCGGAAGTTCTTCTCCATGAAGACGCTGCGGCGGCGTCTGCCCGTCTCTGCCTGGCTCCCCGAATACTCGCGGGCAGATGCCGTCGGAGACTTGGTGGCCGGGGTGACCGTGGGCCTCACGGTCATCCCACAGTCCCTTGCCTATTCCTCAGTGGCGGGCCTTCCTCCGCAGGTAAAGGTCACTCCCTCGACAGTACAATCCCACTGGTAGCCTCCCCGCCGTTCCTCCAGAATTCGGAACTAAATTGGATCCCCGTCCCCATCTTGCTAACTCCAAGCACGGCATTGATACGGAAATGATTTACGAAGTTGTGAGGTTTGAACAGCTCTATGTGCTTGAACATATTAAGTAGCCAATTCTATTCAACCTATACATTTTGTCTCTAATAACTTGCATTAGACCTCTGATGTGAAATAACTTTTATCGTAATTTGATTATAAACACAATGTGGTTTATTTGTATTTAATATTTTTAGATATTCGGCGGCGCGCGATCAGTGATGTCGCGTTTTCCGGTTGAAAAAATTTAGGAAGTTTTGATTGACTATGATGTTACTAAGATAAAATAATTTTTGATTTTTGGGCACATGCTTCGTGAGAATCACGGTAATTTAGCACGCATTAGTAGCGACCATTTTAAAATTTTGGAATGTGAGAGAGAGTTGGCGCGCTATATGGATCCTGAACCTGAATTTTGAACCATAGCATAATAAATCCTTTCAGGCTTTGCTACTCAAATGTTTTTTATAATAAAACTTTCAACAGACCACCACGACTGTCCAGGCCTTAAAAATACATCAACCTGGGAATGAGCCTGGATCGGATATCGATTACAATTTGATAAATTGCTAAACCTATAATTTGATGTTTAAAATGAGTGAATGAAATTACCTTTAAATAACAGTCACACGTCGTCAAAAATGCTTTATATTACCACGCGTTAAATCCCTGAATGGGAAAATATTGATTCAAATCCCTAATTTCGTTTCCCCTAATTTCTCCGCTATGGGAATGATTGCCTCCAAAGATTTATTACATTTACCACAAGCCAATTGGCTCATTTGTAATTAAGATTGCCTTGATAGAAGATCATTCTGAGACACGTTTTGTATAAAAATTTTTGGTAGCAATGTTTCCTGGTGTGTGCGTGAAGTGCTGAATCTAGACCATCGGTTAAGTGTGCGAGTAATTGCAGATCGTATTGGCATTGATAAGATGACAAGGTACATCATTATCACTAAAAATTTGGCGATGCGAAATATCTGCTCTAAACTCGTTCGGTCTTGACGGACGCCCAAAAGCAGAGTCGAGGGTCTGCTTGCAAAGACTTTCTACAAAAATCCTTCAAGCGTCGACAAGCATCCTTCGAGCGTCGACGCTCGAAGGATGTACTTTGAAGGTTTTTGAGGCATTTTATCAATAACTGAAATAAATTTATTTTTCCCATACTTTTTATACAAACCGTGTATGTCTAGAGTGTTCTTTAGTTTGGAACCATGGACAATCTACTCTTTCTTACTTAATAACCAACCATTTATCAACGCGTACTGCTTTACTGAAACGCTCATATTTTGTATCAACTCAATAGAAGTAAACATTCAATCAAATTATGAACTAAAATAATAATATGGTAATTATTTCATAAAAATGTTTATCTATTTTTATTTTCTTCTTAAAATTTTCATTAAATGACGGTCTGTTTTAAGTAGGATCTCATTGGATTTCACGACTTATACTCGCAATTATGAGCTTTGCGAAAATTTACCTTAGAAAAGATTCTGGGTGATATTATTCACTGCTATGCAAAGAGTTTACTCTATATCGCTGTTTAGAATTTAAATTTCAAAATCAAATCAATAAAAATATTTAATCGTTCAGTTGATTTTGTTCAAAATATAATGATCTTTTCTCCATTGTTGTTAGTCTTGGGGGTTAATAATGATTTAAATTTGTCGAAAGATATTAATATAAGAAAAACGCTTTATAATGAAAAAACAAACCAAACATATCGCTAGTACAAGTTGTAAGTTATGCTCTCGGACGAGGCCATTCGACGTAAATTATTCCTACACCTGTGATTTCAGGGGCACTCGCCCGCCTGTTTCCGCTAATGTGTCATGGACGTCATTGCTGAAGATTACGTAATTTATATTCCAGCATCGTAAAGGCTAGGCCGATCGCTTAACTACGTCAGCTTCGGAAGAGTCCTCTGCCTTCGAATTCTTGCGTAACGCTCGTGCGCACTGGATGGAAACCCAAAAGCAATCCAGCATCATTTCCGCCTAAAGTCAAAACAATCAACAAATACGCCAAGGGAAATGAGGTTAACCAATATGGAAAAACGATAAAAAGTCTCAGAAAATCCATACCGTGATATTAAATGACGCCGAAGTAAGCAGGAATTTTTTAAATTTTAGATTTTCAATTAAAGAAATTCTTAGAAAAAATAGATCTAAAATATGACCAATCAGAACCTATTTAATGGTCACAGCATTATAAGGGCTGTCTGTTAGGGGTTTTCCATGGTTCCACGCATTTTTGGTGTTTTAATATGTATATATATATATATATATATATATATATATATATATATATATATATATATATATATATATATATATATATATTGTAAATATATAGATAAACGCGTGAATCTGAATAGGAAATCTTCGTGGATTTTCCAGCAGGTCAGGGTGTCGCTGCCAACCTTTCGATGACTAATGATAGTGTTATTGAATATAACTAATGTATTGTCATTGGTGGAAACGCCAGCAGCCGACACCTTGCCCCGGTGGAAAATCCGCAAAGACTTCATCGCAATCCTTGGCGGGGAAATCACCTCAGTTTACATCTAAATAGGAGTCAAATGAATTCTTAGAGATTTCCATGTATAAAAGTCAACAATTGATGAAATCAAAATTTTAAAAAAATCTTGAGGATGACAAGCACACTCAGGTTCTCCCACTTGCCCCGAACTTCTCCTACTGGTGATAAAATACCGCATTCAACGGTATTGGTAATGTAGTAATGAAGTTTTCAACCGGAATTTCTTTACATTACGTGCTTTGTCATTACGTCAATTTTAAAACACTCCTGATTCCCTCTTCTTTATAGTGAACAATTGCAAACCGTTTGAACAAATCATTTCACGGAAATTTAAAAAAAATATGCGATAACTTAAACGTCACTGATCGAAATTCAAAGATAATCATTAGCTCATGTGTGGACGTAAATTAGAGAATTCAGGCTAGTGATAAGAGTACTTTATTTATACTGACATGACGAAGGAGAAGAAGTTTACTGCTGAAGTAATCAACCAGCGAACTGTAGCGTAGGGAACCTGAGCTCTAGCGTATGCTATCAAATCCGTGGGTATAGGAAAATTGCACTCTAATCATATCAAGACCTACACCACGTCAAACACGCACACTTGGGATAGTGGTCAGTGTCTATCTCGGTGTTGACGACGGCTTACAGGAAATTTCTAGTTTCCATGCTGCTTATGTGTAAATAATGTCCAAAGGGATCGGCGAAGCTGGGAAGAACCTCCAGCTAGAATGAACGCTCTGACCACTAAGCCACCAAGCCGCCATATTAAGGAGTTCATCAAGGAAAAACCGAGGCGTTTAGGACTCGGAAATTAGGACGCAATCGATATTCATGCCCTGGGCGGAGCGCGTGCTTCAGGGGCGCGGCGAGGGTTGTGCGGAGCCTCGGGCAGTGTCCTCGCCTGCCGGTGGAGCTGCCTTTGATTGTTTCGACTCGACCTTGCGACATACAGGCCATCAAACTCAAGTCGACACGGCTCTTCCTCATTCATTCGATCGGTGACGACCCCATGCTGACGGCTTCGTGAGTTAGGATCTCCCAGTGAGTGAATAAAAATTATCCTGTTATTCTCGGAAGGGGAGGTCGCCACCATTAGGAGGTGACGCCCTATCGTGCCATCACCTCATAAGCGGTATTGCGAAAACTTTGGGCCTGAAAAGCTAGTGTATTTAAGCAGATTTTTTTAAGGTCACTAGCAGAAGCAGTTGAGCGAAATACACAGCGCACGCGCTCCTCTTTGGTTAAGAATTGCTTGAAGAAAACGTTATGACCTCCGATGCAGAAATTTACGCGAAACTGCTCGACTGAATCAAGTTATCACGTGAAATTTAGGTGCACACGAAAAGAGTTTGCTATAAATTTAAAGGGATATTTTTCATAGGGCGAGAAAAATCGTTGGTATTCCCTATAAGTTCACAAGGAACGCAACCTGATTTAGTTGTCCAACCACATCGGAGACTTGTCGTGGATCACATTTTAGAGACTTGATCAATGAAAATGGGTCCGAATTCATTACCAGTCATATCTGAAACTCGGAGTTAGCTGATAAAAACCCGTTTTCATAGATATCGCGATAAATTATTCAGGTACGGCGTTTGTGGACGAGTTTTTACGACACCAATCGCCAGCAGGGAAGAATTTTTTAAAATTGGTTTACTCGTTAACATAGGTTTAGGATGAACATAGACTAAGTATCGCTACATTTTTTAGCTACGTATAACGAGAAAAAACCATTCATTCCGTTTTACATTAAACAATTCTCCAATATTACCTATCTACCCACTATCTACCTCCTTTAATTCCATACAACATGCCTATTATTTTCCTCTCCCAACATAGTCTGCCTAACGTTCACCCTTCTATCACGCTCTTCAATATTCTATCGCCAATCAAAGCGCTGTGCAACCAATGTCTTACCTCATAGGATTTCTACCGATAATCCCCTTTCCTCTCACGCTCTACTCCTTCTACTTTCTATTCCGTCCATTTTATTTTTCCATCATCCTCCACACTTATATTTCAAAAGCAATAAGGTTCTCATCTTCCCTCAAAGACCAAGTCTTTCTACCGTAAAAAAACTACGCTCCATAATCTTTGCTAACCTTGGAGAGTTGATAAAAATATGATGAAGGTAACTCCAAAATATTTTCAAACTTTATGTCACTCCAAATCCTCATCCTTTTTTTCTGTTCGCTTCATATATTTGTGAATATGTACACCCTTTATGAGATCGTCCTTTCGTATCTTTTATTTACCAGCTCCATTTGCAGTTTATCTCATATGCTTCCCGTCCTCTTTAAGTTGTACTGTATCAAAATATGCTCGATGAATTACCCTAAAATGTTTTGTTTTCTTTTCCATTTTTTCAAATGGGATTCTGTCATTGGAATGGATTGGATCCACTCTTCCTATAGCCGCCCATTTAATTACTAGAGTTGGCTCTTGGCTCTAATTCCTTAATTCTCCCGCTGAATGGCAACGCCATTAATTCTTATCTTGTAAACCGTTTTAGTTTGTCTCACATCTCTTGAGAATAATGCTCCAAACGTATGTTACCGTCTAACACGAATTTCGTATTTTTAGTTAAAAGGATCATTTTGAGACATTAAAAGTGTCTGTTTCAATCAATCTTTATCCTTTACCATTTAGAAGTAAATGCATAGGATGAAGGCAAAATGGCGGTTAATTACTACGTGAATGAGTTTTTCGCCTTATTTATACCATTATTGCTTTATATATTAAATAAGATACGTTAAAATATTCGTCGTTACCGTTTATTTTATTGGAGCGAAAACTATATCGGCTGGGTCGTAAAAGTTGCAAGAGGGGAGGTTAGCTTATAAATCTGGCATCCGTTGTCTTTTAGTTGCCTTAGTTAGGCGTCATAGTTTTCAGTATTTCCTCGTGTTTTTTTCGGGTAAGTTTATCCGTGAATATTAAATTTGAAGGATTTAAGTATTGACACTAATACGAACTTATTTTTTAATGGCCCCAAATAACTCAGAAGTTTTCATCTGGTGATATAATAATATGAGTTGATATCAGGGATCCTGACATTGGTTTAACAAATCTCTTCATTCAATTTCTTCATCTATTAATCTCTCCTCCCACATATTTGTTTTAACTTTCAAGTTTGCTATTTAGTCATATTGCGTGAAATAAGCATTGCGAAGCGTAATCACTCTCAATTACATTTCTCAAAAGCGCCAAAATCATGGAAACAGCATACTCCCGATGAAAAATCACAAGAAAATAGGTCATTTAGAGTGACATCACTGGAAACTAAATCCTCTGCCTTCCGCTTCAGATCTGAAAGAATTGAAGTCATAAATGAAATAATTCAAAATTTTTCGAAGTCCATTTTATCGTTTAGTAGTCATTTTATGATTTTTATCAGCATTCTAAATTTTTAATATGATCGCTCTTCTCAATACCTGTAGCAAGCAAAAATTGTTTCTTTTTAACAGGAACGAACAATCTGAGTCATTTTCGGAGCCTTCGCATATAGCGAGAGAAAATTTGCCCATAGCTATATTTTTGTCTGTGGGCAAATAACATATTTTATCAGCCTGCTCATGAATAACAAATTAGAGACTGATGATAGAATAGCGATGCCCTAAATTTTTATTTTATTGAATAAAATTGGGGCTCTTTGGCTTAAGGCGATGGGGTAGTGTATTTAGCTAGTGTGTCTCCAGAAGATTCCTCCAATTACTTCTAGATTAATGCAAATTGTACAAACTTCTGGGATAAGGACACTAGGAAACCACAAGCAGCACAGAGAGAAAGTTTCTTCTATACCCTCTATTCCATATGGCATGGGGTCTGAAAGGAGCCTAGCGAGCTCTGCCCTCATCCACCAAACCAACACGAGGTGGGGGGTTCTGCACGGGAGTTATGAACTCTTCATGAAGAAATACTCAATTCTAGTTACGAGTTAAAATACCATATTTTTAAAATTTAATATTTTTTTTACTAATACAGAATCTTAGATTTAAAAAAATCCTTCTCTAGTTTGGACTTCTCGGTGTAAATCAAGTTGAATTTAGTCTTTCAAACGAGGGTAAATCCGTCTGGGAAATTGCAAGGTGGTTAAAACAGAGAAGTAGGTCGCCAGCTGGTTAAACGCGGCGAGCGATACAATTATATTTCCTGTTATCTCATTACAGGTACACAATTTGAATATAATCTTCCCAGTCATTCATTTTGAAAATATTATCTCATAACTTATGCCGATAACGACATGTATAAGTTATAGTCAAAAATCATATCAGACGCTTCGAATCTGTCAGTTCATCTACTCGAGACTTCTGGGTGATTCAATCACATATATTTCATTTAGTTCGTAGGCAGTCGTAATTTTTAAAAATATTGAATATGAGGTGCGAAAATAAGCATCGCTTTCATTATATTTTTAATAGGCATGGGACTGGCATTATGTGTCCGTCATTAATCCTATTATTGAATGTTTAATTTGATTGGCACGACGGAGATATGACCGTCTGCTTCGCAGCAAATCTGACCGAGGTGAACCATCTCCAATCCAAATTTGATAAAAGCAAAACCTTTTTCCTCTAAATTCTTTGCCCTTTTGTCTGAGTGCCGTGATATCATAGCAATGGTAAAATATAGAAAGCATTTCAAATGCTGCGTAGCCAACTATCGATTCTAGCTGGCGATTCGTTGCTTGAAGGGAAAGTCAACAACATAGAGGAGTAAACGACGTATAGAGGAGTACGACGTATGACGTTGATAATCGTAAATGAGAGTAATTTTCTCTTTTATAGGCGTAATGATATGGAAGTAATTTGTGGCGAGAGCCAAATCTTGACCAATCCTTGCGTCACTCTTCCGATGTCGTTAAATGATTAACGCTTCTTAGAAGTTCCCGCCCTCTTTATGACTGTAACATTAGGAAGCACTTATGTCGGTGTTAAGAGATAAATCAACGATATTTTTAATGGTTGACCACTCAGAAGGAGCTTGGACCATCTTTGTTTGTTTGCTCTGAATCCGACTTAATCTGGATTCTTTCGAAAAGATAACAGGCACAATTTTATTGACTTCCCGCACATGATTTAAAACTCCTAGGTTTCGTGTCAACAGACGATATCACGTTTTCCTGATATCGGACTACAATCACTACGATCTATTGGCGGCTATCTGCTCGGACTAGAAAAGAAACAAATTGTTATATATCAATGCACTCGTATTACGCGCCAGTATTAATGTCTACGTAAATACTTATCGTACATGTGCATATTTATTTAAATACGTTAATAGATCATGCCATCAACTTTATGAGAAGTTCTTATCTACATCTTGATAGGTGTAGGCGTAAAGTTACTGCATATTTCGTTTTTGTTCTTCTACGTTATTTCAGTTAGTAATTTGGGTGAAGCATGCAATTGGGAGAGGAAAACGTGGTGAAACATTGAAAGTGTTTAAATCTCACTCATTGGCACTTACAACGCAATATTTGTCCGGCATGCGTTAAATTTAAAGTGAATTGTCACGTGCCATATATGCGCGCACGTTTAATTTTCTCGGAGATCATCTCCGATCACCATTGACCTCCCGTGTGTTGCTCCACCAAATGACGAGGAGCGGGAATTGGAATTTTCTGTAATTAAAACAGCTTCGTTAGACCGCTTTTAATTGGAGTACTTCTTGAACCACTTATTTACTAAATGATTCATTTAATGATCAAATGTTCATGGCATGACAATTAAGATGCTTAGAAGGAAAGGATTGAGTTGCGCCCTGGGTCGTTTGATAATCTTTTAGCCACTAACCTTTACAGCGTAGCTTATTTTTAAACCCGATTTACGGATATTGACAACGTGCTTGCCATCCATCGTTTACTTACTCTTCCTAGTCCTCGTTTTCCATAGCTTTTATATTTTTCTTTTGCTGTTTTAACCAGCCTGTGATGTTGTGTTCAGTCCATATGTTTGCGCCAATACTTGCATCGATCACTTGTAAATTTATCCTGTATGTCACAGTGACTACTTAATTTTTAATTTCTTATTCTGTCATAGTATGTATTGTATATTTTCTTATTATGTCATAGTACACGTAACTGTATTTCCATTTAATTTGAATTCAATAATGCTTTTGTTCCCGTTAAACTGATGAATAAGCAATCACTGATTCAATCACTGTTTTATATATTCTCTTTATCCATTAAATGTTATAAGCCTCTTTTTACGTACGAGATCTTTCAGGAAATATTTTCTAATTGCTTCAGGTACCTGTGCTTCAGCATCCTCGTATAAGTTTCAGTCTATCCGTACCTATATTTCAAGGTATAAAAAGGTACCATATATTACAAGGTATACTTGCGCAATTATCTTCCCCTCTTTTTTTTAGTATTTGCATTCGTGATAGCAAAAATATTCAAAGAGAGATTCTTCAAACATTTGCTGAAAAATGAAAAATGCCAAAGTAATACTACAAGCAACTTTTGCTTTATTATCCGTCCCCCAACTTATGTTTTCTGGTCAAATGAATGCCGAATTTTATCAATAAATGTATAATTATATTTTGAACTCTATGATCAATAAATATAGTATATATTGGGTTAAATATTCAAAAAAAATTTAATAACTGAAACAAAACTGGTCACCCAGAGTTTTATACAAGGCGCTCATTACTCCCATATACATATTTACGTATAGCTCTTATTGGACTCATTACTCTCATATACATATTTACGTATAGCTCTTATTGGACTCTTACAGTACGGACTCTACGGGTCCTTCCTCGGCTGCTTCGTGTATATCCTCTTCGGTAGCTGCAAGGATGTGCCAATGGGACCAACGGCAATCGTATCTCTCCTGACTTATCAGACTGTCAACGGCATGGGACCGCAGTATGCAATTCTCCTATGCTTCCTCGCTGGATGCGTAGAACTCCTCATGGGGATTCTGGGCCTTGGTAATTCTAATATCTTATGTAGCCGTATAGATATGATACAAATTTTAAATTATGTAAATAATATCCCATCGAAAAATTGATCCGCTAATTATTCCCGCAGTTTGATGTAGAGGGATGATCTTAGAGCAATAATTTCCTATTAACACGAAGTAATTGCTTTTGATTATTCATTCATAAGTAGTAGTTGACTTTCCCCAATCAAAGTAAAGTTGTTGAATAAATATAATTTTTTTTAAATTTCATCTTTACCAGCATTTATGAGAGAGTATGCTTGTTTCTGATTGTTAGACAATCTCAGAATCTAAATTAGAGAGGGAGCTTAATTCATAGCCGTGGTACTTACGTGTTGTAGGGTTCCTATACCTGAACGGAAGGATTTAACTCTCATTCGTTTACTTAGTAGACTCGTACATGATGTCCCCGGGAGAAGGAGTTTTTCTATATTCCAATGCCTATTTTATATCTTGCAGCTACGTAAAAATATCACACGTCGGCTTGATGCAGTGAAATTAATGAGACCGATTTTCGAGTTTAACTCGGGTGGAATTCACTACATTCAGAAGGATTGACGCTGTTTGAATATTTTTCTGGAGGGCGGAGTCTGTTTTATATTCAGTGCAATGCACATCGATGCACATTTAATGCTCCAAATGGTTAAGATTCGTGTTAGTCTTCGCAGAATATAGACTTCTCTACCAAACTTATTCTTATCATGAGTTTTTACATGACGCCAGTCAGTGCGTCATAATCGTTTGTTTGGAAAGCTAATAGTGCCGGAATCCGAAAACAACCGGAAATAATATCTATAAGGAAAACACGTTTGTAGAGCACTTTTTTTCAAAAGCAGTGGCTTTTACCTATGATAAATGAACCACTATTTTCCGGCCTGAGAATTTCCATAATAGAAAGCTTCGTAGGCAACTTGACCACCTGGTCACTATGAGAATAAAGGCTAGATCCATCCAAACCTTAAATCATGGATACATGATTCCACTTAGTGATTTTCAGTGAATTTATGTAAAATGAAAAATCCATTTTCCCAGTGTCTAAAAATTTTTAGGTATGTTTCGACACAAATAATTTTAGAAAGTACAAATATATTTTGACAGACTTAGGCTTTACTCGAATTATGTCTTGGCTCTATAATAAAGTTAGAAAATTTCTGGAAGTAGCCATAAAGAACACTGCTAAGCTATTAAAAATATACTTACGTAATTCTTTCAAGTAAAAAAAGAAAAAAATATATGTTAATTAAATTATGGTAAATCTTTTCTGTAGTGGAATGGCATAGATATTATATGCTATTTTATAATATATATTTGAAATTTCAAAACTTTCGGTCAATAAAGAAGGAAATTGGTATAAATATTTTATTTTTCCAAGTATTTTAATAATTAGGAATCGGGTATTAGGTTCACCGTGGAGATATGTATGCATGGTTAATTTTAGTTTGCTATGAGTGTTATTGGGTTAATAATTCTGTTCTCAATATATCAACCTTATTCTACTTCAGCTGATATATTATGCATTATATTAAAAGCAAGACTTAAGGCACTCAAGTAATAGACCAAACAATGAAGACACACGTTAAGTTGCCGCTCTCATTAAGAATTTTACGGCTCTCAACTCGAAATGATTAAATTTGTAATTTAGAAATAGTGATACTATAATAAAGTATTTTATGCTTCTTTTTGGTGTGTATTTTAACATTTCAGGCCATAAGGTATCAATCACTATCACTCTGTTTCTGAGAGTACATATGCTCCTTAAAATGGAACGAAGAAGCGGACAATAAAATGTAATGATATATGAAACAAATTCAGAAATTACACTTAACGTACTCGTCGTGAACAAATGGATGTTTTGATTACAATACGAATTAAAAAAAACTATTTTACTGCCGGTAATCTCCCGCAGCAGAAGGAATGTGGTTTATTAAGGCTAAGGCTTTCATTCATATGATTTATAAGCCAAATAAGGACACCTGTCGAAAGGCCTATTGGAGAGTGGGACAACCACTGCCCAAGGTTTTGTTTCCTGAGGGCTAAGATATCTCTCCCTTAATCGTCACATTTTATCATTCTATCGGGTTGCAACAAGCCCCACCGTCTGGGAAAAAATCTAATATCCAATCCAATAGACCTGCTTGTTGACAGTAATCTGAGTGGGTGCTATTTGCGAATGGGAATGATGAAAACTAAAAGAAGAGAAATATTACATTAATTGCTCTTTCATGAAAAATTGTTTTTTTGGACTACCACACTAGGGAGATTTTAGGAATTGACCATTTTTTACGCTCCGTATCCTCGAGACCGTAAATATTGTCCTATATGTGCAAATTTCTAAAGTCAATACAAAATCGTTGCTTAAGGATGGAAATATCAACCTGTAGTACACCCGTAGATTGAAAGGTATTCCTGAATGTCATTTCCCATTGATCAACAAAGCTATCATGAGTGTACGAAAGTGAAAATAATGTGTCGCACCTTTCTTTTCAGAGTTAATCCATGAATATTCGAAAATATACAAGTATACGGTATACTTGTATATTAAGTATACAATTTACTTGTAAACAGTGTATGTCACTATTTATTTACTTTGCCATGTTCCGTTCATGTATACTTGATTATTATTATTCTCCTCTTTTCGTCTCCACACGCCAGGCTTCCTGATCGACTTCGTGTCGGGGCCGGTCGCCTCGGGGTTCACGTCCGCCGTAGCCCTCGTGATCGTGACTTCCCAAGTGAAAGACGTTCTGGGGATCTCGGCGTCGGGGAGCACGTTCACCGAAATGTGGAGTAGCGTTATTAACTCCATAAGTGAGACGAGGATGTGGGACACGCTTCTGGGGTCCACCTGCATCATTGTGCTGCTCCTGATGAGGGTAAGGGGCGACCCTCATATTGCAGATGACGTCTCGATTCACGCACGCTGCTTTCACTCATCTTTCCTTATCTTCTTTATACTTCGATCTCAAGTCTAAGGGGAATAAGACTAAGGCATTCATTCCCTCAGCGTAGCATACCTGCCTACGCCCTCCTTCACTTAGCTTTACATCTGATTTATTTTCTTTCCTTCATAAATTTCCTTTCGCTCTAACTTTGAATATATTTCTAATATAATTTCACCTTATTTTTTAAAATTTATGTAAATCCTTCAGAAGGTTCCGTCGTGTTTAACGCAAGTAAATATTTGAGTGACTTCTTTTAATAGTACCTCTTTACTAAAGGCAAAGCGTCTCTTGTCTCGATTCGTCGAACTAGTCGTCTTTAATTAATTGTTTTCTATTTTTCCCAAAGGAGTGGAAAGGATAAGGGCGAAATTAATCTTGTCTCTAAAAGGGACATTAAACATATGTTCAACATATTTGTTCAGCATAGCATACATCTAGTGCATTGTGAAGTATAAATTCAAATGAGATTGTACTCAACTTAAGCGATCAGAAGATGATTCCGTATATTTTAGTCAAGCCCACTAAAACAGGATCTTGCGTTTTATTTCGATGTTGGTAAACATGGCATGTGTATTAACCCTGTGGGATGATAGACGAATCAATGAAGTAAACGATTTTCTGCTCTTTAGCCTCGGCGAATACATGAATACGTATTTCGCAAAATAACTTATGTTTAGCAAACATATTTCTATGTTCTTGACGGTCAGTATACCTGTACAGCATACCTACTCAGGCAAAGTTAGTCAGCCATCATTATACGTATTGTGTGTACTACGTAGTACATATACCGCTAAAAACCTATCGGGGTACTCCTTTTTCCGTAAGAAGTAGATCGATGCTACTATCCAAATGAGAACAACCTGTACCAGCTCCTATTTTTAAGTTTTTGAGTCATGACGCAAGGATGAGTAACAGTGGATTTAGTCTTCCTCCTTAGTTTATCTTTCGTACGGCTTTTAACGCTTAATAATAAAATGTTTAAGTAGATTGTTTGAAGCTACTTTTATTATTTTTTCTTAGAGCCAACCCTCCGTTTTTGACCTGAAAATTATTTATATTTTGTGAAAAACAGGAATGTGCACTTCAACGCGAAGGTTATTAGTACCAAAAAAATCCATTAAACTTTTATCTTTTAGAAAATACCTTGACATAAATGTTTCTGTATCATCGACGATAAGATATGAAATGTAAAGCTGCTACAAAGTATGCCTGAGAGGAACTTTACATAGTTTTCATTCAGAACCATTATTGAACAATCGCTGCTTAAGCTTCTATTGTGATACGGCGACCCCCGAATCGATGAATCGTTCGCTATCACGCCGCGCTCTTTTTAGAGGAAATTCTTTGTATTCTGGGATCGCATTATCTTCCGAGAGATTTTCGTGCTCTCCCCAAACCTTCTTTCGTCTGTAAATACGAATGTGGCCTTTTAAATCACCTTCTTTGAGAAAGGGATATCGGAAAATATTATTGTTTCGTTTTCCGTTCCGATGAAAGTTACAGGTGACGAGCGCTGCCACGGCGAATGATGTCCTACTTCTGTAATGTAACTGAAGCAACAATAATGTTGATCTTTAGTGAAATAACCTCCATGAACATTTTCTTTTCCTTTCAACAATAAACTTTTTCTTCAGAAGAATCATTTTTTGCTTTTATTTAATTATTTTTGACCGGCAAAACCATCAATTTGTCTCTTACATGATTTGAATAAATTTTATTACCATACAACATTAATTGCCAAACTGGATGACGTTTTCTTCCTGTTATTCCCTCCCAGCTCCTGACAATGGTGGAGATTGGACCAAAGGACGAAGAGAAGCGGAGCACCTTCCATAACCTTGTCAATAAAACCTTGTGGCTCGTGGCGACAGCAAGGAACGCCATTCTGGTGTTGGTGTGCGGATTCCTTGGCTACTGGTTCGCACTGCGCGGAGAGCCTCCTTTCCGTCTTATTGGTGAGAGAAGTTCAAGCTCACGGCGGAGTCCATTCCCATCTACCTATCATTGAACCTATCAAGTCATTTTTAGATGAAGGCTCATCTAAAAGTCCCCCGGGACCTACCCCTCCTTCCTCAAAGGGTATGTGACAGGAGGTTAAGAAACTACCCATAAAAATTTAGAGGAAATATGTGAAAAATGGAAGTTATGTATGACTTCGGTTTATTATTTACATTCTTACTTAGTACTTGTATGTACCCAATTTAATATAAAAATTATCTATTTTTCTTGGGTGGTGAAATGAAAAAGCCCTATCGGCTCCACACCTCATCGAGCTACTTTATGGAGATGACAGTAACATTTTGATGCTCAATGTCTTCCTCGTACCTTCACTGTTTTTCTTGTTGAAATTATATTGTAGCACGACCGTCAATGGTACCGTCAAATCAGTCGATCAAAGACGGTGCGGTACTACAGAATATTGCTTATTGAACTTTTCCTTTGAATGCTTTCGACCAAAAACCGTTCAAATGTCATTTCAGCTTAGAATCTTTGAGGACAATAAGATAGTCAAACATATGATGGGCACGGTATTAAAATAATATTCTTATTCCATCCGGTATTTTTCCACTTGGAAAATGAACTTGGACTCCGAAAGTAAGAAAAATACTCCGAATAATCTGTTTGACTTTTCCAATGAATTTTCTGTTTCCAGGAGACATTCCTCCAGGTTTGCCTACTTTCCAGTCACCCCCGTTCTCGGCCATGAAACCAGACAACACCACAGCAGGATTCCTGGAAATAGTGTCGAAATGTGGATCGGGGTTACTTGTGCTTCCACTCCTCTCTCTCCTGGAGGACATCGCCATCTGCAAAGCTTTCTGTAAGTTGGACCTAGAAGATCAACATGTTAGCATACCATTACAGTTAGTTGCAATGCAAAGGCCTATATAGCTGCAAAAGAAGCCCTGAAGAAGTGGTATTTAGAGCCGAAATACGTTCCATCCCAAGATCTAAGAATTGAGCTAAAGAGCATATCGGTTGCTAATTGTAACACAGCATGGCATGTGCTACTTAAAAACTATTTCTTGGCATGGAATCAGTAAGGCGTGAATGGTCTCATTCCTCGAGGCGCCTAAATATTAAATTACTAATACTTGCGTGTGGGAGGCTGCGACTGGATCCCCGGGCACTTTGTCCTCTGTGTCCATTGTGACAATCGACGTTTAAACCGGTCTGGCACATGCAGACGGGGAACTAGAGCACCTCGGTTTAGATATATGGAGGTTCCCTATCCAGATTCTCCGTCCAGGTCCCATATTGCTAAACTTCGATGACCAAACGGCAACCGGCGCATAAATGTGCCTCGGCCCTTGCCAGCCAAAAGCTTACAATACTCTGGAGTCGCTAAGGGTTCACAAAGTCTACAAGACTCCTAAAAGATTTTGCGCGGATGTGCTTTCACCACAACAACCGTTCGAGCTCTCAAGAATGCTTTTGCGTCTAATAGTTCTGCGCAAGGTGGTGAGATGCTTAGCCGGTTCTGAGGCCCTTTCAGTTCTTATAGTTAGTGTTTTAGAGATTGTTTTTATTTATGAGTGATTTCGTAGAGGTTTCCATTATAAGTACATGAAAATCTAACATGGAATATATAAAATTAATCTGTGTGTTTTACATATGTATTACATTCTCTAAAATATTTGTCCATCCATTTATAATACCTCACCTTTCATATCGTACAATCATGTTCAAAACGAGAACCAAAAGACACCATGCATGAAGTTTCATGCAACTCAGTCGAAGATTGTATTTATTTTATCTTGCGGCCATCTTTCAAGTGCTTTGAAGGCCTCGGGTGCAAGAAGGGACCCTGGCATCCTTAAGAAAAACTATTGCTACATCAATGTTGCCATTTGGAGGAGTACTTGAGCTAGGGGTGTTAGTCCATAAGATGCTGCATCTCCTGAGACTTGGGTTTGGTATAGCTGTGAACGTATCGTTAATAAGGTATAGCAACTGGAAATGTGGAGAACGCATCTTATTAATCAATTTTCTGTGGTAAAAACACAAATTTCGAATCAGCATAGCTGGGGAATGACTTATTTGCTATTTTACAAAAAAAATAAATGAAAGTACCAAAAGTACATTGTGATTAAGGAAAGAGTCCTGTTCTTAGGAAAATATTCAGCTTTATAACAAACACTTCAGGTAAATTTTAAATTTCCAATTTAGCTGAAGATGTAACGCTGTAACAAAACTTAGGCCGTAATAATAACAAAAAATTCTATGTGTAAAAGCAAAGTGTCTTCTTTCATCATGAAGGATTTCATTATGTTGCGCCTGGAACTGTCATTTATGTCGCTCATTACCGGAAAAGAATAGGTTATTAGATTAAAACTAATACTTTACTGGAAAATTTGTGCTTCTTATTTGTTCAACTGACGAGTAGCCCGAGAGTTCAATAATTTTTTTTAATACGTCACACCATTGGACGTAGTGAAGTGAAGGTCACAAAATGTCTCTTGCCTTGGCCGTTTCGAAGTCTGTTTGTCTCTTGACTGCTAGTATCAACTGGGTCGACCGCGTTTACGTCACAAAATTTCATGAATGAGCTTTACACGAGGTCAATTAAATTCTTAACCCCACCATGCATCATGATTGCAGAGGGACAGCTGTTTTGAATCGATCTCCCTCATGATCTTCAACCGATGGATGGCGATTTTTCCCATCGGTACTTTTAGCGTATCAGTCTGTGTGCAGCCGGCTGTGCATCCAAATGTCTCGATTTCATCCATGAGCAGAGCATTGAACAGAGAATGAATCAACAACTCTTTCTTTTCCGATTGATTATCCAATAATGCAATTTTGCCGAGAGGCGCGACTCGACGTAAAATATTGGAAGTCTTTTTAAATAGACGGTATTTTTAAAAGATTACTCATCTTGATTGAAACACTGCTGAAAATTGGTTTTCTCGATGCCGACCCAATATTTTAAGGTTGACTGAAAAGAGGACAAATGTTCCCTTTATATTCACCGGTTTATCTGTAATTGCATACTTTTAAAAACAAATTGCAAAAGCCAACCATATTACAAAATTTTGTAGTATTTCCTTTTATTTGGGCTATGATCGGAAATATCATTGGTATGCCTCGAGGACCCAACGGTATTTTCATTGCTCCTTCATCTATTTATTTAAATAATCATGAACAAGGAAGAAAAATGTATTCATACCGCTGGACATAATTAATGCCATTAATGAAAATTATTTCATCAACTCCTGATCCCATCAATTCAGACTTCAAGTCATATAATCCTGTATTTCACCAGAGGAGAGAGTCGCCACTCCTTGTCTTTCTCCCTTATTTTCATCCATTTTGAATGATCAACTAAAGTGGCAAGCAAATACTCGATAAGCGTCGAAAGAAATATAGCCGTGAACTGTACGTCAAATGAATTTCTCTCGTGCACTTATGCAAAATGGTCGAGGGAATTCATAGTTCACCATTAGCCATTTTATGAGAGTAATTTTAAATCCTGCTGTTCAAGTGTTTAGGGATTTAAACCACCTACCTTTTCTTACAGTTTGTAGTCAATAGATATTAAAAAATTGATGTAATAAACGTATGTACATACCCTGACAGCATTTCCCCACTAAGTTAGGTTTAAAAATAAAACACTTTCTTCGTTGCAATATATTTATTATTATTTTAGATGTATTTTTACCAACAGAAAATAAGGTTCATTACACAAAGGTTTGCTAATTAGCACTCCAATTTCCATTCATAGCATCTGGAAAATCTGTGGATGCAACGCAGGAGATGATAGCCATTGGATTATGCAACATTGCCAATTCATTTGTGCAAGGCTACCCAGGGTCTGGCGCTCTATCAAGGAGTGCTGTGAATAATTGTAGTGGTGTTCGAACACCAATGGGAGGCCTTTACACAGGTGAGATCTTTTTCTTCTTTCAAGATGATATTTTCTCTTCCTACCCTTTAATGAAAATAAATAGTTAACCAGTATTTAAATACTTTGGCAAACAGATTTTTAATTATTCAAATTTATTAGGCATGTCTATCTACTTACTGGTAGCTACTGGATAAAACTGCTCAGTAAACTATAGCAATTGCTAGAGACTGGACTGATTTCACTAGTAGCTTCACCTTGATAAGTAATGATATTTTTTGTCTTAGGCTTCAATTTGGATCAAAAATATTATCTATTAATCTTATATCATGCCTTTATTCAATACTTTTGCCAACATTTGTTAAGTGCCTTTAATTATGATTGGTAATGCTAATTGCTAAAGGGTGTAATATGTGATAATATGGAATAATTTCCCTGTAGCTTTCCTCGTGTCATTTGAAGCTCAGTGCCTTGCATAACATGTAGTATGTTGTATGCTTACTTTGCTCAGAATTCATAGGTTTTTTCAGTTCTTTTTTTAGCTTATGACAGTACTTATGACATATATTAAAGGTACATACCTCCTGCAAAAGTAGGAGTACCCAGGCTGTCAGTTTAAAAATAATTTGTTCTTTTGTTTATGATCTCATTTAACAGGATTACTTGTGGTTGTGGCCCTTGTTTTCTTCACACCTTATTTCTACTACATTCCCAAGGCTTCTCTGGCAGGGATCATTATTGCAGCTGTTGTTTTCATGGTGGAGGTAAAAGTAGTCCGGCCAATGTGGAGAACCAAAAGTGAGTCATGAAACATTGCCAAAGTAGATAGAAACATTAACATTCATGAGTTGCAACATCAAGCATTTTAAATTAATAATGTTCCTACCATAGCCTAGATTAGGCACTGAACTATGAAAAAAGTATTGTCCCTGAATACACTTCTTTCTCCCTTTTTGCCAGAGAGTGATCTCATTCCTGGGATTGGAACCTTCATCAGTTGCCTAGCATTGAGAATTGAAATGGGTATACTAGTTGGTATTGCCATCAATGTTCTCTTCATCCTGTATCAGGCAGCTAGACCAAAGATTGAAGTGGAGAAATTAGCGGTAAGCAATGGGTTACAAAATTATTGGTAAATAGTGAGGAAACCTAAAGAAGAAAATGAGGTGTTTGATAAAAAAAATATTGGAGAAACATTTTTTTAACAATACTAATTTTATTAAGAATAAAATTCACTGTATAAAAAATCTATTTATTTAAAGAATAACATTCTATTCACAAACAAAGACATGATAATATTGTAATTTTATTATTATTGGTAGTATACTGTCTAAGGTACATTTTGGATGAACAGACTGAGCATCACTACTTTCCTCAGCTCCATCTAAGAAGACAACCTGACACCCAAGAAACTGTCCTTCAATTCCACATACTTTCTGCCTCCCTTCATTCCATCCCACACGCCTATCCCTTTTCTTTTCCTTCCTGCCTAGCATTCTTCCCTTCAATTTTTCCATCTCCTATGAAAATGCTCTGTATCCAATTTTCCTTCCTCCTTTGGATTCCTTGCAACTATACCCTCATCTCCCCTACTATGCAGGGTACTTATTGTTTTTGTTTTTCTTTGTGTCCACTTTGTCAAACTTACTTTCTCCATTTTTTGCTACACCCACATCTCAAAAGACTTTCAAGTATGCTCATCCTCTCGCCTCAAAGACCAAATTAAATGAGTAAAAAGAGGGAAAAATCGAATACATTTGAGATGCTTACATTAATTATTGAAGTTATATCAAGGAGGATTTTAATTAGGTACTTTCTAAACAAAATTTCTCATTTGTTAAACCCAGAGAACCTGAAAATCTATGAAACTTATTTATAGCATTTTCTTTTATTCTAAACATCCTTGTTTTGGAAGTAATGTAGATATCCATAAGTGTTACAGATTAATTCTATTTTTGGAGTTTTTATGGCAAATATGCAACTTTTAATTTCATACCAAGTTTAGAATGTAATTATCAATGCAACACTCATGTTTTTGAGAAGGATTTCTACACCTGAAATCCCTCCTCACAGAATATTTGTAAACCTGAAAAATAGTAACCAATATTAATTATTTATACCTAAGAGAAATATTTATGAGGTGTGATACTTCTGAATGGGAGATGACTACCACAAATGTCAAACACATAGTAGGGTTTAACTCTTGTGTGTTTGAATGTTGAGTCACTACTTAGATAATTCTGTAATAATGCCAGTAACCATTGTGTCTATATCTATGAATTTAGTCCACTAGATATTCTATTTGAATCATGCACCCAATTTATTCTATTTATTCTATTTTTTCCAAATTTAGACACGAAAGGGTGTGGACTACCTCATGGTTACTCCAGATCGCTGCCTAATTTTCCCATCAACTGACTATGTCCGCAATCTGGTGACAAAACATGGTTTCAAGCAGGCAATCCCTGTTGTTATTGACTGCTCTCACATATATGGAGCAGATTTTACTGCCGCAGGAGTGAGTAAACAATACTGATTAATATTAAAGTTAAATGTGAATGTTCTCATACTGAGCCTCATTTTGTTGAATTTTAATTATTAGGTAGTAAAGATAATAATTCTTATTACGCATATATTTTGTTATGAATTACCTTGAATGCAGCTGTCAGGAGAAGCCAAAGTAATATTACATTTGGGGGTACACATAGAGCAATTCTTAATTAATATTTAAATCAGGCAAAAAACTGTGAAGCTTAATTTAGTTCTTAGTGAATTAGAAATATTTTATGTAGTATCACCTAAATCCTCTTGCCATGGATAAGAGACAGGAAATAAACCTTGTGGGAAATTTTATTCATTTTGCATTTCCAAATGTTCTGATGGTGATATTTGTAATTCTTCTTTCATGTATTCAAACAGGTAGTGCTTAATTTAACAGAAGATTTCATTAAGCGAGACCAGCCTCTTCTTTTCTTCAACTTGAAACCAGGAGTGGTTGAAGTTTTTGAGGGTTTACAGCCAAAAGGCTTAGTGGTGTATTACTCTGAGGATGATCTTGATACAATTCTCAAAGGTAAATATTAAGAGTATTTCTTTATTATTTAGATAAAATCCCTTTATATATTAATTTTTATTTGAAAATTTTCATTATAAATTGGAAAAATTTTTAGAATAGCTAGAGGGTTCAAATCCCATTAGCAGCCCCTCAATATTCTTAAATTTAGTTCCATAATATGGGAACTAATGCCAGCTGAATACAATATTGCAATACACCCCTCAAGACTGACTTACTTTTATTTTTAAGAGCATTATCACTTTAAAGTGGTTACCCTATATTCCCATCTTCCAGTCTTCTCAGTCATTGCAATATTCCTTTTCAAAGCCTAAAACTCTCCATGGTTTCCTTTGTCATCGATGTTTCCTCATTCTTGGCAGTTACCATTATAACAGAGGTCTTGACCATCTTTACTCATCCATTGTTCAAACATAGCCATAACATTGGAGAGCTTGGTTCTGGATTTATTGAACCTTCTTTCATCTATATTACTTGTCTAATATCTTCATTTTTTTCCTACTAACTGGGATATCCTGGCTCCTCTTCTTACGCTCATAACTAAACATCTTGTGTTTTGCTTCCCAAGACCTAATATTATAAATGGAACTCATTCTGTACTTGGATCAAATTTAAACTAAGGAAAATATTGCTGGTGGCAAAGTCACTGTGATCCAAAATCAAGCACTGTGAATAACAACTACTTTACACATATGCAGCAACCCCTCAAAATATCCCCTTCATTGGCAAAGTTATTAGGAATAGACTAAGACCTATTAACATATAGTATTCACCCCTGTGTAACTATTTGTTCATTTTTAAATATTGAAGAATATGAAGGGAGTGGCATGATGTCTCAGTGTAATCCATGTAAAAGCAAAGAGCTTTATTGGGCTTAGATGATAATTATGCCAGCAGTGATAACATATATAAGAGCATATGTATGTTAAGTATAATCTAGCAAATATAGTATCTTCATTACCTATACACTGTTAGCATTATTCAACTGCTTATTTTCCTTAGTGAAATACTGAGTGTTAGTATTTGAACACTCATCCATCATATAAAGACAATTATCATAAGCTACCCGGCTGTTAGTGCTTATTTATGAAATTAATATTTAAATCTTATTGCCCTTAATTTTCTCTTCCATTGCAGAACGATTTGGAGTAGCAACTGTTTGACTGTCATATCTCATTAGCCATTGGAAGAACGGCTACTAAAAAGACCACCTACACAATAGTTTCTGTTGCTCAAAATGAAGAATAGGCTTTTTAATAAGAATAACGGAATTTTCAGTGAAAATTGTGATAGGTGTGCCAGATGAAAAGAACAATACAGTTGATGAGAAGATCACTTTGGATGCTTCCATACGAGAAGTGTTAAATTGAACAAATAAGGGAGTTATTGGTCTGATTGAACAATTCCACTAATACTTGCAGAAAAATGCCCACTTTTGACCTGCAGTTTGAGAATATTTAAACCAGGCGAAAAATTGTGAAGCATTTTTAAGAATTATTTCAGTTGGGTAAATACCCAACTGAAAGAACTCCTTTGTGGAAATTTGCCCATAAAGCAAATTCATTTATAAAGCATGTGGATAAACTTCTGTTGTGGTTACTGAAACATGACAGTGACATGCACCATGGTGCTTTAGTGTTGTTATCTCATTGTTTTTCATTATTTCATTATAAATAGACTCATCAGTGCTAAACATCCAAATCAGTAGTGGCAATGTATTAAAAAATGAGGCTCATTTTGTGAAGTAACATACAATCTGATTTGCCAATGCAAATTGAAATTTTCATACTTTTATCGATGTTTGATTAGAGAAATAGTATTTGGGTTGATAGGTACCTAGCTACTAAATTTAATAAATTTCCCTTGTTGGATAAAATATTCTGATGCCAATTTCTAGATCAGTTGTACAAATTAAAGGATAAATAGAATGGAAAAAAATGCCTGGAAGAGTTTTAACTGTGATACTTGCTTAAAATGTTACTTTGTATATTTTTATAATTATCTATGTGTAAATATATTCTGTTGAGTTATTACTTTTTAAAAACTGTTTTCTTTTTTGGTGACATACTTAAGGTATCTATATTAATTTATCAGTGATATAGGCGATGAAGTACTGTAGACAGAAATACAACAGGAATGGGTGGACTAACTGGAGAAAGATAGATGAAGTACTGTTTGATAGGAGATATATTGAAAGGTAAAATAGAAGTTAGACTTGCTGATGATGCGGTTGAAGTGGTTGAGTGATGAATAGTAAGGAAAGACTCGATAAGAAATGACTTCATCAAAGGAATGATTATGGTAGGATCTATTGGAAAAATGATGCAGGGCAGAGGTTGATGTTAGTTTGAACACATGGAGTTGAAGAGTGAAGAATATTTAGGGAAATTTTGTAGGAGAGTAGTTGTAGGAAAAAAGAAGACCCAAACTAAGATGTAAGGACAAAATAATAAAGGATTTATTATTTTGGGAAATTTTGGGAGGGAAATATGGTGGACAAGTGAGAAAACCATAGACTAAGAAAATGAGAAGGATACAAGTTACGACTTAAAAGAAACCATGGACCCATGGAATAGAGTCAAGACTCATATTTCATGAGTCATATCCTCCTACTGTTGAACTCCAAGATGTCTGGAGATTTCTACAAAAAATCTTTGCAATGGCTCATTTTGGTAGAAATGCAATTCTAATTCAATAGTAGGGGAAGCATGACATGGGAAGAAAGTTAGGAAATATGGTTCAGGATGGTGGAATGATTAATATGTCAAAACTGGATTTTTTTCCAAAGAAAAAGATTACTAATGAAAAGCAACAAGTGAAAATATTTCAAGAATGGGTATACTTGTAAAATGGCAGAATATAATGGGAGATAGATAAAGTTCAAATTATTATGCTGAGAGTGAGATTAAGCAATAGCACCATGAAAAAAAGTACAGCTTCCCATACATAGATTCAGATTCAGATCCTATTTTTTTTAATTAAGTTATAATTTAAAGTTAAGGAGGGATACATTTGGAAGGATGGTGCAAGAATGTTATCATTTGTAGTTAAATTTCTGATTTCCTGCAAGAAAATTGCAGAAAATCAGAAATTCTAAGCAACTATCAGGGAATGATAGCATCACAGGATTGGTAGGAAGGTCACCAATAGGTGATGATGACTTTCAGAATAAAGACTAGGAATGAAAATTAGGAAAATAATAGGAGATTCTTTCTGGTGAGAAAATTTGGGAACAAGAAAATACAGAGAAAAGTGATGAATGTGATGATGAAATTGAGAGGATGATTTTCAGTTAATCAAAACATAGAATGAATATTCAAGTAAGAGAGATATTTGACAGGAAGAAAAAAGATAATAGCAATAAAAAACAATATTACCATTACCTTAATGATCAACAATAAATTTGTTTTTTTTTGGTGTTGGTAGGGCTAGTGGTGCCTCTAAAGATGCTTTGATTACATTTCCTTTGCTAGGTTCAAAAAAAATTATTTAAAATTACAAGTCACCAAAAAACAGAATGAATTTTATTTTTTTAAACTGCTATATTTAAATTCTTCTAACTCCAGCCTTCTTTTCACTGTCTACTTAGAATTGTGTTCCAAATCGCCCTTCCCTGAAATTCAACAGTGGATCTATCCCTTGGTGGATGCCATCTCATCATGGCACTGCTGCCATAATGATGTGATGTATAAATTATATAGATTCTTATACATGGGTATGAGAATGACCCATATGAGGGTAAAAGGGTAATTCCTTTTTCTGGGTCGCCTTCGCCACTTCCATAAAGTGAAATACAGATAAAATTGAAAAAGCGAATTTAACTAAGGGTGTCCCAAGGCAGAACCATACTTTGCAGGTTACTTGCATATAAATATGGAGAGAAATGCCCCATATTATGGGGAATTAATTAATAATATTTAATTGAGCCCTTTTATTCACCACCATGCCGAAGATATTGATCAACAGTTAATTGCGCATAGGAATAACACCACCTTCAGCAAATATCACAACTGCTACCAATATTATCCGCGCACCAAACATGAATAAAAAATTGTCCCAACATTTCAATACATATTATTTATTCAGTAGTATGACAAAGAAAATATACTATGGACGACTTTTTTACAAAACACTTGAGTTGGCAAGAAAGAGAGAAATTTAAATCTGGAATGCCATTGCAATTATTTCGTTATTTAATTATATTTTTCTTTGGTAAATCCATTAGAGAGTACAGAGGTATGTGGAAACGATTTTAAAAAATGGAATGTGACCAACGAATTCTCAACTCTTGCTCAGTTGATGACCAAAGCCTGCACCTTCAACTTTTCGAAGCTTAACTCATTGAACGAATCCAACTCGCCTCTGGGAAATGAATCCTCGATTCGGATTCCCGGAAAATTTTCCCTGCGCCACCAGTCGTCTATCGAAAAAGCAGTCAGTTTGCAGCCCGACTCGCTCGCGCGTGACGTGCTGAGTCGTGGGCAGGGATCAGGTGTATTAACAGCGTCAAAGAAGTAGGTAAGAATCCATTTGAATTGAAAACATTTTATTTTTCTTTTTATTCACGAGTGTTATAATTGGGCTTTCCGCAATTACTGTTCCAATAAGTGCGCCGAGTTGAAGACCGGTTCTGCGTGATAAATTTTGAAACGATTATAAAGTGCTTGGGTGAGTATTTTATCAATTTTTCTTATTGTATAGTATTTGCTCTCACAAATTAGCACGACTCTCAAAATGTAATTATCTTATTTTAATCATTGTGGTGCTGACAAACGGTGTCTTGTTGCTTCTGACGAACGCGTGAAAATGCATATGAAAGAGTAATTGTCGATTTCATTTGGTGTCTCTTTTTTCGGTGCTTAATATGAAAGATTCATGCGGCTTTTTTGGCCATGTCGTCAGTTTAATATGTATTTGTTATTTTATCATTATTACTCTATTAAGTCATTGGTAGATATTATTCAGCGCGACGCGAAAGCGAAGGGAGGCACGTAGTACATACAGTCGGTTAGATAATGTGATAGGAGTCGATGGCTGGCATGAGTAAAGGAATTTGGGGTCAAGTTGGGTAATACGCTGGGGAAGGGAGGAGTGTGATTCTAACGAAAGCATTTTTGTCGTATAGGGAGGCATTTGTCGTATGAGGAAAGGCTTCAATTTTTTGGTAAAAATCATACATAATTCTCGTGGAAGAATATTTTTAAAGTGCAATGTCTAAAATCTTATTCCTCATGAAGTGATTTCCATAAATCTCTCCTTGTAAAGTTTTCACCGTTACCCTTTTTTCACTAGCATGAGTGGGACTAATTTGGTTTGGTTCGTGAATAAATTGGCTGGCTAATTAAGCGGCGATTTTGTCGACCCAAGTTTCTGAAGCAGGACTGCTCAAAATTATTTAGTGGGGAAAAATGATTGAAAAGGACCATTTCAGATTTGGAAACTGCTGTGATCATCCGCTTGGTCTTAGTTCGTGAAGAAAATTGTGAGTAATTGTTTGGCAGCTCAGCTCCGCGAGGTAGTAGTCCTCCAGCATTGCTATGCGCGAGCATTCAGTCGTCAAAGTTCAATGCGGCACATACTTGCATATATCACTTCGTAGTAATATGGGCACAGGGTCGTTTCTTCGGGGAATGACTTGTCCGTTCAGTTGTATCGCCCACCCCATTGTACCCTGGCACCCGCCTCCCCTCGTCATTACGCACCCCAGACCTCCTCGCCCTCGCCGCCCCGCCCACCCACTACGGCCAGGTCCTCTCAACCCCTCCATCCCCTGCAAGAGGGACTGCCCCTCTCCCCCCCACTCCGTCCTCTCTTTCATCCCGAATTTCATTTTACTATCAGTCGTTCTGCCTTCCGGGAAACACACTATTTCTTCGGTCGAAAGAATACGGCAGCTCGTCATATCCTCACGCCTGACAAGCGTCTCTTTCGTAATGTTTTATTTGGAGCTAATTTTGTTTCAATTAAGTTTATGGATAAATGGCAAATATGGGAGCTTAAAGTTCATTTTTTCTCTCAAGTGTGTCTCACATTTCCAGTTTGCCATAGCTTTTGCCTGCAGCTTGAGATGGAGGACACGCACCTGTATTAAATCCCAGGGCGTCGATTGAATGCTGTTTTGGCGGGAAAGCTGGTCCATGAACGTGATGCCATGATGTGGGATATGATGTTCGCCATGTGAAATATCAGTATTTCCCCCCTAGGGAAAAGAACCAGTCTGGAGCATTTGGGTGATGCCGGAATGTCCTCTGAGCAATCATCTGAAGGAAAGTTCTTCTGTAGCACTGCATTGGTTGAAATTCAGTAGGATAAATTTGCTCCAAGATTATGGCATCTGTTGCTATGTTGACAATTTTGAAATTTGAATTTGGTAGGTATATGGTTCGTGTCTGTATTCATTAATTTTTTTTCGAGTGATCTGTAGTTTTCATTTCACTCTTACTCTGCAAGCTGGTGCATGACAGGTATCAAATCACATCGGAATGTTAATTGATGATTTTAGCTTCCGTGTCATTTTCATTTTCTCGATTTCTGTCGAACGTGAAGTTTCATATTGTTGGCATAAATTGTGTAAAGGAAAAACAATATTCGAAGACCTATTGTTTGGCCGTTTATTAACCTTTTCTTGTGATCTCGTCTAGCGCTAAAATAGAGGGAAATATTCCCTCAGCGTCATACTTGAAAGATTTGTAATTATGTAATACTTAGTTGTGGATGCAACCTTCTAACTGCATACATTGGATTCATACCCCTTTTATCAAATAATAATAATATTTTCACTAAACTATTTATTTTCTGTGCATTGTTAAATTCTTAAATTAGGAACTATTTACGGTTCCTAATGCTCTCTGCATGCAAGGTGGGATCTGACCAACATGACGTTTCAACCGTATCTCAGTTTGAAGTTTATTAATATTATTATGATATGCATTTAACGGTTCCTCAATGGCCTTATGTATAGGTTTCCATAATTTATTTCCAACGATGTCATTTGTTTAAATAATATTTACCAGTTTGACCATTTAGTCACCATTCGTTGCTATTTACCATAATTAATTACTGTACTTAATACTTCAAAATTTCATGTATTTTTAATGCTTTGGATGTTTCAGGTGACTGCCTAGAGCTGCACTAGACCACTAAGTTACTAATATAATTAATGTAATAATATTGATAGTCAAATATCATCAGTTGGTATGATCAAATATTCACTACCAGATCAGTAATTTATATAACAAGGTAAAGTATCAGTGCAGCCCTTACTACAGAAACTTATTACGGGCATCTCAATAATACTCCTTTCAATTAACCTGGAAAAAAATCCTTTAAGATTTCTTAAGCATTGAATTTTTCTAGTGGATTTCATTTCAAAAGAGTTGAATAGAATGTTATCATTTTGAGATTTCTATGACAAGTATGACATAGTCCAAGCCATGCGAAAGATATCTTCGTTTCTCATATTTAATATTAATTTTCAGTACCAGTATTGGAGATGGTTATAGGTTATATTATTTATTCTGTGCAGACCAGTGGCAGATATGGACTAAATTTGTCAGGTGAACGGAAGAGTATTCATTCCTTTGGTCAAATTATAATTATTTCGATGGTGTAGCAATTCTTGATCAAAAGATAATTTTTTAGAACTTCTAGTGATTATATTCATTTTCTAGTTCTGCTAAATACATCAATAATTTTTAACCATTGCGACGTTCTTGTATTCTGATTTACAGTAAAATTAATTAAAAATAGCAATTTTCCACAAAAATAAAGTTTAATGCGACCGGTTTCAATGTTACTACATCATCATCAGGTCATTCCCCTGTAGTATATAGTAAATGTTCTCTAGGCAAATAGATTTTTTCTTTCTCTAATAATTATGCATGCAATTCATGGCTAAATTTGCTTATTTTACATGTATCAGCACTCGGGACGCAGGTTGATTATTTTTGGGTGATGAATTTTGCCCAGCAAAAGAAAAATTTTAAATTCACTTGTTCCGCCGTGTGAAGAAGTTGTTAAATATATTTCTCTTAATATATTTCCAGAATGATTCCTGCCAGCACAGCGCTTACAACGTGGCGGCCTGACGTCTAATCAGTAGACAACTGAAGCTACAGCAAGATATTTTTGGTGCAGAGTGCAATTTGTTAGCAATGAAAATTGCACTGGTTTGATGTGGTTAAAGAATTTGTAAATAAGTTTGTAGCATCACCTGTCCAAATAAAGAGCCTGAAATAAATGCCCTGTTATTTATTATTGAAAATTCTAAGTGGCCCAATTTTGTGAGTAAAAGTGCAAATGGAGTTCGTCAATGCGAGGTGATGAAGGCATTAATTTTATTGCTACCTTTTTTAACGACTAGTATCGTGCGACATGATAGCGAGTGAATGAAACCAAACTGCAAAGTTGCAAATAATTTGAAAAATCGGGGTTTTCCAATATAAAAATAAAAAAAAAGCTACTTGGCATTAAATAGCATATGGAACACGGGTATTTTCAAGTTTCCTAAATTTATCTATTTTAAAATTCTATTTGACCAATATTTAACCATTTATCTGCCCTTAGCCATTAAATTGTCCATGTCTCCATTCAGTCGGCCCTGACAAGTGTTCACACTTAAACCTTGGCAAAACATCCATTCCCAATTTGCCGGCCCTGGTCACCGCAGATGCAACTAATGACAATTGAATCCATATTGATGAAAGAAAATTGAATGACCGTATTGCCATTTAGCCGGCCCTGATCGCGCGTCCACCCAAAGTCATTTGCGTTCATATATTATAAATCTGCCGGCCCTGGTCACTGGCGATTATCTCTTGTCCTTTGGTCTGCCCCTATCCCGCATATACAATTTTATCAATGCATCCGCCCATGATCTTTTGTAGGGCTTACGCATCCATTCTGCGGACCCTGGTCATTGTCACCCATCCCAAACGTTTGCCGTCTGTTCTTAATTTGCCGGCCCTGGACATGGTTAAATGTCCCTGGCATTATCATTCTACCCTCTGGTTGTTCAGCCGGCCCTTTACATCCCTGAACGTTGCTCTCAAGGGCGACTCATTTCATAAATGCCCCCCCTGATCACTAGCAACACCTCCTACCCCTTAAGGTGTCTCTGGTATCAAATGGCCTTCTTTGTTAAATGGGCCAACACCCCTGAGATATAATGTTCCTTCCTATGAATAGTCTGCTGGGGCAGTCTGGATATAACGGGTAGCGGCCGCCCCTTGTCTCTGCTAAAACCCTAAGGGGTTGTGGCAGAGATCAAGTAGGGCTGTAGCAAAGTGCCTATCCGGCTTGCGAATATGCATGTGTCAGGAAGTTTAGCTGGAGCAGCAAGTCTCCCTTCCCTAAAATGCGATCGACAGTCTCGCCAGAAATATTCTAAGTCCCGAGAGTCTCTCTCTTAAGGCTGGAACTCCACAGACGGCAAGGTCTAGACCCTAGGATTCGGCCTCTCGGCTCGATTCGCTAAAATTTCATTTAAAACGACTAAGTCCAGAGTTTACCAATATGTAGACAAGTTCTGAAGCTACTTTTCACAAGAAACCCGTTAGCTGGGGTGGTAAGAGGAGGAATGTAGTGTTGAATATATAAGTAGTCTTGCTTCGAATCCTTTTGGCGACGAAAAAATTTTTTTTTGCAAATTTTTTTCTGAATAGTCGATTTGCGGAACAACTTTTCCAGGGGCTTCTATATGTTACTCAGGGCGTCGTGAGAGACCGAAAAAACATAAATCATACAACATTTTTCTCCGAAATGCCAAATATTTTTCAGCCCGGCCGCCCGGGGTGCCGGAAAAAAATTCGGTCCAATTAAAAAAATTAATCAAATTTAAATGTTTTCCTGATCTTTCGCATCATTTCTAAGCCATCGTAGCATTCTAAATTTCACAATTTTCATTAATTATTGAGCCCAAAATATTTTTATAAGCATTAGTACGGATTTTGACCGATAGATGTCGCGCGCCTTCACTTTTGAAATGTTTGCAGACTAGGATCTGCGAATATTCCCGCCGTATTGGAATTTACTTTAAAAAATGACAATCTCCGGGAGAAACAAACGACACTCGATAAAGCGTATCGTCCGAAAATTTTCAATTATTGCCTCTTTAATATAGCTCTTTTGTTTTGTCGTACGGCATTTGTTTCTAGCTTGATTATGCAATTTTTACTTTTCAAAATTTCTGCTTTCAATTGTGTGATAACATTACTACTGAAGTGATACCAATTTGTTCAAAACTTCGACTAACAATAATGAATTTCATATTTTAGATTTCTTTTTATCTTTAATTAACTGTTAAATACAGAACGTACAAATACGTCCACATTTCCACATAAAAAACAATTGATTTAACAAGATATTAAGAAATTACTAGTCATTTCCTCAGCTGTTCTAGTCGGATCAAAATGAAGTTGTAGACTCCGCGTCGTGTAAAATTCCAGGTGCTCTCAGCCTCGTTGCCTTTGGTTTACCTCCGGTAATTCAAAAAACTATCTTGAAAGAAAAACAAAAGCTGAAAAATAAAATTACTTCAATTACAATAATTAAACTGGAATTTTATTCTATTTATCAAGTCGGGGGGGAGGGTATCAGGAGGTGATATAAATCTGGTTTTATTGTATAAATTCAGTGCAAGAAAATATTGTACAAAATACCAACTGCATGGTATACCACCACTAATACAGCGATTTCAGATAAGAGAGTGGTCACGGAAGCACCCAGCCTGGCCTAGAGATGGCGGTAGGTATTAAAAAAAATATCATTGTATTAGCAAATATGAAATCTATAAAGCATATGTTTCAAGTTTGAAGACCTTGCGTTGTCTAGTATTTGTTTGGCAGCCATCAATAGTGAACGTTCTCAGTGAATTTGTGAAAATTGGTCATCGTTATATGATACATTTATTTGAAAGTCGTCAGCTCAATAAAAAAGCTGAACTGGGTTCTCCTCTGGGCGAGTCTGTTCCTGCGCTCACAACAGTAAAATATTGGGTAGCGAAATTTAAACGAGCCCGTACGGGGTGTCAAGACGAGCATCGCATTGGTCGACCAAACGAGGTGACGATTAGGCATTTCAAAAAGTGTTGTTCATTGCATATTAACTGATTTGGACATGAGAAAGCAACATGGGTGCTCGCACTCGAGCAAAACCAGTGTCGTGAAGAAGTTTCAATTGAGTGTTTAGCAAAATTTCACAGCAACAAAGCAGAATATTTACGCAGCTTCATAACCATTGGTTCATTACTTCGAATCCGAGACAAAAGAACAATCAAAACAGTGGATTCTAAAGGGAGAACCGCCTCCAAAGAAAGCAAAGCCCGTTCAATCTACAGGCAAGGTCATGGGGTCGGATTTTTGGGATGCGCGTGGGATCATTTTCATTGACTATCTTGAAAAAGGAAAAACTATCAATCGCGAGTATTATGCGACCTTATTGCAACGTTTGAGCGAAGAAATCAAGCAAATGCGCCCGCATTTGCCTAAGAAGAAAGTGTTGCTTCATCAAGACAATTCACCAGCTCACCAATCCGTTATTGCAATGGACAAAATTCATTAATTAAAGTTTGAATTGCTACCTCATGCACCCCATTCGCCAGAGTTAGCCCCCTCGGATTATTTTCTGCACGCAGACTTGAAAAAAAATTGCTCTGCCAACCGTGAAGAAGTGATGCCGGCAGTCAATAGCTATTTTGAAGAAAGTTCTTACTATAAAAAGGGTTTGTTTTCTTTGTTGGGTCGGAACTTCTGGGATTACGCTCGTATATTTGGATTTGAAGCCGATGAAGATGTCCCCTAAAATAAACTGCAACGGATTTAAAAACTACGCACACAAATAGGATGTTTTGCACAGAAATATTACCATTAACTGACATGTTATACCTAAGTTTTCAATCGAACACATCATGTAGGGAATGAAAAATGTTGGGCAAAGACGGGTGGATCGTAAAAACGGGATAAAAATAGCTACTAGATCATCAGAATTAGCTACTAGATACCTCAGAAAGAAATGAAAATGAAAGACTATGAATTTATGCACACTTTATGCATAGTAATATGCCTGTGCGCAAGGGTTTTGGCCATAAGACTTTGCTAAATTAATTACGCCCCATCCCTGTAAAGAAAAAAATCGGCAGTAAGCAGTAGGTCGATAAGTTTGATTTCACATGCCCGAAAAGTAGTCCTGAAAGGCATCAGTGAAGGACCACTCAAATTGGTGTTACGGCCGAGTTACGGAGAGAAAGAGGGAGATTGCGCTGCAATAGCGCACATGATATACCTCATTTTTCAATCGAACACACCGAAAGGATAAGAGAATACGTAGGACGAGGCAGTCTTCGTGCGCATTATGGATTTCGAAATGGCGTTTGGCAGAGGATAACCGAAAATGATTATGGGAGTACTACGAGTTACAAATAGAGTAGATTGGAGGGATGATGAAAAGCATTAATGCTCCATTGATTACAAACACACAAATGACAAAAAAAATTGTCATTTCACAAAAACACATTAAGGGAAGTTTTTTTAGCAAAGACTTAATTAGATCGCAGCGCTACATGAAGCTGAAACCCTCTCTTGTAAACTATAAGATGACCGTAAGGAGAAATTTTCCATAGGTAGATGATGTTGAATGATTGAGACAAGTTGGACAGAGGGGGAAGACAACGACGAAGCTTCAAATATTGGTGGAGTAAAGAGGAAGTTGCCGAGAGATAAAAATCCGAAAAGTCAGGAGTGAGTGGAGGAAGTATTGAGTGGTAGTGGGATGTTGGAGGCCATGACAGGATGCAGAATATTAAGTGCGCAGGGTAGAGCAAGGAAGGATTAGCTTCGTAGAGGATATGAAAGCATAAAGGAGGTATGTAGGCCCCAGGAATGCAATGATTTAGGGCAAACGAGAACTTCATGCAGAACACAATGGCCGTTAGGGATCATCTAAAGCCTAGTAGAATTGGTAGATTATCGTGAATGAAAAGAGATGGAACCGCACGGAAAAAAGTTCAAGGTATGTAACGACTCGACGGATACACCAACATTTTTACACGAATAATCCCTAATGAAAGCCTTTTCAATTGTTAATTGACGAATAATTTTAACAAGAGGGGAAGACTCCGTAAGAAAATTATGATTTCATGCATTGAATTGGCAAATATTGCTAAAATCTGTTGAAATAGGATTTCTCTGGCACATTCTGACAAGAATGTCGTCAAGAATATATGCTTCTTTCCAGCAATATTAAGGTGAAGTAAGATGACGTGTTTCTCTCGCTTTGCAAAGAGCGTCTTCGGGAGAAAACTTGAGAGACAAAAGGCTCAAAACACATCCAGATTCAGAAAAAGCCACCTTAGCATCAGATCGTGGCAAGAATCCAATCTTCTTTCAGACCATGGAATTTCCTTAGCAAGTAGGGTTTGAGATTGATGAACAGGGATACCATTTTTCTGCTGTTAGAACTATGAGTACGATTTACATACGTTAAGAGAAAGATTATCCAATCAACTATTCCTATGTCTGGAACATGGTGTGAATGAAAAATGATTTTTATGAATGAAGATGGATGAAATGATTAGAGAGTATTGCTAAAGAGTAGACTACATGTATAATCGACCCTCATGTGAATTGCCCCCGTAGATAATTTATTTTGTAATATTTAATGAGTATCTACGGGGGCAATTCACAACCATTAAACCTCAAGTTAATAATAATCCTCGTGTGAGAATTTTGCATAAGATAATCTGGAAAATCAGTAAAAATCAGGTATCAGGAGACAATTGATCTTTCCCAAAATTGATTAGGAAAAATTAATCCCATCGGTTATCAAAGTTAAGCTAAACACGCATTATATTATTCTACGCAGACTGCCAGTAAAACTAGGTTTTGGATGGGTTCAATTACCAAATAATTATTTTGTCTCTTCTTACAAAATAAAACCCAAAATTCTACTCTACAATAAGGCCCTCTTCATTGAATGATATTCATACACACTAAGTATTATATATAAACTCAAGCCATTAAGGTGCACGTTGCAATGGGAACGAGAAGGGACTGCAGAGATGAGGTTTAAGATGCGACTTCAATCGAAAAAACTGGACGGAAAAAACACTACTTGTAGCTAAACTTTTGCGACTGTCAACATTGGAGGTTGACGTGATAAAAATAATTACCTGTACTTACTCCTTTGGTCACCTACCTTTTTATATCCGTCTCTCAGGTTAGTGTCTGCTCCGCACAATGTTTGAAGATGAAAAAATTGATGCAATGCACGTAAAATATCTTTATTTATCCATTACATTTATTTCAAGGAGGAAGTAATGAAAAAAAGAAAAAAAAACAAAAGGCTGCAAAAGTGAAAAAAATTGATAGTTTTCGAGTAGAAAATTTTTATACAACTTACTCAATTTGTATGAACGAAAGGAAGGTATATTTCAATGAGCCGCCTCCTGCTCTCAAGATAAAACGAATGAATTGATACAATTGGCCCTATATCTGATAAAATAAATTTTATCGCACTGACACCTTAAGCTTCATAGAGAAGGAGAAATTTATTAGAACTCTGGCAGTATTTAAAATACTGAGGCTAAATTATGCATTCTTTTCGAGTTAATATAGGATAAAATAATTAAGAATACTTGAAAATTATTCTAAATTAGTTTTCAACTGACTTCAAGAAATCAAATGAAATTAATGTATCGAAATAATCGAATTAATCTATAAAAAAATAATATAACAGAAAAAACATGATAATGCCTCTTAAATAATTGGTGCATATTTTAGGGGTTAATTTTACAGGCAATCGCATACATATTTATGATAAGTATTGCCTTCAACGTAACTTTATTTGAACTCACTGCTAGGCAGGGTGAACTTGATGAAGTCAGTACTAAAGCAGAACGACCACTTGTTAGATACATCATACGGTACTATGATTCGGTTCAATGGTCAAAACCATTATAATGGAAAAGCGGCTGTTTAGAGCTCAAGCAGAAAAAATATAGTTAAGGAAATTCCTGCATCTGGAGAGAAAAAAACTACTGGTAAAGCCGAAGAATCTCCTGTTCCCTCTGGACGTCAAAAGAAATTAAATTATTATGTAACTAGAGGAATCAAATTACTAAGAAATACTTAAATTGAAAAATTCCATTGTTCCACATCATCATCACACTCCACAATTGAGAGCATTAAATAAACGATTTGAAATTATTAAAAGGCAAAGGATTTAATAGAAACTTGATGCTCTTATTTAAATGTGCTTCTGAATTCTACAGTTAATCACAGACATTTCTCATAAACCCACTATGGGACCATTATTCTCTGAAATTACATTAAAATTTTATTTAGCAAAAAGAATAAAACAGCTTTATCAAGAAATTTTAATTTTCTTATTAATTCAGTATTGAAAGACATTAAGGGAATACTGATTTTGGAATCTCTTTGAAGCACTTACTTTAATACATACTACAGTATTATTCAGCTAACTACTTTTAGTTACCTCCTCGTGGATATTCCTCGATTTTTCCCTGGGTCTGTTTTTTATCTTCAAACGAAGGCATCCAATTTTCACAAATTTCATTCTTGGATTGCTCATGATTCATGTCTTTCTTCAATCCGATCATCCAATAGACCTATAGATGAATTTTAAAATGGTAATTGATATTCGATGAAAACATTTACATAGTACTGAGTGAACATATCAGAGGCACGCCGCGTTTCTGCTGTAATTTCCTGTTGCTCAAACTTCTCAGTAGATGATCAATGTAATTGGATGAAAAATTTGCGTCGGTTATGCTCCTAACGGAAAATATATTTTAGTGGTTCTTGGTAACATAAAACATGAGTGCCAAGATTGGGGTCTCAGGATGTAAACTGTCATGAAAATTGTAAGGCGGGCCGAAGGGACCAATTAAAAAAAAGTCTTATGATCAAGGAAAACTTGATGAATAATTATCACATTTGATGAAGTAGACTGATTTTATCAATGACTGAATATGCGAAATGCTTGCAAAGAAAAATCAATAGTAGCATAAAGAGACAGAAGAGGGCTGAAAGAAATTTAGAATTTAGAATGTAAGGACGATGTTGAGGACAGGAAAATTACCAATATAAAGCGGGAGATGGATAGAATAAATACAGATATACAGGGCTGTATTAGGACTTTGCATGGAAAGCTGGAAGGTTAGCAGAAATTATTGGAGCGATAGTTATAGGGTATACAGCGGAGATGGAGATAGCCAGCAAAAGGTCGAAATAGTATTGAAAGTAAAGGTAGGAAGACGAAGTTAATATAGAGTAGGTGAGTAATAGAATGTTATTCGTCGAAGTAAAACATGAATCATCTCTGTTAATAGTAAGGTCCACATGCAAACAAGAAAAAAAAGAAGGAAGAAGTCGACGGGATATGTATCAGCTATAGGAAATAATTGCAGATGTACCTACTGGAAGGAAGCATTTGATAGTGATGTGATTTAGAACGCGACGGTAGGCGAAGGGAAAGATGAGAGCGAGTTAGGCGGACTATAGTTCAGAAACAAGAATTACCGCGGGAAGAATGCAGTAGAGTTCTGCAGGAGACAGGGGTTCTTCATAATGGAAACGGGTTAGACACCAAAATAGACGGAGGTACCTGTGGCTAATAGCCGGGGACACACATCAAACTATGTTATTAATAGGTATCTATTTAAGAAAAGCATTATCAATTCGCAGTTTCCTGAGAGCGCTTGCAGATTTAGATCATAATTTAGTGTTAATGAAGTTTGAATTCAGATAAAAGAGGGTATTAAGGGAAGAGACTTGAGTAAATTGAATGCAAAAGAATTAGCCCGGAAGAGAAGGAAGGAGTACTACGAAAGTTGAACAATTTATGGGTGAAGCCATGGAGACGGGTATATTAGGAGGAAGATGGGAAGTGCAAGGATACGGATAGTTTACTGCGGAAGGGTGAAAATGGTGTGCTCAACGGTTAAGTGAAAGCACTTACAGGAAGTAGCAAGGGAAAATTCGTACGGATTACCAATGGTACGATTGAAAAATTTTATGTCCAGGAAAGATACAAGGGAGATGGTAAGCATGCACGGAGGATCTATACAGTAGAGATATTAGGCCAGCTTGATGACGATAGCTTTGGTCCAGGCACACTAGTTCGCGGGATAGAGACCCCATGGAGGTGAATGAAATAAGATGAGGATTTGGGAATCAATGTCATCCCTGCTGAGCTATTTAGGGTTTAGAAAACAAGGAGGGAGTTTTTATGGGTTTATTAGAAGCATTTATAAATAAACAAATAAATAAACAAATAAATAAATAAACAAATAAATAAATAAACAAATAAACAAATAAACAAATAAACAAATAAACAAATAAACAAATAAACAAATAAACAAATAAACAAATAAACAAATAAACAAATAAACAAATAAACAAATAAACAAATAAACAAATAAACAAATAAACAAATAAACAAATAAACAAATAAACAAATAAACAAATAAACAAATAAACAAATAAACAAATAAACAAATAAACAAATAAACAAATAAACAAATAAACAAATAAACAAATAAACAAATAAACAAATAAACAAATAAACAAATAAACAAATAAACAAATAAACAAATAAACAAATAAACAAATAAACAAATAAACAAATAAACAAATAAACAAATAAACAAATAAACAAATAAACAAATAAACAAATAAACAAATAAACAAATAAACAAATAAACAAATAAACAAATAAACAAATAAACAAATAACAAATAACAAATAACAAATAACAAATAACAAATAACAAATAACAAATAACAAATAACAAATAACAAATAAACAAATAAATAAATATATATATATATATATATATACTCATAATTAAAAAAAATTATTGAAAATAGAGAGATAAATTGATTTAATGCTTTCTAAAATATTTCCGAAACAATGATTCGTCAATAAATCTATTAAAAATAAAGCGAACACAAGTAAAAGAAATATATACTGACTGCAGTGCTCAAAATAACCAAAACACTAAGTAAATGCTAATGAAATGCATGGGATTAAAACAAATACATTTTAGCATTTTTTTTATTATTACATGTAGGAGTACTGTGTAATTGTTAATGTGAGGGTGAGGAAAAAGATTTTTAGGTTACATTTCAAAATTTCACCATCTGACAAAGGTTAAATAAGGAAATGGAAGTCAATTTTGTTCGAACCTTCAAGAGAGGAGACCATATTGCCCCCGTCGGCGTAACCCACGCCGAGAGCACGTCGGCTGGTAATTGGAGGCAGGTACATCTCTTTTCTTCCTGTCTCGCCTTCTGGGAACTCCATACCCGATGATATTCAGTTTAAACATCTGTATGTCCGTGAAGTTTTGGAGAATGAATATTTCACGTTACCCATCTGCAAAAAAAGCCAATGACGAATCATTTTAAACACATCATATTCAGCTTGGAAAGTACTTCCGTGGTATTTTCAGGTGAAAACTAGATTCTACTGCGGAAACATTGAACTCACTTTCAGAAACTAATTTCAGGTTTACCGCTTACGTAACTTAGGCGCGCATCATACGTGTATATAAAATAGAAACTAGGAACAGAGAAACATGAGATTAAATACGTCAGTTTTGATTTTTTTACAAATGAAAACTGTTACTCTAGCAAAGAATGCAGTATCTCTTAAAACAATAGGACGTATCCAAACCATTCGTTAATTCATTTACGAATTCGATCAATAACTGAACTTATTCTTCATTCATTGACGTCTATAAATCGGCATGTTAAAACGGCGACATAGTATTTAGGTATTCCAGGACTATTTCCGGACAGCCCATCACCGTGATGATGAAAGCGATTTTACTGATACACTGCGAACGTTTCACGGGAACAGGAGGCCAGTCGTTGAGAATCACAGAGAGTAAAGCAAAGGACCCTTGGGACGCAGCTAAAGTTGAAATGTAAAAATGCCCGGATGGCAAAATGAAATGTAAAAATGCCCGGCCAAAGGGGCAAAGACTGCGGACTCCGGGACAGTAGTTCAAACGCTCTACCCCTGGACTACCGCGAATGTGAATATTTTTGTCTGTAACTTATGAAAATTCAGCTTACGAGAATTACGGTTAGAAAAGGAAGTGACTCAAGGAAGGCAAACATTTCAATAAAAAACGATAGAGAGATCTGACGATAATCAATTGAAGATATTCAGGAGAGTATAATTGGACAAAATTTTGAAGGCCACAAAGGTAAAGAAGAAATGAATAGATTGGACCAACCATGGTGGTTGATGAATTAGTGAAATGATGGGCGGAAAGAAACATTTAAGGGATGATTGCGAAGGCCAAATTAAAATGATGCGAGGACTTGAAGCCATCAAGTAAAAATGAATTAGCAATTGATAGGATTGTTTGATGAATTGATAATGGTAGAAGAGACATGGGAACGGACAGCCATGGTATAAGATAATAGGACTGAAGAAATAAAAATTCTAACATCAGCATATTTAATGTCTCATGACAGAGAGAACACGAAATATTTGTTCATACTAAATTAGTTTAATCGAGAATGGAGGTCAACGAAGATAACAACATACTGAGAATTTTCCACTGAAGTAAGCAAACGAAGAGCGGAAACCCGAGGCGTACCCCACAGGGAATATAATGAGGGCCCTATCAAGAAATTTACTGAAGTTTTTGAGAAGAAATGTAGAGGAAGAAATGTCATAATAGTGGAAAAATAGGATCACAAACAGCCCAAATATGCATCACGCGTTTGACGGACGTTCCAATCGGGATAAATACACGTCCGTAGGCTTTATCGTTTCGCAGTAGCCGGCCTTGGTTTATCATACCGGACAAGCCGTGTTCAGTGTGGTCTTCCCCACTTGGCAGTTGTTTTCCGTGCGACAAGACATCCTTAAATTAATTCCACATTTCACTGGTTCTCCGCGGAATTCAAAGAAAAACAGGACATTTTCGCCATTCATCCGGAAAGAGGCTGATTCAAAACAATGAATGATAAAATTGAAATGCATAGAAATGAGGCAAGGGATAAGGTTTCTCAAATGTTAAAGTTTTATTCGAGGAAAACGAGCGATAAAAGAAACAAAATCACACCTCAGATGAGGCCATGGGATATTTGAGTAAAATTTTGCTACAGGATGGAAGTGCAAGAGGAAACCTCTTGAATTCAGGAGGTCGGACAACCAAGTCTGTCACTCACGAAGGTCAAGTTTTTATAGGTCATGTCGAGGAAACTTGGAACAAAGTGCGTCGATTTGCGAAATCCTACCAAAGATCCAATGTCAATCAGAAACACAGGACCAGGCGTGCCTCTTTTACGTCACCCGAATGTGAATCCGTGACTGCAACCAGGCAGCAACAAAATGATTTATTTATCAGCGTGCGTGGCCCCACGTTTAGTTTTGAATCAGCGGGTGCGTCTGCGTTTATGTATGTTCGTAAGGTTCACCCCCACCCGCACACTTTCCTCTATGACGAGGAGTGACGCCGTGGAAATTTATGATAAAATGATTTTACACCAATGAGTGCCCAGGAATATATTCTTCGATGCATAAGCCTTCTCCCATCCTCTCGTCAATCTTGGATGTTACCGACATCTCACCGAAGTTTTTCCCACATTAATTTTCCTGGACCTCTCCCATCCATTTCAACATTCACATACACCGTTGGTACATTCGATCTCCGGGTGCAGTTTTGTCATCTACTTTTCTTTTAGCTTCGTAATATTTTTCCAGCCGCTTCAGAGGATACAAATTGCGAGGTCCTACAAATCCATGACACCACATTTTGGACAAAAAGAATACGATTTCTACTTCCCCTCACGTGCACGAGGGAGTTTCAGGAAATTTGATAATGCAGTCAATTTAATGCAACTTAAATACAAGAGAGCAAAATTGGCAGAATCAGGGGTGACGGAATGGAGAACAAGATATTGCCAACTGCTTTCTTCAAAACATTGGCGCCCAAAAAAGCATCGGTCGAGAAACGAGATGAAAGAGCACTGATTGGCAAATGCACGCCTCAAGATTTCAGCTGCACATTCTTCCTGGGAAGGTATTGTGTCGTGGTTGAAATTATGGACATTTAATATTAAACAATGGCGAAATGACCATAGAAGATGGTACACGGTCAAATATATTTTCTTAGTCTCCCAACTAAATTACGTATTTCGACTAGTTAGGATTAACTAAATTCTTTATTTCCCAATTATTAGCGGTTTTGAATACTTACAATTAATGAAAAGATACATTCAGAAATCTGGACATACATTTCCCCATTAGAAACAGCCGAAAGAGGTTGCAAACTCAAATGCTTAGCGGCGACCGCGCTCTTGAGTTTCATCGAGTCAGCTGTTACACATTGTGAGATGTCATAAGAAAGTGAAATATGCTAAATCATTATACTCGCCGATTGACTAGGTAAGACGACTGCCATACTAAATTACTGATGAATCACTGGAAATCTTAAAACTGCCACAATTTAAGAAGGAAAAACTGTGCCTGCCTCTCGAATAAAATAACTGTTGATCGACCTAGGGTACTCAAAACCTATAAACAATAGCCACTTAACCCACTAAAATATCTACTAACTACAAGTAATTCTGCTCCCACATTTCCGCACGATTAAAAATTTTTAAGTAAAACAATGTAGTCAGAGTACCTTGCCCGAAAAATATTCTTTTCTATAAATATTTCACTAAGATCAAACCTAAAAACCACATTTCCTTAACGCTAAAGCTACTATTTCTACAAACAATTGCACAATCGGCCATCTGCATATCGGACAATGTGAGCATCAAACTAATTGGCAAATTTCAAAGGACCAACTCATATCCCATAAACCACTTGTTATTGAAACAAGTAGAACTCTCCAGAGTATACTTAGTGGCATCATGAAATAGCATCGATACATCAAATTAAAAAAATCGTGCCGAATATTTAAACGTGCTAACGAACGATCCATATATATATCCTTCCATTTGTGGGCCCAAATCAATCATACCCATTACTTCAACATTTCCCATGTTAAGAGAAACCATCTCAACCCAACGGAAGTTTAGGGAACTTCTCACAGCAGACTTCTTTTTTAAATAATTACGCCTAAAATCTGCCCATAGATCCATCACAAAATTACACTCCGTCTGTTTGGCTGGTGGCATTCTTTACATTGTGTCGGAAATTTTTTTGCGATGAAATCATCTATGGTCTGGTCTCTAATAAACCATATTATAGTTTTTCACGATGGCCGACACAAGAACCAAACAATGAAATAGATGAACAGTTGAAAGAAATAAGAGGACAAATTTTTGCAAGATGGGAGAAAATCTTTTACTCACACGGCAGATTTCTGGCTTCTTTCTTGGTGCAAACCGTGCTGATGAGGGCCTTCCTTCAATATCTTAATTTCCGTAGACAAAAAAGATAACTCTGCGTATTACTGGTCCGCCGGTAAACAAGGGCATGCAAAAGCTGGTCTCGCGTCGTAATCAGCTGTCTCCGACCTCTCCCGTCGACGCTATACCCACGACTGAAGTGACCACGTGGTAAAGTGGTATGCCGATTGGCGGTGACTCAGGTGAGGTGAGGGCTTGACGGAGAATAGCGCCGAGCAGAGGGCAGGGTAAAAAGCTATGGTACCTGCGAAGGGAATGAGGGTTAAGGAGGGATATGAGGGGAGGCACATGGAAGTCATAAAGTGAGTCGAATGACGACACAGATATAATCTGTTAGGTACAGGTATAATCATCCCGAAGGTTGATTTGACGAGCCACGGTAGAGCTCACCTCATATTACGAAAGACTTTTGGAGGGAGGGGGATGTTAAATATCCTTGTTTCCAGCCATTACTCATAAAGAACGCTAATTATCCTTGTTCACCAAAGAAGACATTTTTCTATTAATAACGAATGAAAACTCACTTCAGAACCAACCCTTCATTTATAATTCTGTTAACATATTTTCAACATGATTATTTAATTTCACTGTATGAATTCTAATACCAATAAATTTAACAAAAAATATCTTCCAGAGTAGTGCACTATTTCAATACAGATATGTAATTGAACCGAACGTAATCGAAGCGAAATATTACGTGACTTACGTCAAACCTGAACGCGTGTGTTTTAGAGTATTTTTTTGATAGTATGTAGAATTTTATTGATCTCCTGGTCTTACGGCAACCTTCCTTGATGTAGTTCAAAAGAAGGGATCGTCCGTAGGATGTCTGGGATCTCTCCAGGTCATAGATATTGAAAAACTGAAAGATTTTTTTTCTCTTTGGACCATTTCATCGGGTTTTCATAAAACGTATCGGAGAAAGTTTTGGAAAAACAAATATTTTTCGGATATTGCTACGTTGCCTCAAACTTTTTCAAAGTGCATCACTTAAACGTCGACAAACTTTTGCCAACGGCTTTTTCACGACTCGAAGGCTCACTGGTAGGGGGATTGCAGAAGGTCCTTAAGGGTACGCGTGCAAGCTTCTTTGACGGCACTTAAGAGTCCCATGGTAGTGTCCTTTAAGGGAGAATTTCACTTCTGAGAATAGCAAATAGTCTGCTGGTAGAACTGCAAGGGGTTTGGGGAATCGTCGCGATGACGCTGCAGGTCTTCGCAAGCAGACGCTCGACTCTACTTATGGTTGTCCGTCAAGACTTCCGGGACGAGTTTAAAGCAGATATTTCGTGTCGCCTAATTTTAAGTGATAATGGTGTGCACTGTAATTTTATTAATGCTAATACGATCTGCGATCATGCGCAAACTTAACCGACGGTCTGAATTCAGCACTTCACGCACACGTTGCACTCTGTCGTTAGTTCTTAATGTCCACGTCCGTCCACGCTCGTCCACACACTCTCGGCCATTTTTGAAGAGCTTGTACCACTTAAAAAGTGCAGTTTGTGACATTCTCTCATCCTTGAACACTTGGCGAATTATGTCCAACGTCTCCGTACCCGATTTACCCAGTCCAACACAAAAATTGATGATGTACCGCTGTTCAATCGTTGGCTACATTTTGCGCTTGCATAGAGTCACTCGACAGGGGTCCACTAAAAGCACGATATAGCCTTAACGAACGCTCGTCAGCGATTACCTCTTGTCGCGTAGTGAAGCTCAGATACCCCACCACCGACCTTGCGCAGTGCGAGCGCGCTGCGACGAACTTTCAGGTTAGGAAAAAATTGTCGGCGAGATATTTTATGCAAACCTTGTATATAGTGCTGTCACTGATTAACTGTCAAATGAATGCTCTACACGAGAAAATTATAAGGGCAATTTCTTTTCCAGCGGAAAATAACATAATCAGGAAAAGATTATGCGATTAATTGCAAACAAATATCCTTCAACAGACTTCACATTTCAAAAATTTTGAATTAACTGTGGAAGTTTTGTAACATGAAATAAGGAAAAGGCTGAAAAATTACTTACCTCAACGAAAAAATAATCGATCAAGGGTTCTCTTGTCGTGGAAATCCCGATCAGCTGATGTTAGGACAAACTGCAGAGCATTCGAGACTCACTCCTTATTCCCTCCTTTAATCACTTCATTGTTTGCATTCCTTTTCCCCATCCAAATTAAGCATCGCGGTTGCGATCACTTCAACGAAGGGACACCCAGAAATTGAAGTGACGTTTGAGACAAATATAATCAACGATAGGTAGCACTACGCCAATACAGGTCGCAGCAAGTGAAGTACGTATTCTTACTTGTCAGGAATTCTATCTGAAAAAATGACGTCGTCCCTTCTTTCGTATTTCGCCTAGGAGACTCATTAAGACTTACTTTGTGAACTACATGATTTAACTGATATAATCCTAAGCTGTAAGGATTACGTAGTATAAAAACCTTTGATTTTTCGTAAATGAAATTAATTAATGTTAAACTGGTAAATGTTCCTTTAGCAATATACTTAACCAGTATGAAAAATCCTACTACGCTGATGAAACTGGACAATTTAAACATTTATCAGGACAAATATCTCCAACACCTCGGTTAAAACTAAGATATTACTAATATTAAACTCTGAAATCCATTTTCGTAAGAGAGAGTGTTAAAGAGGGAGTTTAAATATATTTGAATGCGTATACATATTAAAATATATGTTGTTGAAATGAAAAAATGTTGTATAATATTATTATATTATGTATGGACTCTCCGCCTATTTCAAAACAAAACTTCTCACTCTCCTGCTAACTTCATTCGTTCCAAGTCCTTTTCTGGATATTTTCTCCTTGTCTGTGTGTTTTGAAATTTGGCCCTTGCTCCTGATGGTGCCCATTGGACGTTTGGGGGACACTTTTCATTCATTCTTCTTTTGCCCTGTGATGGGAACGGGTGTTAACAATGAGAATTTGCGGTGTACCTTTATCTACCTCATACCCTACAAGCCACCCAGCTGGTCACATTTTCTATTCCTTTCGTAAGGATAAAAGTGTATTTTCATCTTGATGACTAAAGAGTCAAGCTGAAAATATAAGATGAATTTGAACTATTCCATTGTATACAAAGAATTTAGGAATTCTTTATTATTTGATTATTATTATTGGAATTGGATTAGATTGGAATTATTTATTAATTGATTGATGGTGTTTATACTTGGGGTTCTTTCACTTAATAATACATTGGTGAATTATATTTTATGGTTGTTCTAAAGCACTGAAACCTATCCTTTTCCCTGCCTCCCATCCCCCTCTCTGTCCTTGTACCATGTCTCACATCGTAGGTGTAATTTTCCTAATGCATAATAGTAGTTATTAAGGGAGATGATCAACAGCTGATGTCATTCATTTCATAAATCCTATGTGGAAGTGATTTTCTTCCAATGTAAGAATACACCCAAGGCCTCGACTGCCCCTTCTCCATTGTTTAACTTCTCTAAGGAATTAGTAATTATTATTAGGTTTTTTACTGAACCTATTTGGTTTAAGAGAATCACAGTCCCATTATGCAGAGACACTCTACAACCACTAACTCTGGTGTCTCTTGGAAAAGTTTCAAGCCCAGTAGCATGAGAGATTAACCCATGTACTTTGCTTTGCCTTTCGTCAAGTGGGTTACTGCAGTGAGGGTCACCCCTCTACATTTTTTCCTGTCTTCATTCCCATCATACCCTTTCCACCCAAAATGGACCAATCTTCAATAGAAATTACAAAGGATGGTTAAATTAAGGAGTATCTACAATCTCCCATAGCAAAACAAAACAAGCCTCTGTCTTCTACTAAACATTCTTAGAAGATCAAGATATCATACATGTATACTCATTTTACAATATGAATAAATTGGTTACCAAATTCTAGATAATCTTAATTCTGAGATCATTTCATGCCAAAGACTCACGCACCTTCGAAATTCATCATTTCTATATTCAAATACCAAATATTTCCGGTCAGTCATCGACAGCCTTTGCAGAGTTTCTTCTTTAGCTTATGGCATAGCAAGATCCTTACTTGGATACAAGATATTATCTGCCATCAATTGGCAATACACTTAGTGTCCACTAATATGCCCCTGTCATCATCTAGCATCTTCCCATTCAGGTCATTTACCTAGGAGTACAAGTTAATGAGCATTTGGCAAGCGAAGTTCCTACTATTCAATGAAGAATCAGGCCGCAGCAAGATGATTTCATATGGCAGTGTCCATACAGAGGTTGAGAACAGAGGGGGAGTTATCCTGTTGTGCAAAGTTTCCTGGGGTCAAAATTCATTCCCTTGTAAATGTTCATATGGTGGCATATTATGTAATCTCCACAAGTACAGTTACCTAATCACTTAAAGCCGAAGGTCTAAGCCACTGAATTTTAATGACAATGATCAATGAAGGTAGTAAGGCCGGAGAACACATCTGATACTTTGGGAACCTGGAGAATATTTATGAGAGAGGAAACAAGAAAGGGATCTCACTCCTTAGAGAACATCATGTTTTTCTTCCTTCATAATGCTCCCATATCTTATATGCCAGCTGGTATAAAAATTTTTAAGTCAAGGGAATATATTGCTATTACATATTAGACCTATTGCTAACGAATTACTGTATTTTCTTACTCCTCCCATATGTCAATCAGACCAGACAATGACTGACTGACAGGTATTTCTTACTCATTTTCATAGTGATTGGATTTATTACTTGCAGTTGGAGACATACTTTGCATATCTTCACCTCCGTTTTCTAGGGTTTTAAAAATACCAGAATTTAGTTAACTTAATCACATAGGTGCAAAGTATGGATCTCATGAGAAACTTTTGATGGCCCCTGATGTTACAATAAGATTTACTTACACTCTTGGAAACAATGTCTAGCAAGCCAGGTGCTTATTTTGAGAATATTCACTTTAATTATGATTTTCCAATGACTATAAGTACATAGTAATTCCCTCAAGGCTGGTGAACCATTCCTTGGAGGAAGGGAAGTGTTAAAGTAAAAGTTAAATAAATATCAAAATTATTATAAATACTCTTTAAATATCTACTAATTGGCAGTTATAATAGTTGCATATTTTTTAAAAACATTGTTAAAATCAAAATTTAATTCTTCAGGGGGTTTAAAAGAATTTTCTACATCTAAAAATCTAAACAAAAAATTTTGTTTAGGAATGGTTTGTAGCAAGTGATGGATTCCGGAATTGATTTTTATAAAATTAGAGGTTCAACCACATAATGAAAAACTTACAAATCATTTTTATGATATGCTATTTCAGAGATTTTTTAATCAAAACATGGACAAATTGTTATTCATCTCTCACAAAATCATTTAAATATTTTTGGTACAGAGCACTTCACAAAGTTCATTGAGGAGACTCAATGTAGAAAACCATTAACTGCATCAAATTTGTACTACAAAACATTAACACTAATGAAAAATAACAATTATTGGAACCCACCAAATAATGTGGGTGTAGCAACTGGCAGGTCAAGTTGTAGATACTACAATCCTGCACAACCATATCCAAACTGCCATTTTCAGGCACACATGCCCAAAGGCTAAAATCATGATAAATCTCTCCATATGAAAGAACATTAAGATTAATATATACGTATCTTGGTAAACAAATTATCAGTTTTAAATCTCATGGAAAAATACTGCAAATATTTAAAAATCACAAGTATTTATAAAATTATTCACACACACTTTAAAATTGTATAATACAATTAAAAAATAAGACTGGCAAAATATTCAGAGCAATAACAAACTGTTTTCTTCAGTGCATGCATTACCATAATTCTGTCCTGCAGAGTTTTTTCTGTGGCTTAGGTCTTTGCATGCACAGAAGTCATGTTGCTTCATTCTCACCAGTTAAACTCACTATTCAAACTTAACACTCATTGAGGTAGGCACCACATTTTCAAAAACACTTAAAATATCAGCAATTGATAAATATAATGTCATTCTAGTATCTCCAAAGTGGATCTGGGAGGTACCAAATCTCTTCAATATCGAATTGCAATGTCAGGTCGATGACTAAGAGGCATTTTATTTGAATACTCTGTAAGAAGAAGAATGGATGGAAATTAGTAATGGGAACAAAAAATTACATGAATATTCCAATGTATGCTGCACATGATTCCAAAAGCACAGTTAACTTATTGAATAAACTTACGTCTTAACAAGTCATTCAACTCATTCTCATTGTGACAATATTTAAAGTCTTTAGTCTGCAATTCCTGGAATATTTCTACTATGCTGGGCTTCAAATTATAAAATAATATTGGTTGACTCCGGTTTTCAAAATCTTCTATCAATGACTTTATCCCCTAAAAAGATAAAAACAGTGCATAAATATATTGCAACACATTGAATGTCTCACTCTATAACTCTATTCCCAACTGAAATGTTAATTTATACATAATTATTAGAAAATAAAAATTAAAGCACATTTAAAATTGCTAGTCTTCATTTTTAAGTATCTAATATTCATGCAAATGTCACATAACTTTGGAATAAGATCTTCCTCTCTTCATTAATTTTTTCAAGATAAAATGGGAGCTTGGTGCTCAAAAACAGAAGCCTCTCATGACATACGAGACCTCAAGATCAAAAACACTCAAGATACATGAACATCAAAATATTAGACTAAAAGGTTGTATATGGATATGGAAGGCCAAATTAATTCCACAGAATTTTGCCCCCTGATGATCACAGGTCTTGGTTGAAGAACTTTTCACTTCAAAATAGCTTCATAATACATAATTAAAAAATAGATCAATATTGCCATGCTTTGCTTACTTATTCTAAATTACAGTGAAAATATTTGTCACACCACATTAAAACATTTCATGCCATTGTTCTCTTTTTGGTTAGTAGTAGCATGTATGGCACAAAATTATTTCTTTCCAAACACAGGAAGTTTGGGGACAGTATTTGAAATTTACCTTGGCAGCAGTGAAGTCAACTCCCTGAATATGACGACTGTCGATGACAACAGGAATGGAGCTGGAGCCTAGTTTTACTCCCGCCTTAGTAACTAAATTACGAACATATTCCACAGATGGAAATACAAGACTTCGGTCTGGCGTGACAAGAAGGTATTCAAAACCTGATGCACTCTGAAATTAAAACATGAATGAAATTTAGATCATGAGTGTGCAGGATCTAAATGAATGAAAAAACAGCTGAATTATTTTAACTGATTAAAAATGTGTTTACAAGAAGAGGAACAACTTACCACTGACTTTTCCACTTTGACTGTGGGCCTAGCAGAACCATATAATAGAAATAGAACATTCAGTCCTATACCAATAACTATTCCCAATTCCAATCTTATAAAGAGACATGAGAAAAATGTAGCCACAGCTGGAATCAGGTCAATCTCTGCAAATAAAAATATGAAATGGTTAGAAATGTTTTTTACTGGTAGGTCTCTCCATAGTATCTATGGCACTCATTTAGATTAAAATTTAACAATAATGGGATAGATGGTCATCCAACAAGTTAAATGGAAAATATACTTTATATGTTGGAATACTTTCAAGATTGATTTTATGTAATGGATGAATTAAAAGATCAAGGACCAAAATTGATATACATACAACTGAATTCATTAGCCAAATACAGTGGCCTTTGACTTTGATTGCCTTTTATTATAAATTAATATTAAATCAATTATGTTTAAACCTACTTTTTGTTTTCCAGATGGGCTTGACAACATGGAACTCAACCATGAAAACTACAGCAGCTATTATCACAGCTGCCAAAGAAGCTTTTGGAATATATGCGAAGTACGGAGTGAAGAGATGTAGAGCAAGGATCACAATAATACCTGAAATTAAATTATTAGAATTATTAAAAATACTGCAGATATTTAACCAAAATTGAAATTAAGAATGTAATAGCTTTTTGGAAATGTAAAAAAGGAATAAAAATATTATGTCAAAGAGAAATAATATTTTAAGAAGGAATATAAGCAGGGATTAATGCAGGTTTCATCATTTTAGGAAGTGTGTCATTGTTTCATGTAAGGTATTCACTCATTCACCAATCTGCTCATATGAACAATTTTACCCAGTATTATTTAGTGTTAATTATGAATATGAAAGTATTAGCAATGATATAATGTATAGATCTCTGGCTCTCTAAAACTCGACAATGCCCGGTGGCATGTTCATAAATATCACCCATTGATGGTAGGAGAGCCAGTACCACTTTCCATCCCAGGAGTAACTAAAATTTTGCTTAGAGGGCTTGGATATCTAATAGTATCATATAACTTTCAGCAATGGGTACTCCAGTTAGCAGCCAATTGTTTACTCAACAGGTAACAAAAAAGGAGAAATCAGTGAAAAATAGATTCTAATTTGATATTAATTATGGTGATTAACTATGGTATTAATGAGTATAATTATAATTTAACATTTTGCTGATGCTTTTCACATAAAAAATTAACCAATAATTCTCAGAAATGTTTTTCTAAGAATTTTATTTTTCCAAATTATATTCCCTTTTATATTTTGGGACATACTGGAGCACATGCCAATTTTTTTTATTTTGCATGCATTTTTTCAATGCACACTCAAAAATAAATAAATACCCTTCTAGCGTGTACCATTCTTTCCAAATCCATTGTCTATGAAACCTTAATTCAAAAGTTCTGTTACGAGATTAAAAAACTATTATACTAAAATTGATGGATCTTATTGAATTGCTAAATCTTTTAGTATTGCACAAGCAAAACTTTTAATGAATTCTCAAAGTCATGTACTTTTAGGAATTTTATTAAAAATTATATTTTTTAATTACATGAAATTATGGGTCTTACCAGTATAGACTCCACCAAAAGGAGTAGCCACACCACTGGAATGGTTGACAGCACCCCGTGAGAGAGCTCCTGATATTGGAATGGCAGAAACAAAAGATGACAAGACATTTGATGCCCCAATAGCCAACATTTCTTGAGTTGCATCTAAGCGTGACTGTCCATCAGAAAATGCCTTGGCTAATGCTACATTTTCAAGTATTGCCAACAATGGAACGACTAATATAGCAGAGCCAAGAGATGAAACCATGTCCAGGAAGTTGTAGGTTTCATTTTTTATCTGTGCAGAAAATGGGGGAGGCTGGAATGGTGGTAGGCCTGGCTTGACAAATCCTGAAAACAGACAATTTTTCGTCAAAATTTACAAACCTTATTTAATCTTGTCAACTTTTAACTTCTATTTATATTTCAACATCTTAGAGCTATTTCAGTAATTGCTATAATTGGATACAATTTTAAAAAATTGATAATATTTTAACATTATTTGGAACCACAGGCAAAATAAAGAGTAAAATGGAGTAATTCAGGAAAACTTTTTACCACATTTTCTCTGGTGTCATAGTAATTGACATAAAAAAGGATCTTTTACACAATTACATGCCTCACATACCTCAGATCATAAACTTAAAAAAAAACAAAAGGCATACAAATGAATCAGCCACAGAACATGCCTGAATCATGCTCAGTTTTGAGATAGTATGAAGACAGTGATAAATGGTGCCAGAGCTAGTAAAAAGAGCTGATTTTAAGAATAATAGGCATAAATAGTTTACCATACTTGAATGTAAACAAAATTCAGTATGAGGTAACTTGTAGAAGTTCAAATTGTACAAAAAATTCCACCCTTTTTTAATTACTAAAATACCTGTCTTGTGCATAGAATGACTCATTTTTTTCATTGAAATTCTGTAGATGAAGGTCGACCTATACATGATTATATGCAATATTCATTTAAGCTAATCCTCGCATTTGATTTTACCAACAAAGCCATAAAGCCGATTCTCCTGCCAAGATACACAAATGCAATCCAAATAAACTTTGTCAAATGATTGAAACTTCAAGGTTCCACAATGTTTGTAATCAAATGAAAAAAATATTCTAAATACAATTTTTTGAAAATTAAAAACTCACTTGCTTAAAAGACACATTCATTTCATAATATTGAATTGGCTATAATAAAGGTGTCAAATAATTTCAAATGCTTCAACAGAGGTATGACACTAGGCTTTCCAGGACATTGCCGAATTATCATCAGGGGTTAATGAATAACTTGGCTACACATTTGTTACACACCTGTTAGGGCAAAAGGCCTTGTTCCATGCAATTCAAACTCATATGCAGCCACAGCTGAAACAACAACCACAATAATATTCCTTGAGGTTGAAACCAACCAAAGTACTTGGCTAGTTATACGCTGAAATGATGTTCGTTCTTTTGAGTCTGTTGGCCCAATGGGAATGTCTTTGACTTTCTGAAAATTTAAATTAAAATTAATATATAAATTATTATGAAGTTTAATTAAAGTTTACACTAATGAAATAATATTCAATAATATAAATAACCTATATCATATGATATTGCTATTTTGATTCATTATATTGGACGAACAATTTTATATATGATATGCTTTCCACTCAGGATCTATCAATCAAAACACTTATTTATCTCATGGATGTACCAGATAACTTAGTCAAAATTAATCACCTCTTGTTTCTAATAAGTGGCTAATCTGAATAGTTTCAAATATTACCAGGCTCATTTAACATAGTTCATAATTATTAATTCTAAAAGTCAAAGTTAAATAAACCCAGATAACAACTTTACTAATCAATGCATATTATGCACAGTATTTATCATGAATATTTTTGAGATACATAGCCAAAAGGAGAATACATTATTTTAAGTCAATAAGATGAAGCTAAACATAGTCGGTAGTTCTTATGTGTATTATGAAAACTTACCCGGAGTAAAAGTAATATAGCCATGCATGTAACACCTAGTAACGTGTCCCATAGTTTGGTTTCAGATATGTGTTCAAATAAATGCTCCCACACATCAAGAAACTTGGAGCCTGAAATATCAAGCCCCAGAATGTCCTTCATTTGGGTTGTAGCAATAATGATTGCAGCTGCAGATGTGAATCCGACAGAAACTGGTCCCGAAATAAAATCAATCAAGAAACCTGAAATAGGAGAGATATAAAATATATTAAATTGAGGTAAAATTACACTGGAGAACAAGGAAGTATAATAAGCACCTTAAACTATACATTTAAAACAAATACTATTTCCACAACATAATGATGCATCCCCATTCCCTTGCCACAATTTTGCTATATGTGACATCATGTGAAACAACCAGGATACACCTAAATATTGAGATTCATCAGACAATATAACTTCCATCATTTCATTTTGAAAATTACAAAGTTAATGCTGTACTACTGAAAAGCATAAATTTATAGGAAACTTACACCACAATAAATTAGAAGGCGGCTCTTTGTTTAATAATGAGTATTATTTTGCTAAAAATGTGATATTTTGTCCATTTCAGGGACATCAAGGGACAAGACATTTTTTACGGCTAATTAGCTCTATATATATGGCTTTTTATATTTATATGCGTAATATATCATTCATTATATTTTATACATTTATGTATAGCTATGGCTTTATGATATTTGTTTTCCTTTAAAATTAAGTTTTTTATAGCCAAGAATTGAAAACACAGACTAATTTACATTCATAAAATCTAATCAGCAGCCTGAAAAAAAGCAATGAGCACTATGACTGTTCGTTCCGACTTTCTAAAAGAGATTTCATAAGAGTTGACCGGCTGAATCTGTTGCACTCTTTTCAAAGTAAATGGTAATATCCTAAAATTTTGGAGCAAACAGAAACAGTTGATTCAATATAACATGGCTGCATAAAAAGGCTTCCATTAAAGATATTATAGATATCTCAGATGACGGTAACTTACCTAACTGTAAGATTCCCATGAGCAGTTCCACACAACCACTCAGGAAAGTAAGCAGTACTGCAAACTCTGGACTGAGGCCAATCAAATTCTCTCTGGTTAAAATAGATGCAATTGCTGTTGGTCCTATGGCACTCACTCGAACACTTCCGAATACAGCATAAACAAAGCATCCCATGAATGCTGAATAAAGTCCATACTGCAAAGTAAAGATGAAGGTATTTCAGTCAAATAATGTGCATGACAAAATTGAGTCTATGACAGTAATAATTTCAAATTTTTTTTGCTTAAACACTTAAGATAGCAATATGTTTGCTCCAAGTAGTAACCAAAGCACTCAACCTACTTCTGTATCATCAGCCGTAGCTATAGTCCATTTAGCCCATTTAAATGGTTTATGACAAAAAATGCAATCACTTTATATCAATCCACTTTTCTTTAGTAAACTAAAATACTTGGCAAACTACCATGACAAGTTTTGAGTAAATAATACTTCATTAATATTACTTGAAATGCAGAAAAAATAGGTACTAGTTAACTTTATGCAGCCCACCGAAATATATAGAAAAAATTCTGGAAAGCATAAAAGTTAATTAGTAATCCATAAGTGACCATATGTGTTAATGATTAATATGAAGTTTCATCTAATGGGTACTTGAAATTTCTTATAAACGAATTACTGGAAACTGATAGAAAAAATTACTTGTATCACTTTTATTTTGCATGAAGTTTTTTGTTTGATAAGTAAAAGACACCTCAGTTTCTAAAAGTGACACTCAGTGAAACAATGGCACAGATGATAAATAATTCAGTTCATGTGAGTATCATCACCACCATTTCACCCCAACTCCTGAACCTCATCTCGTATATATTAATCATTTGAATATTGCGCACAACACATGTGTTTACTTCACTTAATAATGCATACTTAACATTGCTTTGGTTGACAACAACAGCACATGAATCCCAAACAAATCACATGGGGCTCATATATGTACATGGGTATATTGAAAGTAATATTCTGCATATCCTATTTATTCTTATTCTTTTTTCTCCTTTCCCTTTCCCACTCTTCTTTCTTCCTACCCACGATACCCACATCAGCTTCGGGAAAGATATTATTGCTCCGTCTTTAGACCAGATGGGTGGATGACACTGCTGCAACCATTGAAAAACTGGAGCGCGTACCCTATGATTAAACCACTGCCTCTCACCTGGGGCGGAAGGCCGGCGACGTTGGAATAGGCGATGGCCTGCGGGATGGCGGTGAGGCCGACCGTGATTCCAGCTACGAGATCCGAGACGGCCGCGCGGGGCGTGTAAGTGGGCAGCCACGATAGGATAGGGATCCTCCTCAAGAGCATTTTCTTGGTGAGGCCCCGGCGCACCCTGGAAGACAGCCAGCGGGCGCCTCGCCCGCACCCTCCGCTGCCGCCGCCGCCCTCGCCGCCGTTTGCC